>NC_044350.1:24858213-25170213 GCF_007364275.1 Archocentrus centrarchus | reverse complement strand
TAGTCACCAACACCCATTTCTAAACAAATTTATGATCCCACTTCTGAAGCCACTTGATGGTACAGCCGGTAGTGACTGGATTAAAGTAGAAGGCATGAGCCAGTGATGAGGTGCAGATCAACCAGATGTTTATTCACCAACACTGAAGAACACACAAAACAAAACAAAACAAAATGAAAAAGCAATTTTGCCCACAGACAGCACAGCTCTATTATAGATAATACTAACTGACCCCTAAGTCATACCACAATACAGGGTTACATACTGAATTAAACTAATAAACTTAACACACAGCTTATCTAATAATCTTGATTAACATTAAATAATTACTACAGAAAAAGCAAAAACTATTAAATATTTCATCATCTGGTCTACAACCTATAAACCATCCATCCCCTCCTCAGTTACACTTGATGCTACATGGAACATTTAAAAGGTTCTCAGGACGCCTGGGGGCTCTTTTTTTTTTTTTTTTTTTTTTTGGCCCGAAGAGCCTTGGGGAGAAAACACACAGGTAAGAAACACAATCTTGGACTTAAAATATCTATACACATTACCTCAGGTAAAACTTAAGAGCATTTTCTGTTGGCCTAACCAAACTTGGCATATTAATCTATATTTCTGTTCCTAGGGCAGACCTTCACCGGTACCTGCTGGGAGGCTACCAACAAGGAAACACCTGCAGAAAACATCAGTCAATAAAACATGACAAACCTCTTTGTATGAGTGTATTCTTTTAGACAACTAGGGTCAAAAGTTACCAACATGTGAATATATACTGCTTATCTAAGCAGAGAAGAGGACCTTTATTACATCTTTGTTGGATTATTGATGATTGTTATCAGATTGCATTTCTGAAAATGGAGCTCTCCTTTTGCTCTCCACACCTACTGGTTACCTGCCAACCAACCAAAGCTTGCTCAAACATGACTGGACTACTGGCAGACTACAAATGGGAACCAGAACACTTCCTGCACTAAAAATCTGTGTATTCACATGCAAATATCTGTTTATAGAAGTTACTGCAGGTTTCACTAGAAGGGAGTATTTTCATGTTTTCAGTGTTTACATGAAATGATTTAATTGCATTTGTTGTTAAGCTAACAGAGGAACATGTAAAGTGAGGGAAAAGCCTGCATTTTTGATTGCACTTCTTGTTTTAACCACACTGGGGAGCTCCTGAACTCCAAATACAGTGCTACATCATAGAGTTCTCAGTTTGTACTCTTAATGTCTTTAACATAGATACCAGCATTATCACCATGAAGCAGCATCACTCACACACTGCACACCTAAGATGCAACAAAATGCTGCTCTTCGGTGTCTAAAGTCATTGAGGACATTTTGTGAAATTACAAGTCAAAAATGGTTTTACAGTATAACTGCAAAACATTTGAATGCAGTGGTGTACTGATGGTGTGCTACATGTTTCTTAAGGGGTTAGGTCAATCACACACTGACCAGTTTTTCTCTTCATAAGAACTCGTTATTCCTGGCTCTGTTTTATCACAGCAGGTCTAGTCCCGTCTCTCTTCACTTGCCTTCCTTGAAGGTTTGATGGGTCAGCCAGCACAGCAAGCAAACCTCAGCTGGTGCGCTGTCCCTGAAGAGCAACAATATATTGAATGGTAGCTGCCTTGAACAAGACCTCATCTCTTCTGTGTGTGTGTTTCTTGGCCCGGTAAATAATTCAGCCAGGAGAGTTGTATAAGGAGAATTAAGAGTGCACAGTGGTCTGTGCCAGACATCAACCTCGGTTTTTCAGGAATAGGAGCTTTGGCAGCACTCTGACACAAACTTATACAAACTGATCTCACACACACTGAATACACACAGAGGAAGAAGGAGAAGCCAAGGCCTCATTAGCCATGATGAGGACAGGGAGCTGCCATCACCTCTCCATCCCCTGTATGTCCCCTATGGCTAGGAACAAATTGGTGACAGTGCTTCCAGCCACTCTGTCTGGCTACCTATGAGGCACTGGGCTCTGTCAGACTCCTCTCCTTCCTCACTCTGGTGCATTTGTATGTTAGAAAGAAAGAGAGGGTGTGTGTGTGTGTGTGTGTGTGTGTGTTTGTGTGTGTGTGTGTGTGTGTGTGTGTGTGTGTCTGTGTGTGGACAAGACATGTATGAAAGAAGGAAGACCTAGAAGATCAGCTCCTTGGTTACATTCCATGTCACCTTTTGCTCGGCCCAGAACAGAGTCATGAGTCGAGTGAACACTTCATCTGTGCTTGGCCTCAGCTTTGATGAAGGGCCCCTACCCCTGCAGGGGAGGTTCAAGGGGGTTCATATCCTTGCCTCAGCGCCTGACTTGTGCCTGCTGCACCTTTTATTAAAGTCAAATACACCGTCAGCGTCACCACTGTCACAGCAGCACAAAGAGTGAATCCATTATGTTTGTATACCCGAGCTGCTTTTCGACAAGAGTTGGAAGGCATGTGTGTGTAGCAGTTGCAAAGTGCTGATGCATGCAGTCATATATAAACATATGGCAAAGTGCATATTCTCGCTGTCATGCACACACACACACACACACACACGCACGCTCAAACCCACTTCCTGACAAGCTGCTTTTTCTTCCCCACCTTTGCATCTTTTATTTAATTTCTTCATTCTTATTATTCCTCAGTTTCCTCTCCATCATTTTCTTCACTTGCTCATTATCTCCCCTTATTACCTTCCCTCCACCGTCTACCCATCTCCTGACCTGTTCAGTATACTCGTTACCCCTTCACAGTGTCGTCGTCTAGACGCAGAGGCACCTACTCCGTCAGATTCACAGGTTCAAAGGCATCCTATGAATTTCTTTACAGAGAGGGCTGGCATGAGGTTTCAAGGAGCACGCAATCATACACACTGCGTACACAAACACACACTTATTCTTTCCCTCTCGCTGAATAACTACTTTTCTTCCTTTTTTCCTCTAACCTTCTTTTCCTCCTTTTTTTTTTTTTTTTTTGGCCACTCCTCTTCTTCTTCCCCACTCCACACTCTCCCCCTTTTCTTTTGCCCTTTTTTTCTACCCTCCCTCTCTCCGTCTCTCCTCTCCTGTCTCGGAGTTAAGTTTAGCAGATGCACCTGATGGCAGCACCATCCTGGAGCACCTGTCAGCTGTCTGCCTTCATCACCGCTCCTCTGCTGCCACAGAGGCCACAGGGAAGTAAACCTGGAGACAGTTGCTACTATCAACAGCTGCATCTTATTATTTTAAACACTGATGCCAGTCAGTTTTCACCAGAGATGTGCACATTTATTTTGTGTGCGCGCTCCGCCTCCCCCTCATTCTCGTTGCTCCTCCGGATTCAGAAGCTCAGCTGCTAAATGTGAGCAATTATAAACGAGCAGAGAGAGAGAGAGAGGGGAGGTTGGAGACGGAGAGGCAGTTTATCTAACCTGTGACAGAGAGGAGGAGGGAGAGGAGGCAGGCAGCAGGCATAAGTTGTTAAAATATTTTTGGCAGATGTGGATTATGCTTTTGACTGTCGGTAACTGCAACTTAGACAAGCGACAGGCAGTGTGCTAACAGGCAGCTGGGTCAGTCAGTCTGAGCTGTGTTAATGGCACACTTCAGAGTACTAGATGCCGTTTACAGAGACACGTAATGACACCGCGATTCTTCATCCTTTCTCGGGTCTAATTAACACCACAGCTCCTTTTTCCATAAAAACGTGGCCTCCAGCTAGTGCATAGTGGATTCACAACAAATGAACAAAATAACAGGACAAGAACAAGAACAGCATCTGAGGTTAGTCGGAGTGGACAATTGTTGATCTCTGTCCACATTTACTGCTGATTTTATCTGGTTCAAAGAGTCATAGCATCCGAATGCATGCGACTTTATGTGTGTTCCTGTTCGTAGTAATAGCAAAGGTGTCCCTTTGTGATACATTTGTTGTCCACACTTCAAATGCTTTACTGTTCCAGGCCAGATTAAACCCCTATTGCTTCTGATTTCCTTGAGTTTTCATCAAAAAATTTGATGACAATCAATCTCACACTCCAATGTAAGTATAAGATAAGTGGACAAGAATGTATTTGTAGACTTTTACAAAATATTGAGTGCTTTCTGTTATTCAACATCCTTTGTCCAATATATCTATTGTATCTATTATTTCTCCTCTGCACATGTCCAAACCATCTCAGCCTTGTCTCTCTAACTTTGTCTCTAAACAGCTCAACCTGAACTGTCCCTCGGATATACTCATTTCTAATCCTGTCCATCTTGGTCACTCCCAACAAAACTCTCAGTATTTTCAACTCTGACACCTCCAGCAGCTGTCTCCAAACGGTACATCATAGCAGGTCTCACAGTGCATTGTATCATTTGTATGTGTGGATGAATGCATGTGCCATGTGTGTCTTTTTATTTCACTGTCCCTTAGGCTGTTGTATGTGGACATACACAAAATTACCACAAGTATTTCACTCATCCATGTTCCAGTCGGTTGACGTGTGTCGCTGAATGGGGAAAAGCAGTTAGAAACGTGAACGGGTTGATGGTGTACCGGGGACTTCTGTTTAGAACTAGCTTCCTCATCAAAGTCACACAGTCGGCCTGCATTCCCGGTTACTCGCGATCTGCTGGGGGTGTCTGCACCGACTACAGGGGCCTGGCTAGGTATAGGATTTTCAAGGGTGCAAAGCTGGTGTTATGCCAAAAAGTGATCGTGTCCATAAACTGATTTCCGATGTTTCTATGTGCTTTTATGTGTAATGTCTTTGCTTATATTGGCGAATAGAGTGTAGTCAATAGGCTTTATGATGGGCTTATATATAAAATGAAGAAATTACCTGTTTTTCAAGTACGTTTATGACTCTGCATTATTGCGCCTACATTATAATAAATTCAGTCCTCTTTGGTCACTTAAAATATAGAGTATAATATTATATTTGTTGTGATTTCTGCTGCCCTCTTGGCCAAATTTCTCTTTAAAAGACATTTTTAAGGTCAATCACAGTTTTTACCCTGATAAATAAAGAATATATAAAAGTCACTGCCAAAAACTGATTGCAGTTTCTACCTTGTGACAGAAATGTTGTTTCTTGCTCAAAATGACTCCATATCATTCACAAGAGATATGTTTGACATATTTTTCACAGATTATAGATCAGCAAGTCATTTACAACAGTTTAAATAGAGGCAATCATTTTCTGGCAAATACCGGAAATCACTTTTTGGCAGACGATCAGTTTTTGGACAACACTGGGTCTCCAATTCACTCAGCCAAAGCTACAAAAGGGCTACAATTTTTCCAGTGTCGTTACTGCTAAAGGAGGCAGAGGAGTAGTAAAACACCTGACAGACTGCAGGAGAAGAAGCCATGCTGCTGGTGAGTCAGCTAAGAGCTAAGCTCATAGCTATGCTAACATGGGGAATTCCTAAAAGCATACTAAGTGAAAAATGTGGATTTAATTTACAGGTAATTTAGCAGAGAGTGTGCTTTGGATAAAGCACATGAACACATGAATGGTTTGGGGATGGCCTCTTCCTGTTCCAACATAATGTCTTTATGCAAGGTCCATAAAGACATGGATGATTGAGTTTGGTGTGGAAAAACTTGACTGACCTACACAGACACCTGACCTGAGCCAGGCCTTCTTGTTAGACAGTGTCCCATAAAAATTCCTCCTCCTAAACTCCTAAACCTTGTGGAAAACCTTTCCAGAAGAGTTGAAGCTGCAAAGAGCGGGCCGCCATCATATCATATTAAACCCTAAGGCAGACGAGCAAATATTTTTGACATTATAGTGTATAATAAAATATGTCTCACGTCCTTCTGCAGTGAGTTTTAGATTTTTTGTTATTAAAGTTTTTATTTTCATTTTTTCATCTCAATACATACATTGAACAAAATAAAACTTCAACGGACAATATACCCAGCTTAATAACACTTATAAACAGATCCAAGTGAATGACAGGGACTAACATCAAAGTGAAGAAACATTTTAGAACATAAGCTTATACATAGTAATATATTATTTTTATTTATTTAAACTTTATTTAACCAAGAAGGTCCCGTTGAGATTAAGAATCTCTTTTTCAAGGGAGTCCTGGCCAAGATAGGCAGCAACAGAATATAAGTAAAACACTGTTAGAAAAATTACATAGTTAAAATACATGTTCAAAAACATAAAAGAATTAAAATTTTAAAACATTAATTAAGTGAAACAAGTACAAATTATGCAATATATGAATATATATATTTGCCAACATATGTATATTGACTAATGAAAGGTCAGCAATATCAGTGGGATAATTTGGCATCTGCCTATACATGGTTGTCTATCTCTTATATGCCGAAAATGTAATCCCAGGCCCTTATGGATTCTTCCTCTTCATTATTAATCCTTGCCAACATATGTTTGTAACCAGCAACCTCTGCCAAAATTTCCAGCCACTTTTTGATGTCTGGAGGCACATTACTCTTCCATAATCTGAGGATTGTCTGAGCCACTGTGATTGTTCCTGATTGCAGTAAAATTTAGGCAGTCTTGGTACGTCTGTTTGATCCCCTAATGCACATAATCTTGGTGATAGGGAAATTACCACACCAAGCTATCTACTCAGATGGTCCAGGACCTTCTCCCATTAGGCTCTTTAAAATAAAAAAAAAATTAACAGAACTTACAGAAATACATCTTCAGTATTTCACTGAATGGTTTACTTTCTCAGCCTCATCTGTCAAACAGTAACCACATATTCTGTTTTTTTATAAGTAATTTTTTGTCTTCCTTTTTCAGTTGCCAAATTTGGGGTCAAATCAAACTACAAATATCAATTAAAAGTCTGCATAGTACTTAATACTGTACATAGTACATGTTATTTCGGGATTATGTGGTAGTTGGCATATTATGTAGTATATTAGCCATTTACTATTATCCTTTTGTCATAGGGACAGTAAATGCCTGTATTAAAGAAATGAATTCAAATATTATTTGAAGTAGTTGCATCATCAGCCAGGCCTAGAATGTTTTGCTCAAGAACTCATTGACAAATGATAGAAACTAAACATATGTCAAGAGAGAAAAATTGTGTGTCACCAAAAATAACGTTTCAGATTCACAGAGCAGAGATAATCAGTCATGATCACTTTTGTTTGCGCTGTGGGAGAGGAGAAAAGCCCAACTTCAGCGAGTGCAGACACAGTGTCGTAAACCATTACTGAGCCACCATTACAGATCGAAGTGTGTTTGCCTGTACACACTTCATAATGAATGCATCTCATAAATCCTCTCTAAACGATTCCTCCTTAAATGATTCCCACAGCTCAGACTGTCTGCTCAGTGGAGGGCGCTCATGGATCAAACCATTAACAGGAAACCAGGCCAGGGTGACGAGCAGAGGGCAACAAGCTCAGGCCCCAAATCATCACCCCGCCCCAGCCCACCACCCACTACAATCCTAATGGAAAGCAAACAGACAGACAATTTCTTTCAATTAGCCCAAACTGGCCAGCCCAATAAATTTTAGTTTGTTCTTTAAGACGTAAGGGCCCTGTTGCATGTCCTGCTGAAAATGAAGACTAATGGGGTATTGTAGAGCTGCTGAGTGCTTGATTTCTTGCCACTACAGCACTGCTGCTCACTGCTCTTCCCTTCTTCCTTCAACTAACTGGAATCAGTGCTGACCACGCACAACACGAATGTTTAATTCATTTATTCACGACTTGGTTTCATTTTCTGTTTTAAGTATTATTCCTGAGTGGTAAGGCGGAGCCATTCATCTTAGCTTGACAACAGCTGTGAACGCACCCATCGTTCACCCTTGGTGTTGGCTTAAGTGATTGCACACAGTCAGCAGCCCACTGTGTCACCTCAAGTCTTTTAAAATAGAAAATTTTAAGCCAGGAAAAATTTGCACATTGTGTGTAATATTTACAGTTGTGTTGAGAAGTTTACATATAATCATCAAGGGCATGAAAGTCATTTTGACGATTTCTTAATACTGTTTTTTTTTCCAAGGTGGAATGATTGGAAAAAAAATAACTGGGTGCACAAGTTTGAATTTATTTTGGATTTTCCCTAATGCACACAAGGCCAAAAATATACATACAGGCTCAAATATATACATACACTCTCTTAAATCTTTGACATATCTTTTAACTTGACAAGGCCTAGCCTATTATCTTCTTGTTAGTGATCATGATTGAGTATAACTGGTAGTTTCCCTTTGCCAGGATAAAAAGGATTTGTTTGACAGTAATGACCAATACTCAGAAAAATGGGGTCCAGGGCACTCACTGAATACCTAAGTAGAATTGTAGATTTACACAAGTTCAGAAGGTTTCTTGGAGCCATTTCTAAACAACTTTCTAAGATCATTTCAATTTCCAAGATCATCAGTTCAAACAATTATATGGAAGTAATCCAGTTTTACATTGCTGTGCACTGAGAGGGTACCGACCAAGAAAGAAGCCCTTGCTCCAAAATTGTCACCTACAAGCTGGACTGAAATTTGCACCTGCCCAAATGGTCAAGCCAAATACCTCGTGGAGAAAAGTTTTATAATCAGAAAAAAACAATTATTGAGCTATTTGGCCACAAATGATAAGAGGTACGCTGTAAAAAAACAAAAAAACCCTCTGTAATTTAACAGAGTGTATTCTATAAATTTGATACAAGAACTGTCTAATTTTACATGGATTTGCTCATTAAATGAGATATGTTGTGTCATCATGAAAATTTTCACCAGTAACATCATGGGAGAAAAAAGTCTAATTTTTATTATTCCATCTATCCATCCATTTTCTTCCACTTATTCATGGCTGGGTGTGGGGGTAGCAGCCTAAACAGAGAAGCCCAGACCACTCTCTCCCCAGGTACCTCCTCCAGCTTATCTGGGGGAACACAGAGGCGTTCCCAGGCAAGCTGAAAGATATAATCTCCCCAAGCTGTCCTGGGTCTTCCCCGGGGTCCCCTCCTGGTAATACCTCACCCAGGAGGTGCCCAGGAGGCATCCTAGTCAGATGCCGGAACCACCTGAAGTGGCTCCTTTCAATGTGGAGGAGTAGCAGCTCTACTCTGAGTCCCCCCTCCCAAATGACTGCACTCCTCACCCTGTCTCTAAGGGAGGGCCCAGCCACCCATCGGAGGAAGCTCATTTCCACTGCTTGTATCATGATCGCTTTCTTTTGGTGACTGTCCAAAGCTTGTGACCATATTGTTGAATTTGGGTCTTGTGCAGCACTAATAAGAGACACGGAGCACAGAGAGTGATATATCAATCAGAAATATTGATAGGGACATAACATCTGGCATTGGATATTGGTAGGGATGTGTCCCTACCTAATTCTATTCCCCTGTGTGAACAAGACCCTTTTGTCAACTATCAGGAGTTAAACTCCTCCACTTGGGCAGAAGACGAGGGAGATGGGAGCGGGAGATTGGCAGACGGATTGGGGTAGTGGCTGCAGTGATGCATTACCTACTCCATATCAATACAAATATCTAGTATGATCTGATGTGTTTTCAAAGTGTTCTTTAATTTTTTGAGCAGTGTAAACTGATTTGCAGGTTAGTAAGTAAAATAAATATTCGATCCCCTACAACCCAGCCAGAATTCTGGCTCTCACAGACTGGCTGTGTGCCCATGTGGCACACCTATTACAACCAATCAATTACAGATACACCTGATCTGAACTCATTATGTGTATAAAGCACACCTGTCCACAAACAGTTTCTTCCACTCCAACCCCTCCACCACCATGGGCAAGAGCAAAGAGCTGTCAAAGGATGTCAGGGACAAGACACCAAATATAAAATAAAAAATGATGTCATTGTCACTTGTACGATACCATATGGTTGTGTAAAATGCTGTCAAATACCAGTTACTCTTCATGTTGATTAAATGCTTTTCACTTACTGTTGCAATACACAACTACCCCCCAAAAAACAAACAACACACACACACACACACACACACACACACACACACACACACACACACACACACACACACACACACACACAAAAAAAAAAAACAGACAGCCAAAACAGTTCTGTTCACTGAAATTATTTTATTTTCATTTTTTTTTAAAATCTTGTACAACAGTCCACTACAAACAACCTAATCTAAATTTTTTATATCTCACTAATCTACAAATATTTAATGCCAAATAAAAATAGGCAATTGAACAGACAGTCTTATGAACAAGAATATATCTAGCTCAGTAAGTCATCCATTTCTTCTTTTGTCCAGGAGACAAGCATACATAATGTGTTAGGGTGACTGTTGTGCTGACTGTTAATACTGTGTAATGTATGGGTAATGTTACCAGCTTACACCAGAGCTTTAGTAAATAGTTCATACAGCTCCATCATAAAAGGCTAAATCCCAAATATTTGTAAATTGTTTTTTTTAAGAGTTCTGTATTTTAGGGATGTGTAATATGATGATAGCCCTGTGACAGACTGGCGACCTGTCCAGGGCGTACCCTGCCACTCGCCCTATGGAAGCTGGGATAGGCTCCAGACCCCGCAACCCTTTTTATGTTGATCCTGTAATCATTCCTTTTTTAAAATGTTTTATAATTTATATAGTAATATTTTCATTTTTACATTCTGAATTTAAAAATTTGCCCAGAAGTTCCAAATAAAATGTGAAAAATAATCACATATGAATGAGTATCATTTATTTTCGAGTATATAATTTAAAATTGAAAAAGAAACAATCCTTTCCATGTGGTCATTATATACATTAATAATTCATTGAATTTACAGAAAATGTTATATATCTTGATATATTTATTATTATTGGAATATGAGATTTTGATCATATCACACAGCTGTTCCAACCAGTACTTGACATCATTCTCAGACTGGATGCTTGCCTGTTCCTCGAGTCGCCTGTTTTATGACTGACCTCTGGTGGCACATGCTGTGCACGGTAAATTCTGTAGTGTCCTGATGTTTTAATCTAATAGAAAAAGGGTTGTATATTTTAAATGGTATTGAAAAATAACGCTTCTGGTTCTTCTAATTAGTCTGTTGTGGCCTTAGCTGTAATTAAGGCCAAAACTATACTAGTAAACCTGCAGCTGTTAAACAAATGCAGTGGAGTAAAAACTACTTTCTGACATCCAAAATGTGGGATGTACAAATATCAAGTACATGTACCTCAAAATTGCAGTTTGTGTAGTGTGCATGTATCTGTACTAAGCAAGGAAGAGGAGATGGACAAAAACAAAGAAAATACTGTGAGATGCCACTTTAGAAAAATGCTGATAACAACAATAAAGAAAAATTATCTGCGGCATACTTTCCATCAAACACTGATGTATGGTAGATCTTCAGGCAACTGTTGTTGATGAGGAAAGAAACAAAATTGCTTTGTCATACAAAGAAATATTAACTACAAGTGAACATGGGGCAAGAAGACATTGATTTTACAATTCGAGACTCAATCAAAAAGAATTATGGATGGCAATATTACTGTGTGATTTTCCCGTGCTGCTCATTAAACTTAACATCCATAGTATATGTCTCCCTTTAGGCAATCTAGGAAAAGGATTTACTGGGTAGGTTAAATACAGTTCAATACTTAAGAAGCAAAGTCACATGACCCGGTAGACGGATAGAGAGGGGGAGGAAGGAAGAGGGAAAGGAAGAGGAAGTAGGACAGACAGAAAGGGAGAAGGAAAAAGAAAGGAAGATTCACATAAATACAAGGACAGAGAGGAAGAGAGAAAGAAAGAAACTCCATTATTATAGCCTCAACAGATAAACTATGCATCAAAGTGTAGCGTTTATTGAAAAACCATTTTTATGTGTGCTTTGAGGGCATGAAAATGAGAGCCCTATGGTTCAAACACATCAATACAACACTGCAGCAGCCAATGTATTTTTTCCCCTTTCCACAAACCCCCACCCCCATCCCCCGCTTTGCTTTTCCCCAAGATTCCCAATCAGATCTTCTGGCTCCCTGCAGGCTTTTATGCCAGCCACAAATGGTGCGACTGCCAGACTGACAAACATGCAATCAGTCAGAGTGGAGCAGGAAAAAAAATACAGCCTCTCTCTCACTCAGCCTCCTATCACAAAGGCACTTTTAATAAGCCCGTGAAAAAGAGCAAGTAATCCTTTGTAATGATTTCATTAAATGCCCTCATCACACCTGGAGATAATTCCATTATGATTGTGGCAATAAAATTAGGTTTTCATCAAGACCTGCAGACAGAAGGAGGAAAAGCTATTATTCCTCTCATATTCATATATGACGTTTCCTCTAATATTATGATATTAGGCTATTTGGCAGAATTTATGATGCTCAAGTCAATCTATTTTTTGTCAGTGGAGAGCTTTCCCACTGACAAAAACTAGACACATGCTTTATGCTGAACCTGCAGTTGGAAGAAAGGAAAAAAAATCTGTGGTCTTACCATTCACACAAAATAAAGAAAAGGCTGCATTTGTTGGTTGTGTAAATTTTCAAAATTTTGAGAGTTTTGGGCCAAAAGTGACATATCATATTTTTGCCTTAATACATCCCAAATAGGTGTTAAATACATGCTGGGGCTGAAACTGTAAGCTAAATGCAGACCCTGTGAAGCAAAAAGTATAAACCTCCTCTCTTTAGAATTGTGAATGGAACAAGGGAACTGAAGACATATCTGATATACTTTTTCTTCCCTATCCATGAATTGCCACGTTGTTGTGGTGGAAGGGTTTGTGTGCCTGAGTGATCCCAGCAGCTACATATGTTTTCCAGGTCATTTACCCCAGTATGGTCTCCCAAGGCAAATTTTCTGGCCTCTCACAAAGAGCGAAAGCGCAACTCAGAAGACACTGGTGAAGAAGAGACTAAACAACTGTGTTGCCGGTCCCATATCAGGTCTACTGTGGCTACACCCTGGAACTAGGCCTAGGAAAGGGGCTCATCAGCAAGCACCTGGCCCTCATTTAGCTCACCCACCCAGATGTAAGGGTCTGGTGGTGCTGTGTGAATCGAGCAGCAGTCAGAGGCTGGTGGACCAATCCACGGCTGCCGAATCTCATTCTTGGGACATGGAATGTCATCTTCTGTTGAGGAAGGAGCCTGAAGAGCTAGTGCATGAGGTCAGCAGATACCGTCTAGATGCAGTTGGGCTCACCTTAACATACAGCTCGGGTTCTGTAACCAACCTCCTGGACAGGGGCTGGACTCTATTCCACTTGGGAGATGCCCTCAGTAAGAGGCACTGAGTGGGGGTGGGTATGTATACCTGTACATTGGGGGTTTTCCCAGTGCACAAGCATAGGTGTCTTGCCTACCTATGCTTAAACTGCTGGCACCAAGCTGCTGCCATAGGACTGGTGCCTGTTGTGGCAGAACCAAATGGTGGACCCCAGAGCTGAAGGGAGTCATCAAGATGAAGAAGTCCTATCAAACCTGGTTGGTTTGTGGGATTGCATCTGACAGGTACTGTCCTCATTAGAAGACAGCCTCAAAATGTTTTTACATTAATCGAAAAAAGATGGTAATGGAAAAGTTATTACTCTTTCTAAATTAAAAAAAAGAAAGAAAAGTTTTTGCATCAGAAATGTGTGATTTATTTTTTTTTCTTTAATTGGCTTGCCTTGCTCACATTGATATGCACCTGTCTGCATTTTTGAGTAAGAAGACTTTTTTCGTAGGAGAAAAAATAGGCATCAAGAGGTCTGCATACACCAGAGCTACTTTTAATCTGAGATATGGGCAGACATTCAGAGGTCTGGAACCAGGTCAGTCCTGTGCAGGTAGAAAAAATCAAACATTTTTTGTTTTAAACTATATAAAAATAATGAATTCAAATATTCTTTATGCAAAGGTTTTGTTATTACCCTTCATATTTCCTGATTGAGTAATTGTAAATAATGTTATTGATCAATGCAGTATTAAATAGATTCTGCTACGTAGAAGTAAAAGACATATTAATATTAACAAAATAAACATGCAGGTATTCCAGATGTATTTTTATATAGGTTAAATATAGAACAAAAGTAAAAGGGAGGAAAGAGTTTTTTCTTTTTTTAAATGTGGGTTTTATTCCAAAGTGTGCCAAACAGAACTTCAGCACTGCCACTATTCTGTCAGCCGGCAGTGGGGAGGTAGAGTATAGTACAGTATGGTGGTCTCTACAGAACTATTATTATTATTACAAGGATTCTGGTACAGCAAAGAACATGTGACAAAGGAGAAACAGTGAGGATACTGTGTGCTATATGGAGGAATGGGAAGCTATGTGTTTTTGGCATTCATGTCACAGCCCTTTTGAAAAATGCATCAAAGCAATTGCAGAACTCGAGGGACTCGGTTTGGGCACACAAAGTCGTGACCACCATCCAAACCTCAGTAGTAAGGATGGAGGGAGGGGGGCGGTGCTGCTTATAGTTAAGGATTTAAAATGCGCTACTGCACTAATTAATAAAAACAAGCGATCCGCCATACCATGGCAACACAAATTCCTGTAATTTCTGTGGATGTGCCGCTTAAGATGTAAAATATGCGTGTGTACGTGTACATGCCTGCTGTGCTATACAGTGTACTGAAACAATTTGTCAGTGGCAGTGGCTTGTATATTTTAGGCCTCCTAAAAAACTTGGAAACAGATTGTGTTGTTTTTCATGCTTACATTCACACATGGCTATTAGCTGAAATGCCTTCTGCTTTAAGAAGAACTCTCTCTTCCACCTTCTGCTCGGAGAAATCACAAATAAAGACGGCCCCAGTCTAACTATGACTTTCTTACATGTGCACTGACTGTTAGAAATTGAAATGAGATCACTCGCAGATGGATAATTCCCTGCAGATGTCGTATTCTCTACTTATTTCTGCTTTATAATTCTTGGCCAAGACTTCACTAAAAAGAAAAATAAGTTCATCTCTCGATGTGGTTAAAAAGAAGCAAAGATCCTGCTGTTATAGTTACAGCTTCCATAAAACTTCCGTGCTGTTCCTGGTAATCCAAATCAGATATCAGTCAACATGTGGAGATGGGTCACATGTTAAAGTGACTGAAATTAAAGCCTCAGTTTTTTTCTTTACTCCAACAGATTACTTTTTTTTTAATTGAGAAAAAAATGCTCATCCTTCTGATATAGATTATCTTCCATAGTCTATAGTAATATATGTAAATTAGCAAAAATTTAGATATGATAAGATAGTGTTTATTTGTCACATGCGCAATTATACACAGTACAATGCACAGTGAAATGTATTTTGTACCTGCAGCCATATATACATACACACATATAAATAAGGAGAATAAAAAGTAATTTACACTATATACTATACACTATACACACAGAATTATAGAATATTATATTATTTACATTGTGCAATAATAGTCCAGTTAGGGTTCAGAGTTGAGCAGACGGATGGCTTGTGGGTAAAAACTCTTCTTCAACCTTTCAGTCTTAGCCCTCAGGCAGCGGTAACGCCGACCTGATGGGAGCAGGGAGAAGAGAGAGTGTCCGGGATGGCTGGGCTGTTTTAGGATCTTCAGAGCCCTCGACCTGCACTGCTTGGTGTAAATGTCCTGCAGGTTGGGGAGGGTGGTTCTGATGGTCCGTTCAGCTGAACGAACCACCCTTTTTAGGGCCATGAAGTCCTGCTTGGTGCAGTTTTCCATCCAGGTGGTGATGCTCCCACGCATGATGCTCTCGATGGTGCAGGTGTAAAAGTTCCTGAGCACCTTGAGTGGGAGCTTGAAGTCTCTCAGCCGCCTGAGGAGGTAGAGACGCTGTCTGGCCTTCTTCACAGTGATGTTAATGTGATGAGTCCAGGACAGGTCCCGTGAGATGGTCTCTCCCAGGTATTTGAAAGTGTCCACTCTTTCCACCTCAGCACCACTGATGACAAGTGGATGGTAGTCCCTCTGCTGCTTCCTGCTGAAGTCCGCTATCAGTTCCTTTGTTTTGCTGACGTTGAGCAGGAGGTGGTTCTCCCGGCACCAGTTCTACAGGCGGGAGACCTCTCTCCTGTAGGCTGTCTCTTCATTGTGGGAGATTAGTCCCACAACAGCAGTGTCGTCAGCAAACTTGATGATGACATTGGACTCTGACGTGGCCTCGCAGTCATGGGTGTACAGTGAGTACAGCAGAGGGCTGAGCACACAGCCCTGGGTGGATCCGGTGTTGAGGGTGAGGGAGGATGAGGTGAGGTGACCCACTCGTACCACCTGTGGTCTGCTGGTCAGGAAGCTGTGAACCCACCTACACAGGGATGGGCCCAGGCCCAGGTCCAGCAGCTTAGAGACCAGCCTGGAGGGAACTATGGTGTTGAATGCTGAGCTGTAATCTACAAACAGCACTCTCACATAGTTCCCCTTACCAATGTCTATGTGCGAAAGGGTCTTGTGGAGGAGGAAGGATATGGCATCGTCTGTGGATCTGTCTGGCCGGTATGCGAACTGTAGTGGATCGAGGGTGGTGGGCAGTGAGGGGGTGATGAATGTCTTGATGATTCTCTCAAAACATTTCATCACCACAGAGGTGAGCGCTATGGGCCTGAAGTCAATGGGGCTGCTGCGGTGTGGTTTCTTTGGGACAGGGACTATGATGGACTTTTTGAAGCAGGTGGGAATCACACACAGTTCCAGTGAGAGGTTGAATATCACTGTAAACACAGGTGCCAGCTGGTCAGCGCAGGTCTTAAGGACACGTCCACTAATGCCATCTGGTCCAGCCGCTTTCCTGGTGTTTACACTTCTAAACACCCTCCTTATGTCGCGCTCCGTCACAGTGAGTGTCTCCGCCCCTCCGGCTGGGAGCGCAGCGGGCTGTCGGCTTCCTGACTCGAAGCGCCCAAAGAAGTTGTTGAGTTCATCAGCCAGAGAAGCATCGGCACTCACCGGGGGTGTGTGTGGTGCTTTGTAGTCCGTGATGGTGCGTAGTCCCTGCCACAGTCCCCTGGAGTCAGACTGTTGTAGTTGCTGTTCCAGTCTGCGGCCATAGCGATATGCTAGCGATTCCCAAGTATAATATCCCACTTAATTGTTTGCCAGCCCAACGTCACCAGAAAAACAACAAAAATGGTTGATGGTAAATGGGTTAGGCCTCAGTCATACAGGCCTAGAGACTGGTCAGTGACTCCCCAGCAGGTCATTGCAGAAAATGTGTATTCCCCAACTGGTTGCAAGAAATTGCTGGCAATAGCCGGGGGGAAATTGGACACAAAGAGGGTGCTGCACTGAAAACCTCCTTATGATAGTTTTGGTCACTAGCAGACTTCTGCAGTCATCTGCGGTTTGCACGGAAGACTCCGACTTGTCTGCAAACACTGGCCAATTACTCTCCGAGATGTTTAGCTTCACACCTTTTTGAAGCTAACAGAAACAGAGAACATTAAAAGCCTTTAAAGTAAGCACTGTGCCTTACTGCTGCAACAAACACATTTCAAAAGGTGTAGCTTTTACTTTGAAGTCAAATGTTCTACATTTGCATCGTGCATTTCACAGTTTCACTACTGCATGTTTGAGGACAAGTTACTGTACCATCTTCCATGCAAACAACAGGTAACCATGGCAAAGCTGTCAAGGATCAAAGCAGTTGCAAGGAGGTTTTCGTTATAGCACTGTATAACTCTTTGCAACCAGTTGCACACTAGCAACTGCCAGAAAACACCCAAAACCACTCTCCAACCTATTGCAGAATACACATTTTTCTAATGGTTTTCAAATGACTGCTGACTGGTCTCTAGTCCTGTGTGACTATAGGGACTATAGGCAGGGTAGGATAAGTCACCAGTCTATGGCAGGGTTAACACAGAGAGACAGCTGCACCCTCAAATTCACACCTATGGCTAATCTCGAATCACCAATTAACTTAGCATGCTTTTTTTTTTTTTTTGGAATGTGGAAGGAAACTGGAGTACCTGGAGAGAACCCAGCAGGCAACTACCAACCAACAGATTCCAACCCGGGTAACAGTGTTAACCACTGCACCAAAGAAGAAGAAGAACTACTATGCAGAATATAAACATGTGGTTCCAGGCTGAAAGCCAATTATTTTAATCAGACCACCACCACACCCTCCAACCCACTGGAGAAATTCATGGTACTCCCCGCTAAACACATTAAATTGCAACAAGGATCCTTACGTCGGTGTGTGGTATGCAGAGATGCTGTGCATCTATTAGACTTCATGAAGGTCAGTGATTTCTTACTGAACTTGAATAAAACACAAAAATCAAACAAAAACAATGTTTTTGTTTGAAAAGAACAAGTTTTGCATTTGGAAAATATTTTCAGTTGCTGGTGTTTGACATAAACAAGGTATTTTTACTGAGCAGTAGACCTCCAAGGCCAACAAATACAGACCACGCAGCTTTTTCTGAAAGAAGGGGGAAAAAAGAGAAAAAAACACTTCATTCTTAAACCTCTGTCATTCAGTATGCATATTGTTTTTGTCTAAACTCACAGGAGTAGTGCATAATTTTGACAGCTAAACATTATTGATATCAAATTTAAATTTCACCTGATATGGCCTGATGTAACACCTAAACATAAAACATCTTACAGTGAACCATTTCTCCAGAGGTATTTTTGTTGTAGTAGTGTGGAAAAGAAGATAAATACTTTTTTGGGGGTTTGACACGTCATTACTGTAGGTAAAAATTCACTGTTGATTATAATTATCAAGGACAAGATCAAAATGAAACCAGAAAGCTAACATTACTACAGAATATATTCAGTGGAAATTATATGCATTAAGGTAGAGGTCTTGTCTCACTTTCCTATGTGTGAAATTCAATAGTGGCATCCCAGCACTGGAAATAGGTCAACATTCTAAATAAGTGCCACAGTCAATCTCTGTTCAATAATGTGCTACAATCACAGGCAGAGAAATCGGTAATACAGCCATCTATTATTCGGACACTATCCTGGAGGGATCACATGTTGGGGTCGCCACTTATTTGTACATGTGCAGGCTTATAGTTTGGAAAAGGCTCGTGTGTTCCCTCAATGTGTCAGACTTGTGACTCATGACTGCCCTCTACACTCTGAGAAATTAAAGTAAAACATGTTCAAAATTTATAGGGGTTCTGAGTGTGTTTCAGGTCATTAGGTGGATTTCTAGGATGCGTCAAGCTTCATGACCTTACTGTAGTATGGTGCATTTTTATCAAAGCGTGTATGTTTGTGTGAGGCAGTGGTGGAGAGAGCAAAACTTTTTTTTTTTTTTTTTTACTGCACCCGTGTAGATGGTCAATTTCAAATCAAACACATGTACACACATATCGATAAACATAATTCATATACATACACTCTTTGGCCACAGCTTTTAAACCACCTGGCTAATGTTGTGCAGGCCCCCTGCTTTACTCTGAAGAAGCTTAGCATGGTGTATTCAGTTAATCCTTTAGGCCATGGGAGTCTGTAGGCTGGGTCTTAGACTTTTTGTTCGGGCTCCTCCAACCATACCTAAGCTGATTTTGTGATATGGTGCAAGGCACTACCTTGCTGGAGATTTGTCTGCAGCTGCTGTCAGTCTGCAGCTATGCTGAGTTGGGTGGTTTGTGTCAAAATGACATCCAGATGAAAGAGATGATTGATATTTTTCACTTGACCTGTCTGTTTTTAATGTTGTGACTGAACAGTGTATATCTTCATGCACATACAATACACACGTACATATGCACAGGTGCACATACACCTATGCATATGTGCATTAATGTAGTCACACACATAAAAACAATAAATCTAAAGCTGCCATATATTAAGTCACAAAATCTTTCCACACCTTAAGACAGTTAGTTGCCAGATGGTCATCCACCGCCCTAGGCCTGTGTGACTAGTGCCTTAAGCTTTTATTCTGACATCAACGAGTAGCAAGGAACTTAAAGAATACGCAGCAATATTTTGCTCCACAAAAACAAATTCTCTTTGTCACTTTCTCTAGAAATACATACATGATATTCAGATCCAGCATGAAGCAGGGTCAAAACTGGAGACAGAGCGAGCCCACTGTATCCATTCTTACAAAGAAAATCTCATTAAAAGCCACCCTTTCTCTTAGCTACATATCACCAGTGAGAAACATTTGGATATTGCAGTCTGTCTCTTATTATAAATACTCAGCCTGCAATCTGTTAGGGGGAACAATGGAGGAGACTGATAAGGGAGGGGGAGTATGTATTGACTTTTTCTCTCACCTCTTTCGTCTTAATGCATCTCATTTTCCCCCCCAACCTCTTTTTGTTCAACACCTTTCCTTCCCCATCAACTTTCATCAATCTCTCTATCCTTGCTTGGTGAAAAATTACACCCATTACCTTTGTCATGTGGTATACAGAAATAGCATTCTTTTCCACTGACAAGCATCAGGTAAAACAACTTAGGGTGACTCACAAGACTGCATGATGAAGGTGCAAGAGCATGAATCAATCCCAGATATTGCACAACTTTGATGCAGTAAACACAAGTTAAAAGTTGGGAAAATGGGGGCACATGTAAAATTATGCAGACTGTCCAAGCTGAGCCTTGACACATGGATAAAGGATCTGTTATCCTCCTTTTCAGAGATGCACTGATACAGAATTTCAGGGCAGATTAAAAACTAGAATTACAGCTGTATGCTTCCTCCAACCAGTCCGGCTGCAGTTTACCTCCTACTCTCATTCTGTTCTTGAGTTATTGCATTGAACAATGGTCAGAAAAATGCTTTTGCATATTGGGTCACAGCGTTCTTGACCTTTAACCACCAAATTATCATCAGGCCAGCCTTGAGTCCAAGTGGATATTTGTCCCGGGCATAAAGTAAATGGGTAAAATCAGGATGGGTTTGAGGTCTCAGTTACCCTGACCAACATCCACCAAAATCAATTCATCCTTTGATCAAAGAGAACATTAGTGCTAAATTTGAAGAAACTCCCCTCAAGATAAATCACTTTCACATAAATAGGATGGATGAACAGACATGTGAATGACCGGAAAACAAAATGCCTCTGGCTGGAGACTGATAATTATCTGTTGTGGCTGATAAAAGGATATTAACATTACAGCTGAATCAGGACAGAAACGTAAAGCTTAGTTTTCTAATTCCACATCCTATGTTTAAAAAACCTTTAACATTGCTAGGATTCAGCCAATTTTGAGACAAAGGGCTTATCTAGCTCAATTTGAGTCCTTAGAGTTGAATAAGAAATAGCATAATGGGGTGGTTTCCCAAATCCTAGACTAAAACTGCCACTTAAACCAGATTAATAGAAATCAGATCTTTAAATCATGGTTTGAAGTACTGTAGTCCTAAACTTAACCTAGTCCTGATTTATTTAAGCAGATTTCCTTAGGGAAGATTAGAGTTACTCCAGGACTAAATTGAAGATTAAATTAAACCTCCCAGGAGTCAAGTTTAATTTAGGATTAATGTAATTTGTCAAAGAAGACCAATGAGTTACTTAATGAGTTACTATATCAATGAAGATCAGTGAGGACCACCAGCCAGACAAATTCTTCCTGACAAAAATGACCCATTTAAGCAATTTGAAGAAATGCATTCTTATTCATTTAAGATGTTGGACTGTAATTATTGCAACAGCTGTTTTTCACAATGACCCTCAACAGTGTGGACGCGCAGCGCCCCCAGCAGTAGAGTCTGATATCCTATCAATTACCAGAGAAGCACTTAAATACAGAGATAATTTTGCAGAATTATTTTAAAAGGTGAAGAACATTTCACATCAGATGACACATAAACAAATGAAAGTTTTCAAGGAGAAAGAGAGGAGACAAAGTTAAAAGTTTTCATATAGGCAGCGTAGGTGTGTATGGTCCCTGATCTGAACTATCTAGATAATTATCACCTGGTATGCTCTCCAGGGTTGCTGGTTCTCCATTCTTCCTGCCAGTGACTCATCCAACTGGTCTTTGTTTTTATTTGCAGGTCCTCCACCAGGTTTAAACTCTTCAGACATCCACAGCAATGTTTTTTTTAAAATATTTATTGTTATATTCTTTCAGAACACCTATGCAGAACTAGTACTCTAATGTTACTGCAGCAATTTCTCAAAAGAGTTCTTGTAGATTCATGCGCTGAGCTCTGAATTCCTTACAACTGGATATCCAGGTATTTCTTTTCTTTGATTCCACAGTTTATGTGTGCCATTTATCTTTAATAATGGTGTTTCTTGAAACCTTTTGCTTTAAGTGGTTTCTCATACATTGTGCATTCTCTTTTCTGCTGCCATTGTCTTCCTCAGATTTGCCTTTCTGAATGCTTACAGTTTTAGGCTTTTCTGTGTCCATTCCATGTTTTATAGGTAAACTCGGTCTATCTCATTCAGATTACCACAGGTGGTCTAAAATGAATCTTCTGTAATATAGTCCAGGGCTCCATAGTTCAGGTGTTAGTAATCAGCAATTAATCTGTGTTTTGAAAAGCCACTTTTGAGGCCAGAATGAACTATTCTGGATTTAGGCCTACTCCTGGCTTACTTTAAATCCTTTCTGGGAAATTGTCCAAAAACCTCGTTTGACCTCTTCAGCTTTATCGAGTGAATGACTGAATTTCATTTAGGATTCATGCTCATCCTTTCAAATATACATACTGATAATTTTGAGCAGAAACACAATTTCAAAATCATTAGGGCACATCATCTGGGAACTATGAATATCTGTACCAAATTTCACTGCAATCCAAAAAATAATTTTTCTGACGTCTCAAATCAAAACCAAAGTTGCCTTTTTTTGGGGGAAAAATTTGGTAAATGTTGAGTGTTGAGATGCTTCTTTATGGATCATAGTGGTAAATCCACCAACCAACATGTTAATCTGGCATTACAACAACACTGACTGGCTTAAAATGCAACCTTTACTGTATCCACTAATGCATGATAAATAGTGCCTTAAGTAAGCAGTTGTAATGACCTGTGCATTTTGCAGTGCATAGCACTTTGATGTTAATTAAATTAGGTCAGAAAATGCTGTTGAGGAACCTGTAAGGTCTGCAAGTGCTGCATCACTGACTAATCAATTGCCATTATCATGTCCGGGACAAAGGTCTCGACCCGAGGGACGCGCTGGCTACTGCTGTTTCTTCCCTCCTCTTCACACAGAACAAGATGCTCTGCAAAAACAGCACAATTTTATGGCCGCTGAGGGATGATTTTGCAGTTTAAGAGTAATGGCTACCCATAAAAATAGTGGCTTATCATTTCAGAAATGACAATATATTGCGAAACTATCCAACACAATGGCTGTATTGTTGGTGCAGTGTCTAAACATGAATCCATTTTAGCAGCATTACTGCTGCACCTTCAGGAGGAAATGTGTGGTAAATGTCTACATCTGTTGCATCAAACGAAAAGAAAGTGTTTCAGAATCTGCAGTTTTGTTGTTGTACAACAAAACACTTTAGGACACTGAGTACTCAGTGAGCCTCAGTGGAAACATACAGCGTTCTCAACAGATGTCATTATGTGGATTAGGACTGTCTCTCCCTCGCTGCTCCCCTCCTCCCTCTTGCCACTGACCCTCTCATTTATCCAGTGGGGGAGGGGAAGTGGGAAGGAGACTGGCAACAGGTTTCACCGCACTGGCCAACATACTGTACTTAAGCTAGCAGGGACCTCTTTGTAATAACCTGCAGAGAGATATTCTCTCATATGGATAAGTTCAGCCTCTAGCCGTCAGTTTTTCTTTTCACAACGTTTTGTTTTTATTTTGGTGGATTTGTTTTTGGAAGAATAATAAAGATGATTAAGACCATGTTTCAACATGCGAAGAAACATCCAGGGGTAGGTTACATCACTCATTTATCCATTATATACAGGGATTTATAAACAAAGCCTAAAGAGCTGACTGTAATTTTAGACTGGTTTATGCTAACACAACACTTTTGTGCTTTCAGTTTTGCATTTCTAAACTGCAAGTCACTGAAAAAGGGACAATGACAACACAACAGTGAAGAATGATAGGACGAGCTGTGCTACTGTGCAGTTTCAAGTGTGGCGCTGTGATACCAATTTACAACTAGAACTTATGTCTAACAATAAAGAAAACTGCAGTAAAATATTTGCCAAAACAAATACTAATATTACTATTTAGAAATTGAGTCCCTTTGAATTGCAAAATGACAGCAGAGTGATTACTAAAAGCTTCAGAAAACTAATAAGTGGACCTTAAAGCTTGGATTCTTTTGTTACAACAATAATAACTCCTTTCCTGATCAACTTGTTTGAAACAAGTACTGTGACAGTGTATAATTACTCTGGCATGTTAATTTTCCTTCCTAACATAATAAAATGAAAGGAGAAGAAAGAGAAAACGACACAGAAACTGTCTTTTTTTTTGCCTCAGAGCTGTGTTGGGCTGACCCAAATTTGAGGATTGACGTTGTTGGCTTGGCAGTGCACCAGAAAAGTAATAAGGGCAGCATCAGTATCGAAACCCAGCGAGCATAAAACACTTCCTATATCGGTCAGGCTGATGGTGAAAGGTGAAACCCTCTGCTGCGTGGCACAACATGAAGAGATCAGCACTGGGGACTGGACAGCTCCCAACACACGACAGTCTTCATTATTTTCTTGGTGTTTGAGTGTCAGCGATCAAAGCTGACCTGCTTTGTTTGTGTGTATATGTGTTGCTGCTTCAGCGATGATCTAAGCGAGCCATCTGCAGTAAGCTACAGTGTGTGTGTGCAGTTCGCACCGTGAAGCTTTTTTCAAGGTTATGCCAAGTTCATACAGATCTTACTTGGAGAGAAAGCAAACAAAAAAACATGGAGCGTGGGCACATAGTGCAGTTCATGAGTAAGACAACATGTGCTAGATACACAAGCAAAAAGTCTGTTTTTAGTTGATTAGTGGATGAAAATTGAATACAATTCTACTGATCGTTAGTCATTTCTAAATAAAAGAAAACTGGTAATACTCGCTGGTTTCAGCTTGCCAATTGTAAGCAGCTTTAGTTTTACAAATGCAAATCAGCATCTTTAGGTTTCAGACTGTTGATGACCAAACAAAGAATATGGAAAATACAGTGCAATCGTGATATCACACATTTGACAGTGTGCTAGTGTTGTAGTACTCGAGATCGGTCTTGGTCTCGAGACCGGTCTCGAGACCGCTTTTTGATGGTCTCGGTCTTGTCATGGACTCGACCGCATTTGGTCTCGGTCTTGTCATGGACTCGGACCTTGCGGACTCGGGATTTTATTTCAAGACCAGTCAAGACCACAGCTGTGGAAATATCACTAAATTGCCAGAATACTGTCCAATTTATTTGTTAACATCTTTGCTTTTATTGGATGCAAAACGTACTGATTCAAATCCCACAAATATTGCGCTCCTCTGCCTCTCAAAGGAGCGCACCTCACAGACTCCGCCCCGGCTAGGTCGCTGCTATTATCGCTGCTTACGCCTGTATCATTTCACCGCAGTTTGCAATCTACCACAGAGCACGGACAGTTTCATTCACAATGTGTATGTTTGATCTCACTATGGTCACGCGTGTGCTGCATAAATCGAAATAACTGCATGAACACGAAGAGAAGTAAGAGGGAAAATGAAGATCAAAGGAAAATTTCAGGCTTCCGATTCAACAAAAAAAATCCCAGCATGAAAGGTAAATACCAACCTTCATGTATTTTGATACACAAACTAAAAATTTAATGCAAGTTTTAGGGCTGCAACGATTCTTGGAATAACGCAATTCGATTATTAAAAATCCTCGACACAAATTCGTTGCTTTGATGTTTGGTTTCAGCTCTGCAGCTCAGGTGTCTCCGTGTAAGCGGAGCATTTCCAAAAAAAACAAAAACGACCCTTTAACGCGAGTGGATCGCTGAGATGTTTTTTCACGCCCCCACTTCTCTGTGCTGTGAGTGCGCATGTTTGAATGTGCGCGCGTGTTGTGCAGAGGATGTCAGCTGTTATTTTTTTCTTTACGTCAGCTGTAGCCACCAGAACAGATCTATAACCACAGTGTACTGGGGAAAGGGGGGCTGCCATTAGCACTAGCAATCGTTCGGTGCCCCCTCCACCACCATCAGTACAGAGGGGCTTCTTCAAAATGTTTTTATCAACCACCTGATCAGCAACATGAAGAACAGAGAACTTTGTAGCTGCTCCATCCACCCTGTTTGTTTCACACAGAGAAACATCTGCAGTACGGAAGTTAAAATATGCTGATGAATTGTTAAAATGAAAAATTATTTCTTATCCAATTACTTGATTAATTGACGGAGTAATCAATTAAATACTTGATTACTAAAATAATTGATAGTTTATGCTCACAATATGGTGGCTGATATTCAAATGTAGGAAATGCTATTAGCAGCCGAGGAATCTGGATTATGTTTTTGTTGTGTATTTTTTTATGTGATTTCTGCAAACACAGTGGAAGGAAACGGCACTCTGGGACACATTAAATGCGTGATGTATAAATGTAACTTTTCTGGATTATATGTAAAAATGATCATTCTATCAATCTAATAAGGCCTGATTTAGAGTTCTGCATTGATCCTTTGTGTATAACTGAAAATCCTCTCTGAAGCAAACCTGACATGCACCTCGAGAAATGTAACTACACGTCCAAAAAAACTGATTACTGCTTTCTGGTTATGTCTTAGGCCCCATCACTCAATTAACAAGTGGGAGCGGCATTTAGTGGTTAGTATTAGCTTACTAATTAGCATTAGCATTAGTGCTGGGGTGAGAAATATTTCTTGCTAGAACCCGGAAGTTACCATGGCCACCACCAATGGTAACAGCAGAGAAGTAAGTAAGTTGTTTCTCCGCCATTAGTACATTGAGCTAGTGGTGGGCAGATTGATCCTGATATCGATAATATGGATGCCAACGTTGTATTGGTATTGATCAATATCAGTGTGATGAGATCGATACTTTGGCTTGAGTTTCTCTCCTGTATGCAGTGCTGAGGTTTCATCAAAGATGCGAGCTGACTGTCTAAGTGTCGCTCCTGTCACAGCACAGAGCACTTTGCTCCTCCTCTCCCCACAGTGTTTTGTTATACTGTCATGTGATGCATAACATATTTTATTTGGGAAAAAAAAGGATTTTGCTATGAAACATTTAAATCAAATTTAAATGTAAATTTGTAGAAAATTAGTGAATGAAGGAACATTTTTTATAAAATTTTTTTATTATACTTTCTGAAAAATCTACCTGGAAAAAAGTTTGCATTTGTTCTTGAGTGATGATTTTGTACACTTAATTTATGAAAAAAAATTCCAGACATCAATGTATGGGGAAAATTGTTTTATTCTATTGTTTCAGAACAATAACTTTTATTTTGATAAAGTATTTTCTACTTACATATAAACTTTGCCCAATTCTATCCTGGGTTTTAACTAATTAATGATCCAAAGGAAAAAAATCTCAAACCAGTTAAACTTCATGGAAATTCTTCATAATTATTAAAAAGTATTGGTATCAGTATCGGTGATAATGGCCCTGTGGCATAGGATCGATACCAAATTATGAAGTGTTGCACACAACTACATTGAGCAGCATACACGAAGAGTGATTGACAGTGCTAAGACCCTCCTCCTGGCTCTGACTGGTTGTTTTTGACTGGGAGCGGTTCAGGGAGGAGGTGGAGGAGCTCCATTTTTTTCGCAGATTATCGGTCTCATACTGTCTGACATGGTGACAGTTTTAACAAATATGTAAAAACCAGATTTTTTATAAAAGTTACATCCTGCAGCTTTAATCTGTATAAGATTAAAGGCTTTAGTTCTTACTGTCGATGAGTGTTTGCCATTTTTTCAGTTTTACACATTTAGCTATGTGGTTTTGAAAAAGCACCCATTTTTACAAAGGTTGTTGGTTTAAAAACAACACAACTTTATGCATAGTTTATGAAAGGCAGAGAATAGTTAAGACTATTGTGATGAACTATGAATAATTGTTTTACATTCTGTGATAAATGATCTTTATTTAATACCCAGGAGTATTAAATAAAGATGGTTATATTTATTTGAGCTGTGAGTTTTTAATATCAGGGTAATTTTATGGGAATGCGGATCTTTCAGATGAATTTGAGAAGTGATTTTGATCATTTTTCACATTTTATTGTGTCATGTAGTGTCAGGCACTGGTCTTGGTCTTGTCTCGGTCTCGCCCCCCCTCGGTCTTGGTCTCGACTGGTCTCGGACCCTAAAAGTCTTGGTCTTGTCTCGGTCTCGATACCCTCTGGTCTTGGTCTTGTCTCGGTCTCGGGTTAGGTGGTCTTGACTACAACACTACAGTGTGCAGACAAGGATTATAAAGAATGGTAAAAAATAATTCACAATAATCTAAGTTGTCCAAAGTGCTGTACAGGCTAACTACAGTGACTAAGTCAACTATAAATATACACTAAAATATGCAATATAAATCATAGACCTCAATTATAAAGAGAAAAGAAAATCATCAAATAAAACAATAATGGAAGTATATATGATCGTGTTTATGTAATAAAAAGCCAGGATACCCTGTTCAACTAGAACTGAAAGCAAGCAACAATAAATATAAGGTTTTTAACAGTGTTTTAAAATAATTGGGCAGCTCTTATGTGAAATGGTAGACTGTTTCATAGATTAGGAGCTGCCACTGAAAAGGCCGCATCGCCCCTGTTTTAAGCCTGGATCTAGGGATGTCCAAGAGTTATTTGTTGACCTCAGGGCTCGGGTAGGACTGTAAAAGTTCAGTTGAGTAGGGCGGCACCAGAATCTTAAAAGCAAGACTTGTAACTAGTACCTGAGACCATAAACTCATCAGGAAAGTATTTGCTGAGGTCACAGTTCAAGCAAGCATTGGGTTCCATTTCTCAGACTTCCATACAATTGCACTTCCTTTTAAAACCAGAGCTGTCAAACTCTACTAACTATAAGAGGAAAAAAAAAAAGCCTTTTTAAGGCACTTCTGCAATAACTTCCTAAGTCCATCTATCATATACAGTTTGGGCTTTAAGGTAGTGAATATCAAAGTTTTATCATCAGACTTTCTCCTAATCAACAACAAGGGAAGTGGCAATGCAATCAGACAGAAGACAGATGTCGAGATACAGCTGAGCAGAGACATCCTTCAGTTCAACCTGATCAAACTGTCATCTCTCTACAGCTTGACTAGATATGTGTGAGCTGAGAACAGCTGTTCACCAGTGGTGTGACTCTCCCTTTCCATCTTGTATACACAGTATCACACAGTAAAATACACAGGAAATGTATGCTAGTGTAGTGTTGATAAATAAATGTAGCATGATGAAAGGATTGTCACACCTAAGCTTTGGGTGTTTAAGATGACACATCACATTATCCCCCTTCCCCATAATGCACTTTTTAAATTTTTAAATCCCATCATCATCATCACCTTTCAGAATATCAGATAAATGTGTCTACATAAACACAGTCATGTCTGCGCATTTGAGTGCACCCACTGGGTGTGTAAGCTCATTTATGTGCATATCTGTGTGAGTGTCTTTATTCGTGCTTCAGCCTCAGTGTGTCTGTGTCTGTGTTGCTGTCGCTCACTGTGACAGGTATAGCGTTATAGGAGGAGAGGCTGGCACACACAGATGCGGCAGCTCTCTCTTCCACTGCGTCCTTGCCCGTTCAACCCAGGCTGACAGTGAGCTGCCTCACACATGGCCTGGGTCTCATGCATATGGAAGAGGGCAGGGAGAGGAAAAACAGGAATAACAACTACCTGTATATGTGTGTGTATTTCACACGGGCGTATGTTCATGGTACATATCACAGCCAGCCACTTGATGGAATATGTTTGTTTACCACCTTCTGTCTCTGTGCTCTGGGACTAATGCATCCCTCCTCTCCTTTCCTTTCCTCAGTTAATCCCTCAATTTTTCTTCATGACTCTGGGCATCACAGGGGCCGCTCTCTACCTTATTCGTCTGGCAAGAGGGCCGCATGTCACGTAAGTTGTTATATTGTTGTCTACTCTCTGTAATATTATTCCACTTTGCTTTTACTAATGTGATTTTACAGGATATGAACCCTTGGATGATTAAAACTTGATATCAGTTTTATCATTTATAACAACTGCCTGCAGGGTTTGGTTTTAATAGCTGGTCCCAGTTTTGATCTGGGTCTCTGCTGGCATTAAACCTGAAATCATTGGGTCTTAATAAATTAATCTCTTAGAGAATATTTTTAGTCATAAAAGCTAAAAGATTTGGATTTAGTGAGTAGATAGATGTCATAAAATGCTATCACCTCTAAACCCTAATACCAATTGTGTTGATTTCTGAAGTAAAGAGAATGTTATGTTATGTTCTACTGCTAAAGTCTCCACAAGGCAGTTATTGACTTGGTAGGACCCCAAAGAAGGTCAAGAACAATCATGTCAGCTGATTATTTCTGAACTGGTAAACATTGTGGTAATACTCAACAACAAAGAGGTCATTGAACAACAACAATCTGAAAATTAGCCAAACATAGATAGACACTCAGAGTACATCCTCTACCAAAGCCAATGCCCCATTTCACAATTTTAAATAAGGCGATAAAAGATCAAAACCAAAATTTAGCAGATTCTTTTTGCCCATGCTTTACCACATTTAATGAAACTCAGAAACAAACCCAAAAAAAAAACAACATCGAAAAGAGAAAGAAAACAGCATTGAATTATATACAGTACCTCTATCTCTGCTCTCATGGTAAGGCTGAGCCATAAAAAAAATCAACAATTTCTTCATGCTTCTAATTGTTCAAAATTTTAATAAATCCCATGTGATCATTAGAAAAATCAGTGTCTGTACAGTATACAAAGAAACATTTGGATAAACCAGAGTAGAAATTTGTCAGTTAAATAAAACAGTTGCTATACATACAAGTGTTGTTGGAGTTTTGACTTCTTTTTTATCCTGGACTCCACACACTGTGGGAGCACATTAGGTTTTTGTTAGAAATCTGTACTCTGCTTCCATTAACAGGAAAACCCGGAGGCCCATTAGAGCTGGGTGTTATATTATTTTTACATATTAGGGCCCAAAAGCAGAGCTCACAATACAACATCATCTATTACACAAAACAAAGTTCATAGTCTCCTCACCTCACCATCATTAAAATGCACCCACACATTTCCCAACATGCTATCCATGTGAGTTTAAAGTATTTTAGAACTTGAAGTGATTGAGCGAAATTGTCAGAAATGACCTTAATCAAGACTAAAAATTCTCTCAGTTGAATACAGAAAAAACATTCGTCAAAGAGCATGTTTTAAGCACAGATTTTGTATGTTAATGCCCGTTTGCTGGATGGGTTATGTTTATTTCCAACATTAAAATATATGTATATATATGTATATTTTGTCCAGTAATGCCAAAACACTGGCCCACAACTGTATACACACACTAAATTTACTACGAGTATCAAAACAAAGCTTAAACACTAAAAAGTTTAATCAGGTGACTGTATTAAACACTCATATTTTAGAACTGCACCAACCACACTGAACTCAGTGACCGCTCACATACAGTAAATGTGCACTGCTCGTGTCCTACTTTGAGCTACACAAAACCACTTGTTCTGAGGGTCAGCCATAAAGTCTGACCTCATCACCAGCTGCAGAGACTAGTGTTGGTGGTAATGGAAAGAGAGAAGGGGAGACATGCTTTCTCTGCCATCAGTCTCTCTGTCTCTTTGTTTGTGCTTTGGTGGTGTGACGTGCTGCCGGAGGGGAGGAGGAGGGATGGACAGTCACAGAGGAGTTCTGTGAAATCCAGACTTTGGTTAATGAACAGAGGAGAACTGCCAAGTCACTGGGATGAGTTCATCTTATCTCATAATCACTCTCTTCTCCCCCCAACTTCTGTCTCCATTCGGCATCCACATATTTATCTCCTTTTGTCTCTGTCCTTCTGTTCCTCTGTCTTTCGTTCCCTTGTTATTTGTTGCATCGTGGTCTGTTACTCTTGTTCAAATCTTTTTCTCTGCACCTGCCTTGCCTCATGCCTATGTTCCGTTTTTGTTGTCCTTTCTCCCACTCCTCTTTATCCTGCATGCTGTGAATCTTTGCACGCTTGCAGCCTCTGGAACAAGAACAACAACCCGGAGCCCTGGAGCAAGCTTGACCCAACCTACCAATACAAGGTAACTGTAATCCCATCACACACTAGGACCCCCTCTCCATTAACACCAATCATGCCTGCCAGAAAAGTAATCTAGACAAGAATGACATTGTTTCAGTCAATCACTGAAAATCTCACATTTATCATCAGATTAAAAAACTTACCAAAATAGATTTAGACAAGCCAGTCCTGGCAAAATATCAAATACACGAGGCTGCTTCCTGGCTGTCTGTTCAAACAAAGAAAAACAAAGTGTCTCTCAAAAACAAATTAAAGCAGATGAAACCGGGAGCTTTTAGTGGTTGGTAATAATTTGCCTTTCCCTCTTGAACAAGGCCAGAGCTCCAGACAAACTCATCAAAATATAAACAAAACTGACCCAAAATAAAGCAGAGAAACAGCCATTTGACAGGATCCACTAAGGGAGCTTTGGATGATGTTTTTTCAGAGAAAAGAATGTTTTCTGAGGGCTTCAAGACTCGGTTGCATGCAAGTGAAATGAAAGTCCCTGCAGACAAAAGGTCAGGACACGGCATGTTTAATTCTCGATAGCGAGGCAAAGGTCTCGCATCGAAATTCCACTGAAGTCCAAACAATGATCGTAATGAGGAGGGTAAAGTGAAAAAGTGGGAATGGATGAGGGCTGGGGGGGTGAGGGTTTTAATGGCAGACCAATCAAGAAAAGTACATGTGGAGAAAATAATCACTGCCAGAGCAAGAAATCAGTTTTTCACAGTTGGAGGGCTGCAAGGCATACAGGAAACACACACACACACACACACACACACACACACACACACACACACACACACACACACACACACACACACACACACTATTTATGATCCATGATATATGCAAACTGAGGGTCGACCGATTAGTTTTTTCAGGGCCAATGCCAATAGCAGTTATTAATAATCCAATCACTGATAAACTGATATTTGGAATTTATATAAATTTGCAGTAAAAATGAACATCTTGATGTCAAAATTTGGAACAACACAAAATTTTGAAGATATTACCATTTTATGCTATTGTCAACTGTATATCTATGCAACAGAGAGGATATTCAACCATTTTGGAAAACTGGGCATAGTCATAGAAATCAGGGGTGTCAAACATCTAGCTGTGGGTTTAAACCAGCCGGCAGAGCTCAGTCCGGCTCACTGCATAGCTTTGCAAAGTATGAAAACTGCAAAGGAGGAGGGAAATTTTTGTTTTGGACTAAGTATTGTCTTGCAAATTATTAAGAATGGATTATGTAGTCAGAACAAAAGCTCTGAATACATTGTCCATTTTACAGTCTTCTTATACATCATTACTCATGTCTGCCAGATCACGCTGAAAAAAAAAAAGGGTGGTGCAGGACAGGATTGTATGATGCTGATGGATGGGTTGACAGGTGAGGTCAGGCAGTAGTTTCCATATACGATCTTTGCAGATGACATTGTTCGGAGAATAGGAAACAGGTGGAAGAGAACCTGGAGAGGTGGAGGTATGCTCTGGAGAGAAGAGGAATGAAAGTGAGTGGAAGCACGGCAGAATACATGTTTGTGAATGAGATGGGAGACAGGTGTAACAGTGAAGATGCAAGGAGCAAAGGTAGTGAAGGTAGATGATACCTGGGGTCAACCATCCAAACCAAAAGACAGAGGTGAAGAAGAGGGTTAGGCCAGCAGGATGAAGTGGGTGCAGATGTGGGTGATTTGTGACAGAGAGATAGCAGGAAGAGTGAAAGGGAAGGTTTACAAGATGGTAGTGAGACCTGCTGTGATGTATGGTTTGGAGATGATGGCAAACTGGGGGTGGCAGAGCTGAAGATGCTAAGATTTTCACTGGGACTGATCAGGATGGACAGGATTAGGAATGAGTTCATCAGAGGGACAGCTCAGGATGAGCAGTTTGGAGAGAGGCAAGGTTGAGATGGTTTGGACATGTGCCGAGGAGGGATGGTGGATATATTAGCAACTGGGGGGAGGAAGGAGAAGGAGAATGCGAGTGAGAATGAGAAGAATCAGAAGAAGAATCAGAATCACCATCCAAGGAACTGTGCAATGTTCTTTTTTTTAAATTTATGACAGGGATGTTTCTTTGTGGAAAAAATATTGTAAATGGATGGCTTCAGAATGTACTTGCACTTCTTTAGACTTCTATGTTATTATACAATGGATGAGCTGCATGTGGCACATGAACAAAAAACAAGTTTCATACCCCATCAAAAATAATAAATAAATAAGTGAAAATTTGGACATTTATTACAACTTTTGTAATATCTGCTATCTTTGAAACAAAGCTCTGCTCACACACCAGAGCTGCCACACACTGCAAACCAGCTTCTCTGTGCCACTCTATGGAACAGCAACCTTCAGTGTTGATTGGTTATTACTAGTGGCTTGCAACCAATCAGAGAGAGAAATGTTTCTCCAGAGCACAGACTGGCTGTGATATACCTCCCTCTCAAAGTGCCGTGACTTTAAGTCAATTTATTTGATTTAGAACTGGGTTTAAAAACTTAAACCACAATCATTTTGATTTGAAAATCTCCCAGGCCAATAATCTACCAACTCCTAAAGCAAACTGTTGTCCTAAAAGCCTCAGTGGGATGAAAATACAGGGGAAATTTTTTAGACAGAGGTCAGAGGACATGGTGGAGTTTGTTTACACGGGAGGGCAAAAAATCCTAACCTTTTTTTGATTTTTATATTCTACTTTTTTTTTTGTAACACGCTCTCCTAAAGACGACACTGATGAATTTAATTTAAGCAAAACAGATTTAAATGTATTCCTCCTGCCTTCCACAGTTTGTGGCCATCAACACAGACTACAAGAAGCTGAAGAAAGAGGGACCTGACTTCTAAAGGTCCTCCAGGCAACTCCAGGGGCACCAAGTTTGGCAGGACCTCCTGCTGCTATCTCACTGATGTGAAACTTCTTCCTGTACATTTACTTGATCTTACCTGATGCTCTGCTACAGAGACTTTAATTTAATATAATATACACTGTGAACAAAAATAAAGAAAGATCACCCAAGACAGATGAGTGGTTTTCTAGTGTTGTCATAAAAAGTGTTTATCCTAACAACATACACAGCATTAAAAAAAAATCTGGGTGGATGTGATAATTGTTTTATCATTTTTCTTTCTTGCATGAGCACTTGGTCATGCAAGGTCAAAGATCAGGCTCTTAATCTGAAAATCATCTTTGAGGCTGGAAATGATCCAAGGCTTCTTTTTTTGAAGATGCACATATCAGTATTTGTAATGCAGAGACTTTTCACCCCACTCTGCATTACAGCACAAGTAGCTGGATACCATAAACAATGAAATGAGAGTTTTCTTCATGCTTTAATATGGCTTTCCAACATACTAACTTGATGTGGTGATATAACAAAGTAACATAATGTTAAGCCATTGCTAGCTATCTTCTTTTGTAGCTTTGCATATTGCTGACTGTGGTCAAGCAGATGTATCATCACATCATGAAATAGACTACCACACCAAAAACAGAGGAATAAGCACACCCGAGCACTTCTAAGCGCACAAGAACAACAACAACACGTTATATGAAAAGAGAAAAAAATGTGATTATAGCTGTTGCAACATTAAAGCCAACTGGTGGCGCAGCATATGGTAAAGTCAAACAATGCAGCGAAAAGAGGATGAAAGAAGGACTGAGGACCACAACACTATATAATAATAATAATAATAATAATAATAATAATAATAATCTGCTGAGTAATTAAAGATGTATGTATCCATTTTATCTAGGTCATCCCCATTCCCCTCCTACATGATCACCCTATCGGGATGCAACAACAGTGTTGCATTGATGACGCATGTAGGTCAAAAACAAGGATGTAGATGGAAATGTTGTTAAAAAGAAGGGAAAAACAACTAAGTAAGCATGATCACATATGCTAACAAATTCAGGCACAAATTCACCTTTGCTGATCATAAACTGTGTATAATGGACACAGCCTCTGTTCTGAAAAATCAATGCAGAAGCGCCCTAAACCTGCGTTCTTTGTAATGACCAGCAGGAGGAGGCTCCTCTGGTTGTTAATTATATAGCAGTGTGTAAGAAAATAACCCTAACTTTCATACTATTTTTGGAATAGTCAGAAAATAATAGGAAAATAGAAATATTCCATGAATATTTTCTAAAGGTCCTTTTAAAAAACAAAACAAAACAAAACAAAAACAATGTCACTATTTTCAACTCTTTAATGTTACAGTCATGCTAGGGAAAACAGTGGTTGGACACCACTTAGTTGTTGCCCACTTCAAAGCAACGAAGACAGCGACAGAATGGCAATAAGATGAAGACAGTCTGCTATCAATCAGCTATCAGTCTGCAAATGAATGGGGTCAAGTTGGCATTTACATGCAATTTGTTTGTGAAAAAAAAAATCTGGCAGTTAACTTTAAGAAATCATGATCTGTTCTTTTACAAATCTGTTGCCATTTACAGACGCTGAAATCTACATTAACTATTTATATTAAGATTCCTCTACAAATAGTGACGTAGTTGCTGCAGGATAGTAATTTAACTGCAAAGTTACATAGGTATATCAGAATTTAGCCAGAATACATCCAGTTGGCAACTAATAGAGCTGCAAAGAGACAAGTGACAGAGGAGTTGCTCTCACTCCAACAATAAGATTGCAGTATGTTAAGGTATTAATAATATTGTAATATTGTAATATTACTATGTAGGCCATATGTTCCTAATATTTGTTGCTAACCCTTCTATTGAACACATACAGTACCAGTCAAACATTTGGACACACTCACCCATTCATATGAATGGGTGAGTGTGTCCAAACTTTTGACTGGTACTGTACATACTCTTAAAAACAACAACTGCCTTTTAATTTCCAGATTTAAAAAAAAAAAAAAAATTAAGCTCATCGCTTCACAAATCTGTCGCTGATTGGATAAGCAAGCCACACATGGACACATGCTGAGAAATGAAGTTGCAGATGAAGAGGACCGAAATAGAAATCAATCATGAGAGACGAATGTTTGTGTGGGTCAGGGAGCTCTTCTAAACCAAGATTCAGTCCCAGAAAGATGCCATCCAAAGAGACAAATCACTGAACTGTTTGATCACCGCGTGTCTGTAAAGACCAAAACACTATTTTTTTTCCCAGGTATGGAGCAGGAAAATGACAGAAGCAGTAGTTTCTGCAAATATGTCTCCTGCTGGCACAATTCTCCCCTCTTGGAGAGTTCATTGAATGATGGATGTTTTGTGTCTGTGTGAGCCTACATGTGTGTGCGCCCTCGTTTAGTATCACTGGCCACCTGACAACATAAAATCCCGCTCTAATGGCACACAACCTGTCTCAATGACGGACCCCTGGGTTCTCCTAATACACTGCTTAATAGACAATCTATGTTCCAGACCCTGCATGGGCCCATTTATGTCAGTGTGTGTGTGTATGTGTGTGTAGCTTTTAAACAGTAATATGCTTCCTCCAACAATGTGGTGACCTGCCCTGTGGGTATTGTCTGTTGCTGGGTAGTGTATGTGTGTGTGTGTTTGTGTCAGATACACAAAACCTGCTGACAGGTAATCAGCTGGGCCAAAGTATCACACTGGGGCATAATCGCAAGGTCACACACAGTCACAGTCACAGACGCAGACACACACACACACACACACACACACACACACACACACACACACACACACACACACACACACACACACACTCAGAGGGGGACAGTTATTATCCAACCTGAACAGCTTCACAGGTCGTCATGAATGCACTGCCTCTTTGTGCTAATATAAAACTAACACACAGAGGCGAGAGCAGCTCACTATGAAACAACTTACTAATTAGGAGTAAAAACTTCCTTTTATAATCTATTCTGACGCCATTCACTGTCTCCTTATTTACTTCAAGTACTGTATGACTTTTCAAAAATGTCACCTGCATACTGTTCTGTCACAAATTCTCATATTCTAATAATATGTTTTCCTTGACTGCCTTTTAGTTATTTTCCAAGTTCACTGCAAGGCAAAGCAATGCTATTATCAAAAAAGGACCATAACGCAACTCAAAAATCAACAATGTCAATAAACCCAGGCAATCCTTTTCCATAACTGCAAACACGAATGCAGATATGCAATCCCAATCAGGCTTTCAGAAGGCAATGAAGTATGGCAGTGTGTGATTAAGATCTCCGTTTCTCAAACACAGGTAGTGTCACTTTGCTGCCACAAAGTTGACGTGAGCGCCAAAGAGGCAGAAGGAGACAGGCTTAAGAAGACCATCTCCTCCTCGATTACATCGTCTCTGTGCAGATATTTTTAGACAAGGATTAATTTTAATGGGTGAGATAAGAAATAAGTTGTGGGTGGAGGAGGGACAAATAAATAAGTAAATAGGACATGCCGCAAAACAGGAGGCATCGGTGGCGGTGTTAGGGTAATGTGGCTGTAGTTGCGAGGCCCTGGGCAGATCCACAGATCTAGTTGAGATAGTGAGGCCTTTCATCCTTTAATGTTTTCTCCCAGAACTGGAATGGTGTTAAAAATCAAAGAGAAAACCAATATTTGTCTGGAACTCCTCTTCCTTATGACCTTTCAATAGGGACAGGTTGTTGGTTTAAATTCTGCATTTCTTCTTTTATTAGTTTCTCAACTAAATTTGGCCTTGGAAAAAAAACTATATAAGGAAACCATGTTTGAGGAAATAGAAATATTAAAAGCTCAAAGTGAAGAGAAAAAAGAAAAAGAATGACATTTGCTTTGGGGGTTAAATGGGAATCAATCTGATAAATGTTATTTCTGTAAGCCAGATGATACATTTTTTTCAAAGTGGCAAAAGATAAATCAAAAATGATGAAAACTGCCATGGATAAAATAAAAATAAAAAAAATCAGCCTGTTGTCATTTTCGCCATTATTGACTACTGCCAATGAAAATTTTAGAAACAAGATAAATAACAGCTACTTGTTATTACTCTGGAACATAATACAATAATTTGTGAAAAGAAAGTAAAATCAAAAACAAATGATTACAGTTATAATCAGAAGTTTAAATATACTCTACACACGTTTTATGATTTCTTTGAACTGTTCTTTTTCCGGGGTGGAATGATTATACAGCATACATCTTTAATGACTAGAATTGGGTGCACAAGTTTGAATTAATTTTGTATTTTGTCTAGTCCATACAGGGTCAAATATATACATACACCCCCACTAATATTTGGCTAAATGTCCTTTAGCAAGCTGCACTTCAACCAGATGCCTTTGACAGCCATCAACAAGCTTCTAGCATAATTCTGGTTGAATATTTGATCACTCTTCCTGGCAGAACAGGTAAATTCCTGTTCCTCGGTTATTCCTGAACATCCTAACCAATTTTCTCTCATCTGAGGGTGACAGTTTGTGTCTTCTACCAGATCTAGGCAAAGTGGTGACACATCCAAATAATACTGTACTTCTGTACAATTGTTTGAACTGATGATCTGCAGTTGTTTAGAAATGGTTCCAAGAGACCTTCCTAACTTGTGTAACTCTCTAATTCTCCTTTTTAGATCTTCACTGAGTACCCTGGATTTTCCTATTGTTCTGAGTATTGGCCAATCCAGTGAGTGCTGTAAAATCTTTTTTTATGCTAGCAAAGAGAAACTACCAATTGTAGTCAATCATGATTACTTTATTAACAAGAAATTAATAGGCTTCAGCTTTTTCAAGTTAAAAGACACTGCAGAACCTTCATTTGAAACATTTAAGTGAGTGTATGTATATATTTGAGCCTGTATCTATACTTTTGATCCTGTGTGGATTATGGTAAATCCTAAATAAATTCAAATTTGTACACCCAATACTTGAAGTCATTAAAAATTTATGCTGTACAATCATTCAACCCTGGAAAAAGAACAGTTCAAAGAAATCACTAAAAGCCCAAAATTACCATGACATTCATGCCCATGACGAGTGTATGTATAGTAGTTACAAAGCCAGGAATGATCATAAGTGCTCTCATTGAGTTAGAATTTAGTAGCCTTAACTACTGCACAGACAGACCTTTTTATATTTGACAACTTTGTTAACATTCATTATTGTATCACTGCTATAAAAATGCCATGTGTTTATGTTCTTTAGCGTGCACAACAACATGACAACCTCAGGCACGTCTGAGAGCAAGAGCCACGGGTCAGCCTCTAATGGCAATTTAGTACCTAAAAAGGGAACTACTTTAACAACCTCCAACAAAGCACAGTACACTGCAAAATATGCAAGACAATTGTTCTTGCTAAAGGTGGAACCAAGAAACACGTTTTACCCCTTGACCCCACCTTTAAGTGCAATGTGCCCACTTACACTGCCAAACTTTTAAACACCTGCCTAAAATTAAGTCCCCCTTGTGCCACTAAAAGTGCTCTGAACATGGACTCCACAAGAATTTGGAAGATCTCTTGTGATATCAGGCAGACATCAAGATGTTCGCAGTACATCCTATGAGTAACCATTATGAATCGGGATTGACTTTTGAGCACATTCCATGAATGCTTCACCAGATTGAGATCTGAGGGATGTGAAGGCCATATCATGTTCCTCAAATCATGCCTGAACAACTTTTACAGTGTGGTATGGCACATTAAAGACCAAATGAATATGAATAAACTGTTAGTGGGAGGTAGGACTGAATATCTACATTAATGCCACGACAGAGGATTTCAAAGTAAAATATTAGTCAGAGCATCACACTGCCTCTGTTGGCTTGACTTCTTCCCATCCTGCTGCCATTTCTTTTTTAGCCCCCCCCCCCCCCCCCCCGTCTTCATAAAATGTTATGATTCATCAGACCACCTTCTTGTATTGCTACATGGTCCAGGTCTGATGCAGGAAAAGGATCAGCATGGACATTCTCATATGGACCAAACTGCTATGCAGTGTGAGTTCTGACACTTTTCTACCATAAGGTAAAAAGGTACTGTACTTTAAAATTGTGGTTTAACAGTGTACACACAGTTTTCAGTTGCACCATATGACTATCATCAGTAAATTGAATATAAGTTGCATTCATCAACTTATTTTCTCTTGTGAAATAATTTTGTGTAAAAGTGAAGAAAGTCTCTTTCAAGATTAACTATTATGTGCTTGTAAAAAAACAATTAAAGCATGATTCTATACTGCTCCAAAACAATTAAAGGAACACTTTGAAAACACATCAGTACACAATTGGAAAAAAAATATGATGGATATATATATATATATATATATATATATATATATATATATATATATATATATATATATATATATATATATATATATATATATATATATGTGGCAGCCTAGTCCATTTTGACAAAATTTCATTGCAGCAACTTGAAATGGTACTCAGTAATTTGTATGGCCTCCACGTGCTTGTATGCATGCCTGACACGACAGATGGTGTCCTCAGGGATCTCCTCCCAGATCTGGACCAGGGCATCACTGAGCTCCTGGACAGTCTGAGGTGAAACCTGGCAGCATCAGATGGATCAAAACATAATGCCCCAGAGGTGTTCTATTGGATTTAGGTCAGGCAAGCGTAGGGGCCAGTGATAATGATATCATCCCCCACATTTTCATGCACCAGGACCCACTACACCAACTTAGGGTCTGACAATGGGTCCAAGGATTTCATCCCAATACATAATGACAGTCAGGGTGCCATTGCTTAGCCTGTAGAGGTCTGTGCATCCCTCCAGGGATACCCCACCCCCCACCCACCCCTAGACCATCACTGACTGATCTCCCAAGCCGGTCATGCTGAACGATGTTACAGTCAGTGTAATGTTCTCCATGGTGTCTCCAGACCCTTTCACATCTCTCACAACCTGCTCTCATCTGTGAAAAACACAGGGTGCCAGTGGTAGACCTGCCAATTCTGACTCCATGACGCTGAGCAGTGAACACAAGGCCCACTAGAGGATGTTGGGTCCTCAGGCCACCCTCATGAAGTGTTTCTGGTTTTTTGGCCAGAGACATTCACACCAGTGGCTTGCTGGAGGTCATTTTGTAGGGCTCTGACAGTGCTCATTCTGTTCCTCCTTGCACTAAGGAGCAGATACCAGTCCTGTTGAAGGGTTAAGGACCTTCTATGGCCCTGTCCAGTTCTCCTAGAGTAATGACCTGTCTGCTGGAATCTCTTCCATCCTATTGAGACTGTGCTGGGAGACACAGCAAACCTTTTACCAATGGCATGTATTGATGTGCCATCCGGGAGGAGTTGGACTACCTGTGCAACCTCTGTAGAATTCAGGTATTGCCTCATGCTACCAGTAGTCAAATGCAAAAGTGAACAAACAGTCGGAAAAGATGGGTAGGAAAAAATGTCAGTGACCTCCACCTGTAAAAGCATTCCTGTTTCGGGGATTATCTCATTGTTGCCCCTCTAGTGCATCTGCTGTTAATTTCATTAACACCAAAGCAGCTGAAACTGATTAACAACCCCCTCTGCTACTTAACTGACCAGATCAATAGCCCAGAAGTTTAACTAACTTGAAACCAATACAGTTAAAACTTGAGAAATTGTATTCACACATATCAGCTGCTGACACATACACATGGTTTTGTATTCCAGTGTCTTGCGTGCTTTAAGAACATTGCTTATAATGATGTGTTATTGAGAAGTATGCAGAGCTGACCTTTATAGGATCACAAAACCACAACGCATTCGAGCTGCTTGTGAACAAAGCTGCAAAGAGAAGCCAGACAATGGCACATCTCACCAAAAATATCACAATGCACAGGTAACATCATCCCTATATGAAATTCTGAATATGCCAGCAGCAACTTATAATATGGTGTGTGAGAATAGCTCACACTGTGTGAAAAGCAGGACAAAGAATTATGCTGCATTGGCAGTCTGGCTCCTTGAATCCCTCATCGCTTTAGGAATGAGAACAGCTTCCACTGCAGCAAGGGTGAAAACAAAAAACAAACAAAAACAGGTTTCAATTATTGGCTCCCTGCTGCAGGTTTGGGAAAATATTGTTTACTTAAGGTAAAGGTAAAAGGAGAAAATGTGTGTGTAAAATAGGTATAAGTGGCTCACTTAGAGAGCAATTACTGCCTACACTAACACACAAACAGATGTTACATTTAGAGGACATTACATTGTAATGCAATAATTGTCTACCTTGTTTCAAGGCTCAGCCCCAGCTGACACTGTGTACAATGATATGTTTTAGTCAAAAACTAATAACACACTTTTACTCTTAAGTTAATCAATAGAGCACAGCTTTGCTCAATTCAGTACACTCAGAATATTCTCTGGTTTTTCATTGTATTATCATCAGGATCATTTATGCCAACTGACCAAATGCTTCCAGTCCGACCACGAAGATTTGACATGGAATAGTGAAATAAAATTGTGGTAAAAGGCATTTTCATCAATTTTTGTGCTGCTTTATTTCTTGGGTTAAAGACTGTACTTGTGTAATAACTCATACATAATTCAGCATAGTGCATGAGACACATCATAGAATTTAAGCTCTCTATCACAAAATCTGTCAATTTTTCAAGTATTAGAATATACGCTCTGAGGCTATGGATGCTGCCTGTAAAAAATATCAATGTTTCAAAAATTCCTTTTGGGAAAGTGAGGCAGAATATTATCACAAAGTTTGAATATGTTACTCCCAGATACCATTTTTTTCTAGAACAGTTAAAATTAAGTTTTTAAATGTGATTTTTAATTTGAATATCACATTGAACATACATGAAGCCCCCCCCCCCCAATTTCCAAGCTCTAATATCTTTAAGATCTTTAATCTGATTTGAGTAATTTCATAGTACAGAGTACATCTCATATCTGAAACTCTGTGTTACAGATTTCAACCCCCTATCTTTGAAATTGTTCTATCTACGGACCTTGTGGTGCAGATCAGTGCTATCAAATTTTCAAGGAAATTGAAGTTCTCAGAATTTCATGTTGAACTTCAGCTACACTTTTTAAATTCCATATTCCCGAAGTTATGGTAGCAGATATTTAGTCTAAAACATTTGAATGACATAGGTTAAGTAGTTCTCTAGATACAGCTATTTGAAAATGGTTCCACAGGACATGCTGCTCAGAAAAGGCTTGACTTCATCACAAAAATATTTTTTATGGGCGAACTAACAACAGTAGGAAGCTAAAATAGGGCAGCTTTTCTGTTAAGAAGTGTATCACCTTGGAGCATTTTCAGAGTAATCAGTGATGGTCAGGCAGGGATTTTTTCTTAAATTTCATTAATTGATATGGAATGACCCATCATCATTTTAAATATTATTGGCTATAGATTAACAAGAGAACATGTAGTTTTACTTTGATGTTGTTACTTTACCATAGCATTAAAATTTGCAAGAAGAAGAGGCAGAAGCAAGAGGAAAAAAGTAGAAAGACAATAGAGAGAAAACCATCCATCCAAAGGAAATAAAATTAAAAAATAAAATCACGTCAACTGAAGCCTATAAAAATGTATTTTAAGAAGTGATTTAAAGGACATCACTGATTATGCAGCTTCATTTCCTCCAGCCTGCTGTTCCAAAGTCTAGGGGCCCTGATGGCAAAAACACAACCACCTTTAGATTTAAGCCAGAAAGGCACAACTTAAGGACCTAAAGCTTCAAATTAGCTCAAAGGCATCAACATTTTTTCCATTAAGCTTGGGGCCAAACTCATATGCTCTAAGTGATCGGTAAAATCCTAAAATCAGTTCTAGAGTTCATAGAAGGAGCCAGTGGAGCTGGATGATGTGAAGCCATCTGAAAAAATGTGCAGATGTGGCCCACAGCTATGATTCTCTTATAATTGTCACTCATGTCACAGTCGGCATTGATCAAAAGATCTCATCAGAATGACTGCAGGTTGTTTTTACTTGTGTCACTCAGGGTAAAGATACACCGGTGATTTTAAAATGCGGCTCCATGTCTCATGTTTGTTTGGTACAGGCAGCTTCAACTGGTAACACTCTAATTGGGTCCAGTTGGTGTTGTGCCAGATTTCCTCTTTACAAAACTTGCTTTTACCACTGATAGCCAGAAATATATTAGAAACACCTGGCTATGCAGAACTTTGGTTTTATTATTGGTAAATGTTGCATTGTTTGTGCAGTTGATTCGGTGAAGGGTGACGTTTCATTGTGGTTATCAGCAGTGGCGGCAGCAGCATGTGAGGTAATATGAAAGGATTAGGAGTGGGATTAGGATTACTGTACAGACCGACATCATGCATCCGCTCTGATGTGATGCCTCTGACACTATGAGGAGCACTCATGGAATAATTACAACGCATTAGTGAGGCTTGGTTGTATAAATATGACTTGGAACACATTACATCCCGACAGACGGCTCCTCCTGTCTATATTTAGATCATTTTATGGTCGTATCAACTTCTGCCAGGTTTAATTATGACAGGTGTTGAAATGACAAAGGTACATTCATGCATACTGTATCCACACTCACATTCACACTCTCTCTCTCACACACACAGACACACACACACACACACACACACACACAAGACAGGCTGAAGATGCATTTCTAATTAATTGCTGACACTGTCATTTATCCCTCTCCTCATTAAAAGGACATGATTTATTGTCAGATCAGCTACCGAGGGAATTAAATTTTATCATCTTTTCATTTTAAACTGTGTGGATGTGTGTCTCGGTGTGTGTGCATGCTTCTGTTTTTACAGCAGAGGGCAGATCAGAGGGAGTTTTAAGGCTATGATATACGACCAACATTATGAGGAAATGTACCAGATGGGTAATACTGTGTACGATTATGACAATTACAACTGAAGAGCACTTTTTCTTGCTCGTGAACTCATTCCTTATACGGAGTGATTTTACGATCCGTTCCGCTGGTAAAAGATATCACTCATCTGTTGTGCTTCTACAGACTGCAAATGTTATGATAACTCCTGCACGGGATTAAGAACAAGCTGCATTACATAAGACGTTCAGCAAAAATCCATATTAGTGGGGGTGTGTGCATATATTTGAGCCTGTATGTATAATTTGAGCCCGTTGTGCATTAGAGAAAATACAAAATAAATTCAAACTTGTGCATCCAATTCTTTTTTTTTTTTAAAGACAAGATGTATGCTGTCCAATCATTCCACCCTGGAAAAAGAATAGTTCAAAGAACTTATTAAAAGCCCCAAATTACCATGACATTCAAATCTGTGATGAGTGTATGGAAACTTCCGACCACAATTGTAAGCCACATTCACCCATTCACAAACACACATTCATACAGCACTTTATGCTGCGCCTTTAAGTGTTTTCTAACTAGCATGGACACACTCATGATGCATCAGGGGCAATTCTGGGTTTAGTATCTTGCCCAAGTACCCTCTTATTAGTAGCCCACCCAATGTACCACCTGTGCCACAGCTGCTCAGACTATAGTGGCAGATTGTGTCTATTATCAGTATTTAATGTTTATTTTTATTATTATTTGCTCCAAGTTGGTTGATCATTTGATGAGTAAGTCTGGTAAGTGAACACTCCTTCATGTTAACATAAGAAACTTGATAAAGCTATTTCAAGGTTTCTACCACCCACATGTTTTTTAGCAAGCCCTAAAGTTAAATCCCCTCCCAATTCAAATTTTGTTAAGATAATAATCCTCAACCAGACTGCTTTCCTTTGCCACATGCAGTGACACGGTTACTGGGCCTTAAGATCCATTCTGAACCAGGAAAAACCCTGTTCTTGGCACCAAAGTATTAATAATGTATTGCACTAGAAAGTGATACAATATATTGTCATATTGCTATTTTGTCCCTGGAGACAACATTTAAAGAATAGACTCTCTTAATGTCTTTCACACCATCACATGGAACCACTTTCATTCATGTCAGGTCAGGTACTGGTACAGATCGTTGTACTAAAAATGGCCACTGATGTTTTATGAGTCAATATGGCTTTTTTTGATCTACACAGATACATTATTAAAACCACCTGCCTAATACTGAGCAGGTCTGGTTTTTTCTTCCAAAATAGACTTCTGAAGAAGATAATAGTAACATTACCTACATCCTTAAGTCCTGCAAATTTATTTCTCTAATGCTTCTCAGTTTAGTTGAGACCTTAGAAATTTGGAGGCAATACCTTTGTCCCATATCATGTTCCTCAAACCATAACTGCAGTTTTTGAAGCATAACAGGGAACATTTTCATGCTAAAGTAGACCAAGGAAATCTGAGAATAGTAAGGTGTGTATGGGGGTCCATGTATCAACATAACTGCCGAGAGCCAAGGCTTGCCAGCAGAACATCAAACCCAGAGGTTCTTGCAGCCATCTCTCTCTCTCTCTCTCTCTCTCTCTCTCTCTCTCTCACACACACACACACACACACACACACACACACACACACACACACACACACACACACACACACACACACACACACACACACACAAAAGCTTGATTCATCAGATCATCCCACCTCTAAAAAGATATCATTATCACAAGATAATCAATGCTACTCATTTCACCTGTCAGTGGTTTTATTGTTGTGGCTGATATATATAATAAAATGTTCAGGTCTTTCAATAAACAATATCTCAAATTGTTTAGCTTGCATATTCCTGCATATTCAACTGATACCATTAGATTCAAACTAAAGGAAAATATGACATAAATTACTAAACGTACCCTAAGTAAAATCTATTTTACACAAGTTAGGTTTAAAAACAAGTCTTTCTAGTTCAGCATTGAAACAACGTTGAATGCGCCACCTCGTGCTCAGAGGTGTAAATGCACACATATTTAACAAGCAACTGAAACATCTGGAACTCTGACTTTGTCAGTCCTGTAAGCAGGAACCTGCCTCAGCACATGTTCATGCAAACAAGAGACAAAAAGTACAGTGCCTGGAGCCAGCTTAAATGTACTGCTGCAAATCCTACAGTGGCTAAATGGCCTGTGATGATTCCCCAGCACAAGACGACTAGTTCAACAATGCTGTGCAGAGAGTCGGCCGCATCTAAACACCGCCACAGGTAATTATTAATTATAGCATGCTAAAATTGCAATATAAAGGTCTTCATAGATGTGGGATTAATAAGCATGAGAAAAAGAGCTGTACACCGATAACCAAAAGGCTGGCAGTGGCAGAGGCTGAATGAACACTGCTTCAGCTGATTTATTTTTTCTTATATACTCCTAAAATTAAGTGAATGTGTGCATTCAAAATTCACCTTTATATGCCTAAAGTTATCTAACAATATTTTCTGACACAAGCCTACAGCAAACCTCCAAAACAACAACTGCACCCTGTCTGTGGGGAAATGCCACACAACTAAGCCCCACACTCATACTAAAAAAAAAAAAAAAAAGTCCCAAATGCCATTTTACTGTATGTAAACTAGGTAACCTCATCATACTGAAAGCAAACAGTTCAGCATAAGAAAACAATCGCATGCGGAAGTTTTTAAAAATAGATATGGATTCAAATGCATACAGTGGCTGGATGATACAATATAAGACAGTAAAGTGAACAGAGTCAACACTTCAGCTCCTGGTGGGCATATTAGCACAAGCAGTAAACAAAGACATACCTGCGGATGCAGCTACCTGACATTCAGCAGATGAAGCCTTTGGACAGAGCGGGAAAGGCATGACTCGTCCACTGCCACGCCCTACATTTGGAGGAAGGGAGCAAGGAAAATTATTTCAACAGCAGCTTGTGAAAGCAATAAGAATCCAAAAATATTAATGTTTAAGTAAAAAAAAACAACAACAAAAAACAAAAAAAACTTTTGGTAAGTTTATTTACTTTAATGGTAAGTGAGTGGCAGGTGTTGACAGCCATTGTTAAGCAGGTAGCAGGTACAGCCGAACCGTGGGCGGGGCATAACAGGCGCATTTGCTTTATGTCGGGGCCAAAACAGTGTGACGTGAAGAAATCAGCTCTGAAGGTCACAGGGTACAAAATTCGGAAGGACAAATTTTGACAATACCTGAAAATGAAAAAAGCCCTTTTTTGCAAATTGGAGTTATACTCACTCCCCACAATGTTAGGTATTTCCACTCAACTGCGTGTTAGTGCAAATATCTAGTTAGCCAATCACATGACAGCAACTGAATGCATTAGGCATGTAGATATGGTCAAGACGATCTGCTTTGGTTCAACCGAGCATCAGACTGAAGAAAGGTGGTTTATGTGACTTTGAATGTGAAATGGTTCTTGGTGCTGATCTATTGGGATTTTCCACCACCAGGGTTTACAGAGAGTGGTCCAGAACAGAAAATATCCAGTGAGCGTCTTTTTGATGTTAACAGGAAGGCAACAGTAACTCAAATAACCTCCAAGGTATGCAAAAGAGCATCTCTGAACACACATTGAACCTTGAAGCAGATGGGCTACAGCAGTAGAAGAACATGACCTTTACTCCATACAGCTAAGAACACGAAACTGAAGCTACAATTCACACAGGGTCACCAAAATTAGACAACAGAAAATAGAAAAAAATGGTCTGATGAGTCTGATAGATGTTAGGGCCAGACTTTGTCAGTCCATCCTGCCCTGTATCAACATTTTGGGCTGTTCCTGCTGGGATATTTTCCTGGCATACTTGGGGTCCCTTAGTACCATTTGAGTAATGGCACAGCCTGCCTGAGGATTCCTGCTGACCATGTCCACAATGTGCCCAACTTCCAGTGGCTGCTTCCAGCAGGATAACTCTCCATGTGACAAAGCTTGAACAATCTCAGACTGGTTTCTTAAACATTACAGTGAGTTCACTGTACTCAAATGGCCTCCACAGTCACTATATCCAATAGAGCACCTTTGTATTGTGGTGGAATGGGAGATTTGCATTGTGGATGTGCAGCCAACAAATGTGCAACAACTGTGTGAAAATCTCTGAGGAATGCTTCCAGCAACCTATTGAATCTGTGCGGCAATGAATTAAGGCAGTTCTGAAAGGAGGAGGGGTTCAACGCAGTAATAGCAAAGTGTGCCTGACACGTGCCCAGTAAGTGTGAGCCCGACTCCTCGTTCCTACACTGACTAGAAAACGAACCAAACAGCCAAACTGGAAACTCCAGCTACCCATACATTTAAAGTCAAAAGGTTTTATTTGGGAAAAAGTGTTTTATTATATAAAGATTTTTTTTATGTAAAACAGTATGTAAAAAGTTATTTCCTTGAGAAACAGAAATGAGGTAGTATGAAATTAAAAGTGTAATTACATCAGCATGCATGTAAACAGAGCTGTAGACATCTGTACTGTTTAGGACACTTAGATCTGCAAACTCTGCCAAATAAACCCCATCACCAATTTTATACCAGTACTGATTCTGAAAAACAATGATGTATGCATTAACATTTTTAAAAAAATTTTAAACTTATAACTTATTTTAAAATTATATTTAAAAAATTCTATATAATACAAACATCTTCATCCACATCTCTCCCATTATGATAAACATTTTTATAGAATTAGTTTCCCACACCTGAAGATTTTCTATTTTAAATCCTGTGTCTGTGACAAAAATGACAAATATGTTAAATAATCCAATCCAATGGCACAATCACACAACACAGACTATATTTTCATTTCTGGACTTTATTAGAACTTCACTAATAAAATTAATACAAATGTTCTGTAAAAGGTTAGTTCAAACCTTTGTATGCAGCAGTTGCCAATGGATCAGAGACTTATGAACACTGTAGTAAAATATATTTTGGCAAAGTTGTGATGTGGATCATTTATTTGCATTTGTTCAAACCATGTGCGTTTTGCAAAGTAAGAAAGTAACATGCAATTTCTAATACGTAGTTCTCAATTGTTCAACAAGACATCTCGTTTCCTCACTGTAATAATGAGGACAGTACCACTCCTTGAACCAGATACAACAAAGTATCCTGTGAAGGAGCTTCATTTTCTATTTTTCAGTTTCCATCACAAGACTACAGTGTCCTTCTTGTTCTATAACAAAGGAGGATGGTATTGTAAACCTTCAGATTGAGATGACATAGTGGTAATTACAGTTAATACATTTTAAATAATATATAGAAAAGAGATTTCTTTGTAAACACACCAAAAGTAGGACTCGATAAGGAATGCTATTTACTATTCCATTTTGTTATTTATAGCTATTTTCACATAATAAAATATAGAGAAATCTTAAGCTGACATCTATGATATGCTTGAAGAAACGATGCAATAACTGCGGTCCCAAAAGAAGATAACTCCCTTGGTTAAATTCTGCTGTACTCTTGAACTGATCAAAGCAGTTTCTAGTGTGCATCCTTTTCTGGAAAGAAAAAAAAGAAAAAAAAAAAAAAAGGCTAACACACCCACTCACCTTTAAATGACATTAGTGATATTAGTTAGGACTCTTCAATGAATTAAGACTCTGTGCATCTTATTAAAGTAACTAATTATGCACTTACCAAGTCACAGAGACTGTGACACTGACTGTTGGTTATTGTTTCATTAGACATGCTATTTTTTCCTCTTCCACACACGCTTTTTTAAGAAATGGTGTGGAGAAGAAAATCTTGACATATACAATAGAAAATATGTTGTTCTGCTCTAGAAAATCTGTCACATTTGATTGGTTCTTTAACTCAACATGGAAGCTATGTTTTTACCCAAACAGTCCGACTCACGACTGCAAAATGGTATAAAAATTGTTTCCCCATCTCTGATTGGAAAAAGTGAACTCAAGTCATCTCAATTCACAAGCACCAGCCACATTTCACTAGCATTACATTTTGCTCCATGCACACTTTTGCCCAGCCGGCTTTCTGCCATCTGGCTGCGGCAGCTCTGTGACTCCACAGTGAATAGGCTAATGGTCGGCGAACCCTGGCATGGGAAAGGGCCTGGCAAAAGCTTCAACACGGTAGCGCAGATCTGCGATGCGAGCCACTGTTTCTGGGTCCTGAAGAAGGAAGTTCTTGAAGTCCTGGAGCTTTCCTGCAAACAATAGCAGAAAAAGAGAATGGAGAAAGGCTCGTGTTTACTTTTAGCTCCCCTTGTTTTGCTACCACTGGGCATTGTGTGTTCTCTCATTCAGCAGATTTACAGACCGTGCACTATATTTTACTTTATAAATTCACACAAGTTATTACAATTAATAATGAATAGTTTCAAACTGTGCTTTGGACAAAAAGAATTTAAACACATTTTAGGAATCCACTGAGTTACAGATTAATCTGCCTCCTTCCTCACACTAGGCTCACCTGTCTTTTTCTTGACATCCAGTGCAATCTGGAAACCCTCATCCATGAACTCGACAACTTGCACAAAGTCGGCTTCTTTGAACTGTCTCGAGGTCAAGGCTGGAGCACCTGACAGAGAAGAACGCATCACTCAGCTTGAAATACAAGTAATATACTTCCTTTTGGGCTTTTCAGGTATCGTTTTTTTAATTCCAGTTCTTGCTTTTTTTTTTTTTTTTCTAATTTGTCCATATTGTCTTAAAAAAACAAAACAAAACAAAAAAACTAGGAGAGCCCCGGGGCTTCGTGAAATTTTAGTAATTAATCCATACAGACTCAAGATGTGTCAAACCTACACAGATACTGATGGCCGCTATGATGCAGGCCAAAAGAGAAGGTAATAAGTGCAGAGCATTGGCTTACAGGTAAAAGATATTGCCTTAAGATAATGCTAAAAATGAGGTAGTGTAGATGAGAAGCTCTTGAACTTCCTGGAAGATGATTAAAAATCCAAACAAGTTTAATTAATCATGAACAGCTCAGCGCTTGTGGCTTAATTTGTGGCTGACTAATTTCCATATGCAGAACTACATTTTTTAAAAAGCAACACAGATTAATGGAAGAGGACAGTGAATGCAAAGTAAATCTGACAAAATAAATAAATAAAAACTTTATAACACTACTGAACAACTGATCAGCACATTAGGCAAGGAAGGTGCAGAGTTTAAGATTTAAAACTTATTGAATATAAAGAGAGGCACATTTTTAATACTGTTTCTCATCCTTAATAAGTATGACTACCCCGTGTGTGTCCAGCCAAACACAGTGCGATGTGAAGCTGCTTCTCACCTAGCCTGAGGCCACCAGGAGTCAGGGCACTCTTGTCCCCGGGGCAGGTATTCTTATTGGCGGTGATTGACGCAAGCTCCAGCACCCTCTCAGCCCGTGCCCCATCAATACCCTTAGGTCGCAGGTCCACAAGGACCAGGTGGGTGTCGGTCCCACCTGGAACATCCAGAATTTTTAATAAGAAGGAGGAAAATATAAGCTTCACTTTGAAGCATTTGATCACACCACCTTGTCACACCCACGCATGAAATACAGTTTTTAGATTTAGCAGAAGAGAGTATTGCTTGACATCTTCCCCTCTTTTATGTGCTTATCTGATGTATGCTATTTATACATTTTACCACATTAGACCAAAAAGCCAAATTAGATTTTGTTCATTTACTGAGAATAAAGTACGAAGGTGACAAACAGATCATTTATTTGGGTCCCTGTTAGCTTTTACCAGAGTAGTTGGACATTTTCTTGGGATACAAGCAGTCGAAATGCATAATTTAAGCACAACATGTTAAAGTCTAACCAAAATAACAGTGACAACCACCAAAGGTATTATAAATATCTTTATTCTATACACAATAAACCAAAATATTGCAATAATCCAAGCTGCTGAATAACTGAGTCTCTGAAAATAGTTATTTTTTTGATTTTCTGAGGCGAGGAATCACTAAATTGCTGTTATTAAAGAAATGCGTGGATGATTATATGTTCAGAGTATCAATGGGATGTACCTGATAATGCTGCTTTCTTTAGAAACATGAGTAAGTCATAGCCAAATTTGACTCCTCAGGAAACAGGATAGTCTATTGTCGATTTCAGTGATGCTGTGCTGGTATGGACTTGTTACAACTAATGTTGTAACCTAATTGTGTTACCCTGGCGATTACTGGCATATTCTTGTGCAAATACTTGCTTGTTGTAAAACAGAACCTAGTTTGGATTTTTTTCTCTTTTAAACGGAACAAAACCAGAGATGCGTGAAACCTAAATGAGGCAGTATGAAATAAGAAAATAAATACTTAATTTGTGAAATCACGAATTTTGGAAATTCTTTTAAGATTTTAGAAGATGTTTTGCAGCGTGTAAAACATACGCTATAAAATGACCTGTCAGTTAGCTTACCTAGCCTGGGCTCACGTATACTCTTGTTAGCCCAGAAATTTGTTGAGGATGGGAAAGAAGGCTTCTATACTGGTGCAGCAGCATTTAACACCAATATTTAATTCTAGCATACAGTTCCCCACAGGACTACATTTAATAATCAAACATGATGAAAACCAGCCTATCAAAGTCCATGTGCAACTCTCAATTCTATGCCTCTCTAGGAGGAATCATGTTGTGGTACTACTCTAGAATTGTCATTTACAATTCTTTACAGTTTAATTTTCATGGGAGGTTGGCCATTAAAACAGTGAAATCTAAAATGTAAATCTCAAAAATCAGTCTGAAAAAGAACGACAGGCAATAGATTAATGGGATCCAGTAAATCGCAGACATATTTGCCTCTACAAAGACACGGCCAACCGTGTTCTGGACTAACTCAAGTTTTCTTTGTTTTTGTTTAGCACACATTAAGACCGAAGCATACTGCTAGCGTGATATTGTTTCAGAATTTACATTATTATTTATAAGATGAAGATTAAAAAAAAAAAAAGATTTTAGGCCTTTTCCTACTTTGTTAATGATGTCATTCTGTGTTAGCCTTATACCATGGTCCTGGAGGAATGCTGTTTTGTCTCAAGATGTACAGTATTACCTGAATATGGCTGAAATGAAAGTGACTTGACCTGCTGTCCATTAGCTTAGACTATGTGATACAGTGTACCTTCTAGTAATTAGATCTGATTAACTTCTTCTAGCTTTCTATTGACAAAATGCAACTGGAAGCTATTAACTAACTGAACTGTATTTCCAATTCTCAGAGATTTTAACAGTTATCCAAATATTACAAGACACATGCCAATTTGAATGTGGGTATGCTGTGAATAACCACTAAATAAATGTTTGACGGTCATGGTCTTCCATTCTTTCCAGTTCTTTTGCTAAAACATCTATGACGGGATTAAAAAAAGGTGTATGTACACACTGCAGAGTAAGCACAGGACAAGTCTGTATTTTTTTTTTTGGGGGGGGGGGGGGGGGGGGGGGGGGGGTATCAATTGAAGGCTATATATCAAAAAAGAGCTGAGGCCAGCATATTAAATGCAGAACAAGATTCAAGCATTTGCTCACAACTGCAAAGTGACCACTTTGATCTGATTTTATTTTCTTGACTGACAAGGCAGGCACAGTGACATTAGCCTATTTGCACATCATGAATTTAAATGGATTTGGGTTTTTTTCCCTGCTGTGTAATTTACATTTCAGTACAGGGCATTTTATGTGGATTTTCAGTGTTAAATGCAGTTTGCTGAGTTTGTATCTTGGAAAAAGAAAAAGTGTGTAAACAAACACTAGATTACCTGATACCAGGGTGTAGCCTTTGCTGAGAAGAGCAGCAGCCATAGCCTTGGCATTCTTTATCACCTGGTCAATATACTCTTTGAAGATGGGAGACTGTGCCTGGAAACACACAGAACCAAAAGCATACAGTAAGTTAGCCTTCTCATTTGGCTGTCAAAAAATAGATACAGACATCAAGAAATTGCCTATGATGTAAATGCATTATGTCTCAAGGTTTTATTAACTCAAGTCAATTTTATATGCATTTCATGACAGAAATACTGATTACTTTCCCTCTGCCAACTAAAGGTTAAGCAACATGTTTCTAATTACAGCAGCTATAAGATTATTTTTCACTGGTTACCAACTGGTTCGTATTCAGAAACAAAACCAGCTGCCACATCAAGAGATCCAAGTTTGCAGTTAGGCATTTGTGCGATGTGCAGACCTGTTTGAGTGCCACTGCTACACCAGCAATGGCATGGTTATGGGGTCCACCCTGCAGGGAAGGAAAGACAGAAAAGTTGACCTTGTCCTCAAGGTCGTACACGATTTCCTTTCCCTTCTTGTCAACTGAGCGAACACCCTTCCGATAGAAGATGAGGCCAGCCCTGGACAGAACAGAACCTTTTACTGACAAAGCACTTTTACCATTTTTACTATTCTCTAAAATCCAAACAAGGTTTCCTCCTCAGTAATTTCATTTTTGTCCCCACCTGTGTCTCTTACAGTATGTGTTTACCTTGCTCCACGCAGTGACTTGTGTGTGGTAGAAGTGACCAGGTCAGCATGTTCAAAGGGCGAGGGGATGGCTTTGGCTGCCACCAGGCCACTGATATGAGCCATGTCAGCAAGCATGTAGGCATTGATGTTGGTGCACAGCTGAAAGAGAAACGGGCGGAATGAGGGAGCAATTACATAATTAAGACATACATTTCTACAAGTGTGGCAAAAAAAAAAAAAAATTGTTTTTTCCAATACAAGATCAATTCACTATGCTTTGCAAATATAAATTGCAATAATTAAGCCTTGAGGATTAGCCCTAAAGCTAGGAGGTAAAAATGCATTCTCTTTTCTATCTGCATTAGATTAAAAATGTAAGGTTTTTAGCCCTTTTATATACACCATCCCCTGCTTTGAGGTGACAGAGTATGGAGACAAGTTCAGAAAAAAGTTCAAAAGAGTGCCGAAGCTATGATGTCCCATCTGGACAAGCCTCTGTTCCACTAGCTTCTGTAACTCAGCACAGTCTCACTCAGCATTTCTTTCACTGGCCTTTTTTTTTTTTTTTGGTGTCTTCACAGTGTTTTCTTTTCATGTTCTAAAACCAAATCAGCACTCCCCGTGTTTGAAACAATTATGATTTTTCCAAAGTTAAAAGATCTTTGCATCTTGATTGCGCAAAACTCACTGCAGCTCTCGTCAGGTAATATTTTCAGGTAACTTCCTACTAATCTCCACCATCTGTAAAGTTCTCTGCTCACAGCACACAAACCTAGAAATCCTCTCTGTCCTGCTTTTACTGCAGACATATTGAATATGACCCCAGAACTAACTAATGGACTTTGCCAAGAAGTTTAAAAAAAAAAAAAAAATGCTAGTGAACACACTCAAGCACCTATAAAGCTCAACCCCAGCACTGCAGTTTTAGTCAGTGTTTAATTTAAAATGTAATGCTCTTTATTGCAAAAATGTGCACTGCCTAAATATTGATAAACTACATTGTAATTATACCTGATGTAAAGATTGCTTCCAGACACTGCTTTAGCTTAGTTAGCTAACATAAACGACACTTTTTGCTGCAATTGCAAAAAGTGTTGCCTCAGTCAGTGTCATCAGAGACCTTACTGTGCTCTGTATTTTATTTGACTGTGCTCTGTATATATGTTGAAATGTGAGATTACAGATACAATCTCTTGGCACTATGTTGACATTTACACCCCCCCCCCCCCCATGGTTAAAATTTGAGAACTAACTCCATCTGTTAGCGGTACCCATCTTCTCTAAGGAAAGATATTTCAAATGAGAGCTGGTTGTAATTACATTCTTCAGCAGTTTTCAGAGGCCTGAAATATTATAACGCAATTCAATAAATCCTTGCTGTCTCTTGCCAGCATTTATTGAAAAAGGCACAAACAATAAATAGCTCGCTAACATGCAAATGACTCACTGGCGAATGATCAGAGCAGTAAACAATCTTTTTAGTGCTCCAATTAATATGCATTATCATGACAATCTCTCTTCCTCATATCTAAACTGGATCAGCACGTTTATTAGATTAAAAGGAAAGGGGTAAAGAACAGAAGAGGGCGAAGCGCTGCAGCTGATGAATACCGATAATAAAACAAATTTCAAAAAAAAAAGAAAAGAAAAAAAAAACTCTAATCTAGGTAGCTCACCCATGCCTAAAAATGTGGAGAGAAGCCCGCCTAACAGATTCTGCCATAAAACAGTGAACAGTTGCACAGAGACATGCCAGGGGGAAAATATGGCCCCTCTTCAGGCCTAGTGGCAAAGTAGTTATGGTGCTTAATAAAAACACAGCTCTGTAATGGTGGGACACTCCATCTGATGGTTCTAGCTAAAGTGGAGCTTTGCAACAAAGGGAAACAGTCACGGAGTGAATGAAGTGAATCAGCGGGTGGGTATAACAAAACAGATAAAGAGGCCTCTTGTGAACTGTCAAAGAGAACAGTGAAGTGTATGGTTAAAAGTTGCTACTGAGTACTTGTGACTCAGTGCGAGCCGAGTAGTCAACAGAAGAAGAAAGCAGCTGTGTGTAAAGTATGTAATGACCCTGAAATTAGTTTGTGTTTGGAAAATGCTGAAGCTTGAAAGTGAATTCTCTTTATTCAGAGCACACAGGTCTCCATTTCTGTCAGACAGAAATTAGCAAACATATGGTTCAAAGTAAGGATGGCTAGATTGGACCTATCAGTATCAGAAGCAGGTGTGTTTGACATTACAGTGTTTTTAAAAAAAAAAAAAAAGTTGAGTTTTAAATAATAGCACAAGGCTGGTCTAACCTTTTCTGATGCAGGATAACTAGTAGAAGAAAAGTGAAGCACACCAAAAAACAGAAAATGATGGGGTGAACATAGGATGGGCTGTGAATGCAGAGTTCTCCATGCACCTTCTTGATGCGGGCATAGTCAATGAGCCGGGCATAGGCACTGGTGCCAGCGATGATGAGCTTGGGCCGGAACAGCTTGGCCGTTATCTCCATCTGGTCGTAGTCTATAAGTCCTGTTGCAGTCTGCAGAGAGGGAGACAGGTTGAGACGACATAGGAGAAGAAGGGATAATGTAAAAGAATAAAGAAGAAGTGGAGGAAGAATATGAGAATATTAGAGGGAATGTAAGGGTCAGGAGAAAAAAGGAACATGTGAAGATCAAAAAATTGTAGGATATCTGAGTATCAAGAGCAAACATATCTACACGGAAGAGAGATTTTTTTTTTCCATTTGAAGCTCATTTGAAGCAGCCGTATTTGAAGTACTTTGGCTACCTTAAAAGGGGAAGGAATTTATCTAAGGGAGGCATTTACACCTATCATATCATGGAAGGAGATGGAGCAATTGCAGTAATGCACCCCTACTTATCCTAATTTAACCATTCAGGGACCTGCTCAGCTGGTGCAATGAATCTGAACAGATCAGGTTGGTTTCGAGACACTCTCTGCCCCCTTTTATTAAAATGAACAATTTAAGAAACACATTAGACAATCCATTTTTTTTTTTTTTTTTTTTTTTTTAGTGAATGTGGTTTGAAGCCACATAAAATGGAGCCTGGCTCGCCTAGTCCAATGACCGATGTGTCTGGTGCCTGATACTGATGTTTTGCCCCTCTAGTCCTCCTTTAAGCATCATAAAAGAGACGGTGAAAGACAGCAGAATGTAACAGAAAAACAAAGTGAGAGGCAAAAACAATGGAGAATAAGGGAGACAGAGACAAGAAAAAGAAGAGAGAAAAGGAGGAAGGAAAGCTTTATTTAGACAATCTGATAATCTCCCATCTCCAGAGCACATCTATGGATGCCCCCTCACTCCATCAACCAGCTCATTGTGAAGACAGAGCCAGTGGTGCTGGCCAGCTTGTCGATTTCCCATTATCTTTCTCACAGAGGGGTCCTGCTTGCCCATACATCAGCAGGTCTGGACATACAGACTCTCATGGCTATCCATCAGCCACTACCAATACCACCACACAACTATGACCCCAGAAATAAAATACTCTCCACTAAATATACAGTCAAATGGCCATAACTACATTAATCTGGGAAATCACTTGTTAAATCCAAGGCACCCTAACTGAACAGATGCAGTTGGAAAACACTTTGAATGTGTTACACAGTACTAGCAGTAGGACTGCGTGGTTGCATTTTGGGAATAGTGACTATACACTGACACAGAAAAAGGAGAAAAAAAAGTGAAATGCCTTGTTTCTGCAAACAGGTGCCAGCAAGTGTCTGTTGGGTTTAAGTTTTGTTAAGTTAGACACTAAATCTCTACCCACACTGCCTTATGTCTTCCCTCTAGGGGCAGGGAGAAAAACAAACAAACAAACAAAACAAACCAACAAAGAAAAAAACACATGATTTCCTAAATGGGTATCAGAGTGTCGTTTTCTGTTTCGTTTAATCAGTAGTTTAATTATTTTAAACAAAAAACATAACATAACATTGAAAAAACAAATAAAAGGATTCAAATAAAGTGTTGTTATTTCAGGTATTCACATTTGATAAACACAGATAAAGCTGACCAAGTCCTGAATTATGCTTCTGTGTCGCGTCTTTGCGGGGCCAACATACATAACCAAAAAATCCACTCCATCCACGGTAATCCCAATCCTTGTGGGTTGTGTCGACCCAAACATTGCAAAACAAGACATTGTTTAAGGTTCAGTGTACATTTATTGCAATGTGTTATTTGCCATTATTATTTTAATTAAAATCTTTTGTAAGAAACACTTTTTTTTTTTTTTTTGCATTTTTGGCCACAGCGGCTTTTCTCGGCAGTGGAGAGAGACAGGAAATGGGGGAAAGATACGCGGGCAAATTGGCGACAGGCCGGGACTCGAACCCGCGCCGCCCGCACCGCAACGCGGCATATGTATGTGGTCGCCGGCTTCACCACTAAGCCACCCAGGCGCCCTTGTAAGAAACTCTTACAAGAAAAGCTGGGTGTGTTTTGGCCTTGTGCATTCATTGGATGCATTTCAGAAAATACAGTTTGTGAGGACAGCACCAAACCCTTTATAAACAACATACTTTAACACTCAAAAACTTGACTGTGTTGACAGTTGCTAGCTTACTGGATATTAGAAGAGTTCTCGCACTTGACATTGGTAAGACATCAGAAATACATCAGTGTATCGCCCAGTTTTCAAACAGTACCAAAAAAAGCTCATCATTCAACACTGGTATAAATAGGTTTCAGCAGATATCAGTACTAGGTTTCTCTACTTACATTCAGCTTGTAAGGCATGGACTCAAAATAGATTGAGGTTGCAGAGATTCTTTTCACATCAGACATGTAACCGTGGGTCAGACTGGAGTGAGAAAAACAGACAAATTGTAAAGGAGCAAACTCAAAGGCTCAGTTTGTAAACCTTTGTAGAAAATTACATTTATGAAGAAAGATTTGCAGGAAATTTAAAAAAAATGAAAATGCATTAAATCTTTAGGCAATTGACATACTAGAGCTGATCAACAACTGGAGCGGCTTTGAAAAGTGTGAGGGCGAGAGCAAGAAAATGAGAGGAAAAATGAAAATAAAGCAACAGTGACTACTAACTGTCCACCATCGGGTAGGTCCAGGCCCATGATGCGGTCATGGGGATTGAGCACAGCGGTGTAAGTGGCAAAGTTGGCAGGAGAACCAGAGTACGGTTGGACATTGACACCCCACTGAGCTGGGTCCAGGTCAAAGGCCTCCAGGGCTCGCTTCTGACAGAGCAGCTCAATTTGGTCAACCACTTCTGCTCCACCGTAATACCTGAGGGCAGAGTTGGAAAGGGTGAAAATGGAAACATGAACTACAGTGAATAACCTGCTAGATTAGGCTTTTTGGTAGAATTTAAACCAGCAATATATACATTTTTGCCCATTTGTAAGCAGAATGATGCTGTGAACACAACCCACAATATTTCCTTTTAAGCCAGTATGGTGAACTTTTGTTAACTTGTATACCCTGCAAATACAGAATTAATTATCATTCATTTGGAATCATAGTTGTGCCAATCTGATGAATGTAGATCCAGTGTTCAGTCTTTTAAGTTTTTGTTACAGCCAACTCCTTATGCTGCTTATATGGCCAACAGCAATCACCAGTTACTTGTTATCATTTATCTGTTGCTTGGTGTTGAGCATATTATTAACAAAAAACAAAACAGGTATGTGCAGTGGTTAAAATCAACACTGTGACAGCTGTACATGAAGATAAAAAAAATATCCTCTATAGTCTAGGCTCATGAGTACAAGCAAACCCTTTAACTGTAGCATTGATTCTGCATTGTCAGTCTGTATATTGTGATGAAACAGTTTAGGTTACAGCCCCTTTAATAGCCGTTCTTGTTCTCACATTTTCCACAAACAGTACTTTTGTCAAGAAATATCTACAACAACCTAAAACTTCCACGGCAGATCTGAGGCCTCTCCAGTGAAAAATCAAACCTTTTCAGTGGAATTACAGATGAAGGTGCAACAGATGGCTACTTTACAAACCACTCGTTCAATGAGATCATCCCTTTGTTTCATTACATTAAAAGTGTAAAAACAGCAGATGAGCGGGATGTTGGGGGAATAAAAATTAAAAACACAATCAGTAGGAGGGAGACTTGTGGTAGGATTGTATTCCAGGAATTAAAAGCATCAAAGAAGGAGCATTTTAAAACATGTTTCTGTTTGCAGCTGAAAAATGTGACTTCTCTAAAGGAAATAACAGAAAATTGCAAAACAGAAAACATGCAACTATCAGCCCAGCACTAAATGCTTCAAATGTAACCCCTCAGGAATTTTCTTTGGTAAAGCATGGGCTGTAGATTATGTGGTACCTGGTTAGAAATTACTATTATGGGGCACACAAAAGAACACAGTATAGATTAGTGTGTTTGTGCATGCCTGTAACAAATATCCTCAAGCACATCATATCAACAGTGTTAATAAACAGAGGTGCGGCTGAATAAAAACTTACCTTCTCCCTGGGTAGCCTTCAGAGTATTTGTTGTTAAGACAGGAGCCGAGAGCTTCTAGAGCTGCTCGGCTGCAGAAATTCTGTGATGAGAACACACACAAGCAGACACACACTTAGATCAATGGCACGAATGGGCAGAAGGGACAAGGACGGCAAATTAAAGTCTGTTAAGTGATAGTGAGAAATCCCCCTCTGGCTAGAGGCAATCATTACAGTATTGAACCTTTGGACTTCCATAGACTAACACTCTGCACTTCACAATGATTATCCCCTTGCTGCTGAAGGATACAAGATAATGTAATAAATGTTTCTGCACATGCTGAAACACACTGGGATTGTTGAGATGCACTGAGATACAAACAAATTTTAGTCACTACAGTTTGAGGAAAAAGAAATATAATGTTCCCCTAAAGGTTTTTTCCCCCTTTTATAACTTTTCATTTTGCTGCAAGACGAAACTTATTGGATGAACTCATTGACTGATACATTTTATGAAGTTGATGTTAGCAGATGCATTCCTTGACCTTTTTAATGTGGATTTACTGCAATACATTAGAGCTGGAGCAATTCAAATCTGAGTAATTTTCAAGCAAAAAATACAAATCATCGATTGTTTGATAAGCATGTTGATCTTATGGGTTATTAATGAGTTAGTGATGAAGATGTCCCTTTGGACTATGGAAAACTGACATTTTAAGAACAATTAACCAAGAAATCATGACATTAATTAATAATATATATTTATTAGGGTGGCACAGTGGTGCGGTGGTTAATGCTGTCACCTCACATCAAGAAGGTTCTGGATTAAAATTCAGTCTGGGGCCTTGCGTGTGGCGTCTCCCTGTGTTCTCCAGATTCCTCCCACAGTCCAAAGACATGCATGGGTTAGACTAATTGGTGTGAATGTGAATGGTGTGAATAGTTGTCTATCTATGTGTTAGCTCTAGGACAGATTTACCTGCAGATGAATATTATATAATATACTGGTCAAAAAAAATTAAAGGAATACTTTGAAAGGACATCAGAACTTAATCGGGTGATACTGGACTTGGTAATGTGATAGAAATGAAATGTGTTAGGGCTAAGCAAACCTTATGGCAAATGCACGTATTGATGTGCCATCCTGGATGAATTGGACTACCTGTACAACCTGTAGGCTCCATGTAGTGCCTCATGCGACCAGTAGTGATGCTGACCCTAGCCAAATGCCAAACTAGTGAAAAAACAGTCAAAAAATGAGGAGGGAAAAAAATGTCAGTGGCCTCCACCTGTAAAACCATTCCTGTTTTGGGGATTGTCTCATTGTTGCCCCTGTAGTGCACCTGTTGTTAATTTCATTAACACCAAAGCAGCTGAAACTGATTAACAACCCCCTCGGCTACTTAACTGACCAGATCAATATCCTAGAGGTTCAAAAGACTTGATGCCATACTCTTTCTTTAATCTTTTGAACAGTGTATAATACATTATTTAGAGAGTTTCATACATTTCCTCCTATTTCCGTTCATCTGATAAGGAAACACTGTGTCTCTGAACTATAAGACATAGCTAAGCTCTCCTTGTGACCCACTGTACAGCCAAAACAAACAGTAGCAAACACAAGACACCTAGGTCACACAACTCCACTGGGCTTGATCTTTTTTAGGCCTAACTGAAACAGTGAAACCTTTATCAAATATCAGGGGTCCAATTCCTTCCCAAAAAATCCACCCAAAAGACAAACGCTACGAGTCCAAACCTAACTCTCACATTAGAGGCACAATGAGACTTCTCTCCTCATTCCATCAACACTGTACAAACATTAAAACAACAATGTAAAAATTTACAAATAGAAAGTCCTTACAGAGTTAGGTGTCTTCAATAAATTTAATGTGTGGCTGCTGTAGGCAGCTACTATAACAATCTACTCTGTGCAGATACTCAATAAAAGTGCTGTCTGTGGATGATATGAACAGGACCTCCCTTGTCACTGGCAGCACATGATGATAAAAAGCATGGCCTATTCAAGCAAACTTAGCACTAACTAAATCCTTGCAGCCCTGACTGTGTAACATTACTCTTTTGTATACTGACACAGTGGTCAGTAATAGGATCTGACATAAAATGAACACAGACAAATACAGTGTCAATTCTACCTATCTGAGTGGGAGGGTGTTGGTGGTGTGTTGTGTGTAGTTATGCTAATCCTTCACCTGGGAGCCAAGAGGAGATCAAGGGAGATAACAGCTCCAGTAACAGCTTTCTACTCTACTGCTGAGTATTGTGCATATATTAGAAAAGGAAATGCATTTGCTTTTAGTACCTCTGTGTGTGTGCGTGCGCGTGTGTGTGTGTGTGTGTGTGTACACATGTGTAGAAAACTATGTCATCTCATTGAAGGAATGTCTGCCTGAGCTGTACTGTGATGTGACTTGCAGAGTGAGTTGGGGAGGAGGCAGAATGAAGATATCAGCTTTATCTCACAGTAGAGTGGTCAGGCTTTGTGTTGAGAGGAGGCTGACATACTCCACTGAACAACTACTGTGGCGAAGACGAAACAGGAGGAGAGAGAAGGAACAGCAGAAGATAAAACCTTGTCTGCTCTTCTGAATAGTAAAATTTTCCATTTCACACGATCCAGCCTTGGAATGAAAACAAAGAGCTGCCCAAAATTTTCTGTGATAATTGAACTAGTCTTGAAGTTTCTTATGAGTGATTTTTACTATTAAAGAAGTCAAGTTTAAATGACTTCCAGCCTACCCTGCACAGTTGCTCAGTGGGTAATTAATGACTTAATAGCAAGCCTGATATGAATTTATTCCTGTCAGAACTCATGATTTCAGTTTTATGAGATGCATGTATGAGACAAAAGGTCAGTTTTACGAGCCTCAAAGGCCACTGGAAACATTTAAAACAAAATTTAGAGTTGTACAAGATTAATATATACAGCAAGATGATTCAAGAATAAATAAGTTGAGAGCGTGTGAATTTCAAATGCAATAGCTATTATCATGTGTTGCATTTGATGTGCCATCTATCACAAGCAAACACCTCAAAAGCATTTCTCTAACTCATGCCAGCAAGTAGCAACATGTAAAATAAGTACAACAGATATCCAAAAGTCTGCACATTCATTCATTCTGTTAAAACAATCAGAGAAGTTGAATTGTTCTCATATACCTGCACTGGCAACATATAGGAAGGGCTATCAGCTCTTGCAGACACTGAATAACTCTTTATATTGACTGTCTTTGCTTAAAAAAAAAAAAAAAAGAGTCAACCTGACAGACTAAACACTTTGATTAAAAAGTATTTTTTTTTTTTTTTTTGGTAGAACAGCTAAATCTGCCACCTTATAACTCACTGACAACAGTTTAAAGCAATGGGAAAATCAAACCACCTGTTCTTAACTGAGTAATCAAGAACTTCAAAATGCATTTACCGTATTTTCCGGAGTATAAGTCGCACTTTTTTTCATAGTTTGGCTGGGGGTGCGACCTATACTCCGGAGCGACGTATATGTGACATTTATAACACATGAACCAAAATACTCCAGCCACTTGACATCTCCGTGAACTGCAGCTTTAAGGCAGTCTTGCGTAACCTGTGGGCGCAGTGGATGATGGATGGAGAGCACAGCTTAACGGCAACTGGGAGAATGCGCCACCCAACTTTCCTGGAAGTCATTGGATGGATCAAGAAAACATGGGCTTCAGTGACAAACCATCCTGTTGGGATTCAGAAAGACGTATAGTCCGAAAAATACGGTATTAGTGTGGTAGGCATGGCCTATTTTTTCTCCACTTCAATCAAAATGACCTGAGGAAACAAAACCATTTATACAATAACAAAAAGGTGTTTGCCAAGTTTTTTTGACTTCCAAAATAGGTTCAAATTCAGGTCTGAGAACATGTTAACCTACTTTTTGTGCTGCCCATTCTCTCTTCACTATAATTTGTTAAGTAAATATACACAATAAAAAAAAAGCACTAGTTTTACATTTCAAAGATCTAGTACCTCCGATGCAATGAGCTCCAAACCACGGCACTGCCTGTCCTTCTCCTTCTGCAGCAGATCCCACATCTCGGGGTCATCCTGGGCCAGGCTCTCCTGACCCGTCCAAGGACGATCTTCATCTGCTGTACGTGTGGCAGTGTGAGACTGGTGGGCACGCACACTGAGACAAACAGGTACCCGCTGGCACAGTGGCTGGGGGTGGAAGGAGGGTTGGAAATATGAGGAAAAAAGAAAACAGAGAGGAAAAGGCTTGATTTAGAGTTTGGTAGTTTCACATGGATATCACAGTTACAGTAGAAATGTTTTCTAAAACTGTGCCATTGCACCAAACTAGGTCATAAGGACTAAAAGGAGTTGCCAGAGTGTGTGAGTGTGTGTCATCCTGTAGCTAACAGATGGTTTTAGTGGATATTCCAGGCTCTTGTTGTGTAAGTAAAACTATCTTGTGTATTTCCCACCTAATCATGCCATTCCTATTGGCAGTCTCTTGAAAGCATATCATCCCAAAGTTGAGAAATTGAACTGAATTAAATTAGTTTGATTCGGTAACCAGAGATCATAGTACGGTTAATTTGCCTGTCATCTCTACAAGCTGCCAAATTTTCATTGCCATCTGACAGTCTTTGGTCACTACATTGCTGCTGGTTGTCCTATTACAAAGAATATAATTTCTTTATAGAGAAAATTTGATCATTTTATACATTTAAAGTGACCTATATACACTAGGAGACATTTTAAGCCCTTTCAACTACTGTGCTTCCTTTACACTTTAATATGTAGCCTGGTATAATTAGAAGCTGGCATGTTTTCATGATATCAATAATCAGCATGGTTGTTCAATTATGCCTCTATCAGCACTTCTACAAACTGGGACTGACTTTTACAGCCTCAGTGTACCAGAAGGAGGCATATAGAGAACAGATTCAGCACTTCCTGCTTATCTAATCTGGACTGGGGCTGGCGAGTTCTTCCTCTGCTGCAATGCTTGATCATGTGAGAGTGCAGACTCCATACAATTTTCACTGGCTCTTTTAAAAAGCAAATCCTGGTCCAAATTTTCCGTGTTCCTGTCAGATACCACAGATGCAGTGCTTGGACAATCGGAAAACGTTTGAATACACATAAAAAAGATCTAAGTGGATTCCCATTATAACGCAGCCAAAATAAGAGTACTGTGTGGGAGAGCAGTAAGAGGTTAAATAAAATGTTGACAGGTTGACTGCACTCAAAACAAACTGGCTCATTCTCTTCATTTAACCAATAATATGATGATGGTGATGACTTTGTTTCCGAGATCAATCGCCCCACTACGAACCTATAGATATCATCTGTACAGGTGTGCTGGGGTGTGAGGGACAGCCTCCCTTTAATAGCACCATTAAAAAGCAATTAACACAATGCTTAGGACTGGTTAAGGACATCCATATGAAAAAAGTGTAATTATGCTTATTTCATGCAGTGTAAATTAAGTTTGGGTATTTAATCATTTGAAGTGGCTTTATAACAGTTTTTAGGACACAAAATCACCACCAAATCTTACATTAAAAAGGTCCAGCTATCGTACAATTCAATAACCAAATAAATAGATGACCCTCTCATCTTCACACAGACTGAAGATTGTTTATCATCTACTCTACTTCCTCTGCTCCCCAGTGTGGCAAAAGAGACAATGATGACACACCAGGGGAACCGACTAGCACATTAACTAACAGTCTCTACCCTGGCCTCTTGTCATCGGTAGCGTTGGTGATGGTGGAATGGGGGAGAAGTCCCTCCCCAGGAACCTGGAAGAAGCAAGGGCCTGAGGAGACAGGTCGAGCTGCCTCTGAGGACACATTTCTCGCCAAGAAATCACACGGGTCATTAAATCTTGACGGGAACTGTCCTTCGCTGTCTGCGTTTCTACTGGGGCACACCACTGCCAGAAAATGCGGTGGCAGAAAAACCCAAAACTGTGTGGTTACAAAGTTACTGATGACTGCAAAACAGACAAGGGTGTCTCTCCCTTCTCCCCCTCGCCTTCACCTTCATCCTTGCTTTTCTTTTCCCATGCTCCTGTCTCCATCCTGTCACCCTACACCGCTAAGCACTCTCAGCCAAGTCACACTTGTGTGGCATTTATATTACTTCCTCCTGTCATCAATATGAGTTTCATGGTGTCCAAATGGGAAAGCTGTGGGCTTAAACAGCCAACAGATAGGTTACTCCCTGTTGTGTGCCTCTCTGCTTCCCTGCTTCATTTCTCAGCCTTGATCATTATGGGAGATTAATTAATAAACACAAAATAAACTGATCCAAGAAAAGTGAGAGCCAAGATACAAGCACCAAATATGTCACAGTGGGACTATTTTTAGGCAACAGATTACGCTGTCGTTTGAAGGTGAACTTGATGAGAACTCTGCTGTGAGAAAAGGGGCGGGATGGGCCACATCAACCTGGGTGCTGAGCACAAAATAATGGCAGAGTCACAGATGCACTACATCTGTGTGACAATGATAAGGTAATTGTTGGCATTCTGCCTTCCCTGTCAAACATCTGTGCTCAAAGAACAAATGCAAAGAAGAAGAAAAGGAAGGAAGAAAATAATTTCATTAATCCTACTTCTGTATTGTTTTTGCCCATTTCCTGAAGCAACTCTAGAGGAAAGTCAATTTTACAGATGACTGCTGTCCATCAGTGGCTATACCAAACAACAATCACACACACACACAAAAAAAAAACTGATGGGACTAGAGTGGAGAAACTAAAGAAAAAAACAGATATGTAAGGTAGCAGAGAAGAAGTGTCAACAGGGGAGCAGCATCCATCAGTCTGACACAAAGTTGCCTCTTCCTCTGTCACTGACTAATAGCAGGGCTGCCCATTACAAATTGCCCTGTGATACACTCTGGATGACACTAGACCGGAAATCTAGACTAGAAATCTGGTCGGGGTGAGGAGGCGTAACACAGTCAAGACGACTACACTCTTATTTGGATCAAAGGATTGTCAGGGTGACAATCGGAGACTTAAGCGATGCTGGCAACAAAGGCAATCTTGAGGAGGCGTAGGCAGTGGAACGGTACATTTATGCTGTAATCTTTCCACTGCACTTCGTAAAGTAAAGATGGTTTCCTGGTGCCTCAGATGCATGCCGTGGACTGTAATGCTAGCACTGTTGGGTTCAAGCTTGGCTCATGGCCTTTCTTCTTTTGATATCCCTCTCACATCCCTCTTTTTTCATTTAATTCCTCCTTGCTTTCAAATTTTTTAAATCTTGTTTGGGCCAACTAAAAGTCACTCTGAACCAGATCAATACAGCCAATTATGTCCAACAACTCAATCTGAGAAATGAATAGCAACAACCTGGATGTTATTCTACCAACAGTAAGAGCAGAGAAATTTGACTAAAAAAAGTTTGCTAAAGGTTTGTTGTGTTTAAATTCACAATAAATACAAATAAATAATAAAGGGCTGTTTGGCAGCATTTTCTCATTCATTCGTTTTGTCTCTAAATTGGCTAATATTTCCTCCAGTCCAACATGAATAAAATTCTCACATTTGAAGGTGTGATGCTTTTCTGTCTATTAACAAAACATGATTCACACACAATGCCCAGATGTTTCATACAAGAAAGAAATGCACCAAATACAACTGAGAAGCTTGGACCAGCATGCATTTGAAATTTGTTATGGAAACTGATCTTTTAAATTCAGTTTTCCTGTTTAAAAAAAAAAAAAAATTACATAGGGAAATGTTTATCTGATGTGCATTTAGGCTGGTATTGACATGAGGACCCCTTGAAACTTTGACAGTAGTGGCAGCCATATCAACAGTCCGACTAGCTTGAAGCAACTCACAAACATCAATCTTCAAGAAAGTTCAGAAAGCCATGAATCACTGCTCACAAGTTCTTCTTCTGTTAAATGAATAAAACTAAACTTGAACGCTCAAGAATGCATTTGCTTGGACTGCTTTAGTTTAGCCCAAAAACTGATTTTAAATTAGATCTTTTTTAGTGTTTTTGTGTTGAAGCTCATATTTAGGAAGACGCGGTCAAACTGACCATCAGAATGAGTCAAAAGTGACTTTGAATGTGGCATGGTTATTGGTGCCAGATGGGCTGGTCTAAGTATTTCCGAATCTGCTGATCCTGGGATTGTCCCACACAACCATCTCCAGGGTTTACAGAGAATGATTTTTCTTAAAGTTTCTTTCAGTGTAAATTGATGTCAGTTTGCTGGTTACATCACTGATACGATGGCCTTCCTACTTGTCTCGTTGATAAGGGCCTTTAGCCATGCCAATAAATCTGTAGGAGGCCACATCCCTTACTGACAACTGAATATTTTTAAGTGTTCAAAAAAGCAACCCCTAAACGTTAAGATGTTTGAGCTATGTTTAGTTTTTCAGTATGACCTACAGCTCTTACAAATACCAGCGGTTATAAAAAAAAGTTTGATGTACAGATACAGTAGCGTAAACAGCAGTACCCAGCACTCTCACAGCATCTTATTCATTTTGCAGAACTTACACTGTTGAAAATAAAATCTGGAAATAATGTTAATTACAAAATCTAAACTGTGACTGTTACCAACAGGCTGTTCTTCCAAAGACACAATCATTTATCATTAATTCATTTTAAGTTTTTTTAATGCTCAAGGATTGAGTGTGTCTGTACTTATTAAACCCTGGCTGAAACAAAGTTTGATGTCAATGCAAATTCACCAAATTCATACATTAGCATCTAAAATACAATTAGACCCTAAAAAAGACAATAGCTCACAGAAATAAGAAATAAATGTTGTTATGTAAAAGAGTTACAAGTTACAAGTCAGTCAGGGTATTCCTGGTGCCTAGGTAGGAGGTAAAAGAAATCTGACTAATCCAAAAATAATAACAGTCCGATTTTAGCACAATCTAATGGAAGACGTTTGTACAAATACTGCGCGTGTATTTATGATCCATTTGAAACTATTATTCACATTCTTCAATAATCCAATTGCATTTTAAATGTTGCTGAAATGTGTGGCTCCTTGCTCACTTCACAACATTGCTCACACACGATTTCAGATTACGTGCGCTGAATGTTAGTAACGTTTGCATCACTAACAGCAGACATAGCTTTATTTCCTTGCATGTTAACATCCACACGTCAAATGGAGAATGTGGTTATGTGTCGCTCCGGCCGAGTGGCTATATGGCAGTTAACTCTGGCACAGCTGACATACAGCTGTTAATTTTCTGCATCAAAGAACCACGCTGGTTTGTATGGCCGTCTTCCACTGTGCTTGTTTACATCTTACCCATCACAGAGTAAGACACTCTTTGGTGGCATCACAACATCTCAGAAACAGCAATTAAGTGGCGTTTTACATTAATAAAATATGAGTAATTTGTTTAACCAACTAGTATTTCTATTGCTGACTAGCCAGGGAAGCAATCATTACTGGTCTAGTCAATTAGTCTCCCACATCCCTGTAATAGATGAGACACTGCCGTGCTTGCTTTCGCAGCCCCCCCCAAAAAAAACACAACCAAACAAACAAATAAAAATAACCCTGCGATTTCTTTGCTTCTGTTTTTCACAATTTCTCCTCCTTCCCTGTGATGATGTGGAGATCTTGTCTGAGTGGCAACACCTATCATTCAGGAGAATTTTACAGTGACCCCTTGCGCCCTCAGTGCTGGTATAAACAGTACAAAGTTGTGGCGACATCACTGTTTGCACACAACTCAATCAATGTGGCGAGTGTAACCCCTTCAGTCACAATAGAGGAATTTTGGTGGAGAAAACTTCTAATTTATAATTTGACATGAAATTTTAGGATTTCAAATCCTTGGAGCAAGTTTAAAATGCTTAAATCAAAAAGTTGAATTTCTCTGACAGAAAGCCATCTTCATAGACAGCTATTCACTGAAAAACCTGTAGTCAACTGCAACAACAAAAGTACACACACTAAATCTTTTTTTCTCATCTGTACAGATCATGTGAAGAAATCACATGCACCATCCACCAAAAATAAATAAATAAATAAAATATAACTGTCTTGTGAGTCCATTAAAAATGTAATGAAGATGCACCCTAAACCAATTATCGTTAACAGGAACAGCATGGGTGCATGTGAACCACTCCGTTTCATGGGAAACTTCAAAAAACACTGACAGCAGTGACATAAAACTAGGTCTGGAAACATGCCACACGATTTAAACTCAAACTTGGCCTAGCCGTCTTTCTGAGAAACTATAAGAAATTCATAACAAATCCTAAATAGGTCATTTCATGAAGTCCAAAATTAGACTTTCAGTTGACCAGCAATTTTTCTAACACCTTTAACAAGCTGATGTATCAACTAACCACATGTTCAATTAAAAAAGAGGGAAAAAAGCTGTCAAATTATGAGACTTTGAATTATGAATCTACTGGACAACAGTTTTATCATATTAAACAATCCACAGAAGCTATTATAAATTCATCTGAGAAAAAAAAAGATTTAAAACATTATAAATGACAAGGAGAATATTTAGAGTATAATTTAATGTTGCCACTTGTAATTATTGAGTTTGCAGTAGAATGAAGTGTCACATTAGCTTGCATTACACTAAGCGGTGTGAGTTATATTTAGTTTCACCTTTATATAAAAGGGGGGGGGGGGTTTAGAATATAAAACAAGGTTACAAGGGTGGAGGGGATATTAGGATGAGATTAAAGCTGGAATGATAAATTGATTCAGTTGCCAGTTTACTGGGTGCCCAAAAACTAAATCAATTGTAGTCAAATGTAACAATCCTGCTATAAATCATGGAAGGTTTTAACATTCACATTTTGCTGCAACTGGTTCAGAAAGGTGTTGAGTCAGCTTTGTTATGTGTTCAGTATGTGCATTGGTTTTCCAAAGTACCTAGCAATCAACTCTGGGAATGTGTACGTTTTCCTCACTGTTCCACGATCCAATATCAATTTGAATAGATGATAAACGTGCACTGAAACACAACCTTTAAGAAATTAAGACAAAAACTTGGGTTCTTGTTCATATAATAATAAATTTTAAAAAAAAGCTACCTTCCATATGTTTTTCAGGAAGAGATTTTGAAGCCACTTCTCCCCTGTGCTGGATTATGGTGATGTGATTTATAGGCATGCCTCTGCCTCCGCTCCTAAGCCCTTGGATACTGTTTACCATTCAGCCCTCAGGTTTATTACTGCTGATGTATAGCACTCCTCATTGCATCTTTCATAAAAATGATCACCCAACCCAGATAAAAAACAAAAACAAAAAACAAACAAAAAAATATATGATAGACAATAACATACAGCTATCTATAAGACTCTCATTGGGAAGTTGCCATTTTACACCATTTCTATGCCAGACGCTCTGGGACATCCCAAACTTGGTCCACTGACTATCAGTGCAATTCCCTTTAAATCCGTACTTAGCTTGGCAATATCCCTTTTTTTAATGTGCACTGGAAACCTGGAATTCTTGACCATACCTGATAAAAACTATTAAACTCTTAGTTACTTTAAAGTCATATTTTAAAACCATTTAGCTTCTGTCTGTTTTGTTTTATTTGCATTGCATTTAAATCTAATATCTGGATCCAGTCTCCTTATTAAATTACATTTGTAGGTTTTCCTTATTAATGTGATCCTTTTATCCTAATTCTTTTATAGTTTAGCATGTTTCTTTCATTGTTTGTATCCTTTTGTTTTTATATTCCATAAATACTCAGCTTCATAAATGAGGGCTAGTCCTAAATGCTTTTTCAAGTCTAAATAAAGGATAGTAATTTTTTTAAAACCATTACAACAGCATAAAATTTAGCATAATCTTGAATACTGATGAAGATACAGCTACTGTTGCAGGTGAAATAATTACTGTTACTTTTCAAGCTGGACAAAATACACCCATATCTGTTAAATTATTATCTCAAAGTGGAACATTTGGAGGTTAATGTGTTCTCTGTGTGCCTACCAGACCTATGAGGCCCACTTTGTACTTAGAACATTATTTGGAACAAAACCAGTCTTCTCAAGTGTTAATGGATAATAATAGTTAACCTGCTCTTGCATTATCTGCAGTGTTATCAGTATCGAGGCTTTTCACTTGACTTCATAAACCCCTTGTCAGCATGAATGCCACTCATATAACCAGCTAAAAATACCTCCAAGTCAACTTTTTTTTTTTTTGACAAAGTAATGTAAAAATAATAAGATAATAATAAAATTACTAAGGTTAAATAATCTAAGATTGTTCTTGCATTAGGTGTATTTGCATTATACTGTACACAACTCCAACTTAACCATGCCTTTGTCCACATCTACAAGCACGCCAAGATACATGCTGAATGAACAAGACTTTAAAAAGATAGGTCATCAGGGTTTAAGTTATATGAGAGATAAGGAGATTGTTGTTTCCAAACAGTTCGGACTGTCCAAATATACTCAATCAGCTCTGAGTACACTGGGATTTTTTCCCCTCCATTTTCAAAGCTTACTGGTATAAAAAAAAAAAAAAAAAACACTCCAAAATAAATAACAAAATCCAAAGCCGGCTATTTTATTTTCTATTCTAATCCAAATGCAGACAGTACACAGTCCAGTTTCACTTCGTGCATTCTTTCCTTTTACATAATGCTCATCTAGCACCACACGAAAAACCTATACGAACACAAGCACACATATATAACACGCCAACTGCAAATATGAAAACACAAATCGATACAAGACAAAAAATAAGATACAAAGATCCCTGTCATCCCTGACCTTGTCCCATCCATTTTTACTAAATATCATCTTATCTTTAAATAAATTTCTTGTGCCTCCCTTGCTAATTGACACTTTTTTGTTTGTTATTAACCACTGACGTTTCATTCTTGTAGGCTCTTGCAGTTTTCCCACATGATGAAACTGAGCAGTCGCTGTTGCATCATCACGTGGCTCCAGCTGTATTCACCTAACTTAACGACTACTGGCAGCTAGCTTAGCAAACAAGCCTGAAGTTTTCGTAAATGCAATGCAAAAAGGCCAGAAAGAAAACAGCTAGCGGCTTATTACTGATTTAATATGAACTGTATACCATGCTTAAGAAGTAATAGGAAATATAACCTCCTTATGTCTTAGTTGGTAAAGAATACACTCTGACGTTAGCTAACAACCAACCACGTAGAAATACGAGCTCAGTGAACCAACCGAAAGCAACATCAGGGGGAAAAAACCACAGAAATTTATTCACTGGTATAGTTACCCGTGTGAGTTGTCTCAGAGCAAATAGCAGCATGTCTCCAACTGTAGGACCAGAGGAAGAAGTAACGTACACACCGCTGACAGACTCGAAAGGCTGTTTGAGAGACGGCTGGTTACGCTCATCCAACCGAAATGGTCGATGGGAACTGTAGGCACACCGTTGTGAGGAACGTGAATGAGCTAGCAGTGTGCCTACAGTGTTCATATTTAGCCTGTCTTTGCTCATCCAGCTTCTTTATCCACTCACACATTTCAGTGCACACACTACAACTTTCAGATTATTTTTCTATTATTCACTACATTTTCGCTACATTTTGAAAAAATATGGCTGTTATAGGTTTACACTGTGCCACACGGACTAGTCTCTCTTAAAAAATCTTGTTGGATCAAAACTGAATGAGTGAATGAATATTTTAAGAAGGCTTGAACAAACTTAAAAGAAGCTTGAACAAAGCCTGCAAACTAGTCATGAGTCAGCTAAAAAGTGCACCCTAATTTCAGATTATTTTGTAAGATGCCTGTGATTTCCCAAGAAAGAATTTCTTAGAGATTTTTGTTTGTTTGTTGTTGTTGTTGTTGAGTGATTATTTTCCCACAGAAATAAGCTAAAAATGAACAGCTGGTGTGCTATCACTGTTCCTCTGTCAAGAAAATGGCAAGACAGGATCTATTACATATCATCATTTTTATCTTTTTGTTTCCACAGAAAAATTTAGAACTGTTTTCAATTTTGTCACTTTTGTCTGGGGGAGAAACTGTAACATAACTGTCCTGAATGTGTACGGTCAATTACAGTTTATTACGTCTTTTACTAAAACTCACTTGCTGTTGCATACCTGGACTAGACACAAACTGCATAAAGTTTATAAGGTTATAAGGTGTTTTTTAAATACATTTTTCAGATCTGACCCATCTTCACAACCAGTGGGTGGTTGGTCAGAAAGTCCTTGATCCAGGAGCAGATTTGGGGGGAGACATTTAGGGTGCACAGCTTCTCAATCAGGATGTCGGGGATGATGGTATTGAATTTCGAGCTGTAGTCGATGAACAGAAGTAGGCAAACTAGTGTTTGTTATGGGACTCTGATGAGCAGGCTTTGATGTGCTTGCTTACCAGAGTCTTTCAAAGCAATTCGTGACCACAGACCTCAGTGCCACAAGTCTGTAGACATTGAGGCTTGAGATGATCGTTCTTTTTGGCACAGGGATGATGGTGGTTGTCTTTAGACAGAATGGAACCTAAGCCAGTGACAGAGAGGTGTTGAAGATCCCCATCAGGAGCCCTGTGAGCTTCTTTGCACATGTGTGAAGCACTATGCCCCCAGAACTCCGTCCAGTCCAGCAGCTTTTTGCGGATTTATTGCCTTCAGTGCACACCTCACCTGGTGTTCCTGCGGGGTGATTGTGGGGTGACTAGTGACTCAAAGCGGGCGAAGAAGTAATTAAGTTCTTCTGCTAGTGAGGCATTAGCATTTACTGCAGCTGGCGAGTTGCCTTTGTAGTTTGTCAGGTGCTGGATCCCTTGCCACACCTCTTGGGAGTCGTTGGCTTCCAGGTGGGATTCCACTTTCCGTCTGTAGTCTTCTTTGGCCACTTTAATGCCCCTCTTAAGGTTAGCTCTGGCTGCACTGTACCATTCTATGTCACCTGACTTGAACACCGAGTTCCTGGCCCTTAGAAGTGTCTTCACCTCTGAGGTCATCCACAGATTTGGTTACTGGTTTGGTTTTATTTTTGAGGGGTGTGTAAGCAGGGACACTGAGCAGGGAGAGATGGTTGGACATGTCTAGGTGGGGGAGGGGGGCGTTTCATGTATGCCCTGTCTGCTAGCTGCCTGCTAGCAGGCAGGGCATATATGCTGCTGCTGTTATGTACTGGATAGTCTTAGGAACATCTTTGTGCAGCCTGCACCTCGATAGAGGCTGTGGTAGACCCCAGCCTCTATCGATCTTGTACTCAGAGCTTGTTCCTGTGCTGCCATGATTAATGCCTCTGTGCTGCCTGTTAGTCCAGCTTTGCCCAGCCATTGGTACAATTTTTTTCTATATCAGCCACTTCTTCTATCTGCTGGTGCTACATGCTGTGCAGAGGCCTGTCCTTCCATGATGGTTCCTGTTCTTGCTCCTCTTCTTTCTCGGGTTTCTGCTGCCTGAGGTACTCGCTAAGCACATGACCCTTTGTGGCCATCTTCCTGATGTATTCATGGATCTTTGTTGTTTCATCTAGGATAGTGGTTCTGACACTCAGTAGTCCTCTGCCTCCTTCCTTCTGCTTAGCATACAGTCTCATGGTGCTGGATTTGGGGTGTATGGTAAGGAGCTTTCTTGTCTTGACATCAGTGGTTTCTATCTCCTCCTTTGGCCAGTTTATTATCCCAGCAGGATATCTGACAACTGGCAGGGCGATTGATTGCCTGGATCTTGATCTTCCCATTCAGCTGACTCTTCAGGACTTGCCTTACTCTCTGCAGGTACTTGGTGGTTGTAGCTTTCCTAGCGGCCTCTTTATGGTTCCCATTGCTGTGGTCGGCCTATAGATCCACTAGCCACTGAACATTAGTGTTGTGTGTTGCATCCTTCTCCCATATGCTCTTCGAGTATTGCTCCATTCCCAGCCTTGGTGGGGGTGCTGTTCTCATATTGTTCCCCTGCCACTGAAAGTACACCTTGGATGGTTCAGTGGACAACATCTGTTATATTCTCCTGGCTTCTATCTCTCTGGTACCTCTTTAGGCAGTTAGCAAAGGCTGCGAGTCTGTGATACTAACTAGCCAACTCAAAAACACCAAAACAAAGACCACAGAGGAAAACTAAAGTGGACAATGACAGAATTCTTTCCTTGATTAAGAAAAACAACTTCACAAAATTAAAGAATGTCAAAAACACGTGAACATAAAACAGAGGGTTTACAACAAAGTGCAAACCATAGGTTACACAAAAGAACAAGGCCAGATTAGACTTCGCCAGAAAAAATCTATAAGAATCTGGCCAGAGCCTGCCAGAAATCGTATATTCTTCAATGGCCAAATTAGTTGGCTGATGTCAACCCAACAGAGCATGAGTTTGAGTAACTGAAGACAAAACTGAAAGTAGAGAGACCAACAAATAAGCAGCAGCTGAAGGTGGCTGCAGTACAGGCCTGGCAGAGCATCTCAAGTGAGGAAAAACTGCATTTAATTATGTCCATGGGTTCTATATTTAAGGTAGTCATTGACTGCAAGGGGTTTTCATTCAAATTTTAAAGACAATCCTTATTTTTTAAATTATGTTAATTTTGAGCCTTTGAAAATGGGGTACTATGTATAAAAATGACTGTAATTCCTAAACAGTTAAAGCAATAGTTTTGATAAACTGATCACAACCATAAGATACTGAGCCTGAGCATGATGAACATTCAATTAACACTGACTGTCTCTTTTCTAATGAAATTCTGAGCACCAATATTTTCAGATCAAAGGTGTGAAGACCTAAATGACTCTGGGCTGAGATAGAAAAGAGTTTGTGAACAAGGAAGAGCTCAAGGGAGAGGTGGGTGCAGTGAGCCAGTCCTATTTTCTTTTCTTTTACGTTAATATTCTGAGAATTAAAAGCCTTAATTAGATAAGAGCATAATACTGGCAGCAATAATAATAATAATAATAATAATAATATGTAAGGAAGCCACCTGGTGGTTTAGGCACAACTAAAAAATGTTTACACAAGTGTGCAATACTTTATTTGGTTGCATGATCAAACAAACAGAAATCTGTCAGTCATGTTACCTTCAGTACAATAGTTATTTTTCTTTTCAGTTCCAGGATATATGTAATTAAAAATCACATCAGATACTGGTGCTGGATTCTATTACTGTACATATCATCTCCCTCAAAAAGTCAAACTTAATCATCTAAAGAATGTTTCACGGTTGGTTTTCATGTTAAAATTCAATCCATAACAAACTTTCCTTCAATATATTTGAGAAAATTAAAATTACATATCTTTGCTGAAAGCTTGAACATGAATTCCTAATCAGAGTGAAATGTAGCTTAATTCATAATATTCCTGCTGGGTTAGATAACATGAATATGCTGCACAGCTTGTGCCTTGCAAATTTGCTTCAAGCTCTGAACCAAAACATTCACTCAGTAAAAGGCAGACAGTTTAAGAGATTTTAATGTGCTTTTTCATACAGTATATTGTATGCATATCCAGCATGGCATTTCTCATACATATAACTCTCTTATATCCAGGGTTTAAATGTAGAGCTGAGAGGATGATTAACAGTCAGTCTACCATAACATTACGTTTGCCATACAGCGATGGCATGGTTCAGCTGCCTCAGAGGCTTACTTTGTACTCAAAGGGCATAATACTGTTTCCAGCTGTTTGTAACCAAGTCTCCAACTTCAGAAAGAAATGACACTAAGAAACAAATATCTAAAAACAATAAGTCTGCCGGGGTTGAGTACAATATTTACAGGAAAAAATCAAAACAAAAACAGAACAAATACAAAGTTGGAAAAGACGTCAGTGAAATCAGCCATAACCTATCCATCCATAACTCTGATTATACATGATTTAAATCCACAATTCACAGCTGTTTAGAGGCAAAAAAAAACTGTCCCCAGCTTTTTTTTTTTTTTTTTCACCAGGATCAGTATGACTGTCATTCCCATCATGATCATTTTACTCATCATTGTGGTCATTAATATTGTCTCTTTGTTTCTCTATTCAGTTCAGTCTCATTTACTTTATCCAAAGTAAGGGTGATCACTTTGGAAGTTGTAGTCCGGACACACTTTTTGAACCAGCTTATAATCGATGCTGAAGAAAGAGATGAAGATGCAGATCACCTTGAAAGGTTTGGCACAGAGCCAGGCAGCATGGGACTGGGTGTGCTCTGTGAAGCAGGTCTGAGACGGATCATACAGGCAGGGTTTGGACTTCTTGGATCTGTTGGTTTTCTCATACTCGACCCGACAGTTTAAGGTCTTTGCCTCTTTAGGGTCAATGGTGGACTGCTGTGTCTCTTGGATCTGGACATCTTGATGGGTGTGGGGGTGCAGCTGATGCTGATGAAGGACCTCAAACTCAACCACTTTGGTTGGTGGCACAATACTGACTGACACGTTCCCCAAGCTGGATGAGTTGTGGCGAAAATAAACAGTGAAAGTCCCATTGATGTGGTCCACAATCTTCCCTGTCACCAGCAAGCTGAACTTCACAGTCTTGACATTGAAGTAGAAGTCCCCCCAGCCAAAGATCTTCTTGGTCTTCATGGCTGTCTTTAGTGTGGGCTTACGCTTTGAACGGTAGCCTGTCTGGTCCAGTAGCAGGGACTGGTTCCGAGCTAACTCATACGGGTTATAGGAACTGTAGGGGGGTGGCTTAGATTTCACTGGTGTTTGATCGATGGGTGTGGAGAAGATGGTTTGGTATGGAGGCTTAACTACTCCTCCGACTGTGCCTCCGCCCATGCCATATGGGAGAGTCTTCATCACCGCCCCCACTGGGCCCAGATCTGAGAAGTCCACTTGCCTCTCCAACCCTTGGACCTGAAGAAGAGACAGAAAGAATAATACATTTTTACTGACAGCACACCAAATGCTGTTCAGTTTGTCTTTTCATGTCTTTTTTCTACTACCTTCCAAAAACGCAACATTTCTGCAAATATTAGAAAATAAAATGTTTATATTTAAGTGACTCACGTCCATCACAATATTGTTCAAAAGCCACCAATTTGGACAGGTACGATGGATGGGTCAACAGAACACTGCATTTTGCCTTGCGTGCGAGTTATTGATACAGCAGATCACTGATATTAGCCAAGTGGTAAACATAACAAAAGATCTCCTACTCTGTACAAAACAGACATATAAAGTAGTCCCTGCTTGTTCCACAATGTTAGGTTTCTAGGACTTGTAATTCACTGTTACAAATGCTGCTAACTCAAATGTATATTTTCTTGTGTCAAACTAAGCATCGCATATACTGTACATTTGTTTATCTTATGCTTTGTTTACTTTTACAGTATGTTTAATCTGCAGTGTTTGAATAAATAAAAACTGTTAGCTATGCTTTGTCAAGAGCAACATTACATAAAATAGGACTCCATGCATATTAAATGATGGCCAAATAGCTGATTGATTGAGAAATTGATCAAGTGTCAGGATCCCACAAAAAATCAACATAAAATTAGAAGTAGTTTGGTGGGGTTTCAGCCTGGACAGGATGAGTAGCTTCAGTCCTGGAGCAATTACTAGGTTTGGTGCATTTCTCCAAGGTGTTTAATATTAACTAGTGGCTACCACATCACTCTTGTTCCCATTACAGAACTGAGTATGGAACCAGCAACTCTGGCTAGTCCTTGGTTGACTTCATGTCTTCATTTTTAAAGACATAAAGGCATGTTGAACAGATCAGAGGCGCTACAGTAAGTGCCGCAGTTTAATCTTTGTTCCATCAAATAAAAACTACACATAATGTGAATTAATTCAATATGTCCAGTTTCATTTTCTCTCATTGTTATAATTTTAAATATTGTAAAGGTCGGTCTTTGGTAACAGTCCTGTTTACTGCCAATACGTTTTTTTTTTTTTCCCACTAGCATCCTAGTTCTTAGATGTTGCTACATTTCATCTCCATAATTCAAGAAAAAAATCTATTTTTGTTAACACACTTTAATTTTGTTGTCAGTGTTGCCACAGAGAGCAAAACAACTCTGCATGTAAGGTAATAGATGTGAGCCTTTGTTTGTGCAGACAGCTTTCTGCCTTTAATCCACAACCTAGGTGGTTATTCACAGGGCTGATTGACTGGAAATCTTGCTCTGCTCTCTTTCATGTCTCATCAATCACATCACTGCCATACTCCCATCCATATGCACATATGTACACACACACACACACACACACACACACACACACACACACACACACACACACACACACACACACACACACACACACACACAGACACACACATTTGTGAAAAAACAACACTTGTGCAGTTCATATGTACACACACACACACACACACACACACACACACACACACACACACACACACACACACACACACACATGCAGACTTCAAGCTTGAAGCTGTCATGAAGTGACAGTGCGAAGTATTACAACTATTCAGATGGGTTACATGCGCTTCCCCTGAGGCTGCATTTGGATGGAGTTTAAAAACTATTCGCCTAGTCGATAAACAACACCCACCCAAAAAATAGAAGTACAGGATCACATATTTGTGTCTAGTTAGGCTGGGACAATTTCTGTCTTCCTTCATTCTGATCCAGTGCAGGGGATCCGACAGCTTTATGCCTGCCTTGTCTTTCATCAATCTTTGGACCTAATAACAACTACGCATTGCTATTAAAACAGGCAAAAGGACAGTACTTAAGATAGATTCTGATGCATTCACTCACTCACTTAATGCATCTATTTCTGCTGGTCATTCATTACTATGCCTGCAGAGCTGATTTTTAAGTAGATTGATTGAAGAGCAAATAACTAAAAGTGTATTGACCACTGGAGGACTGAATTACAAAAGAAGAAAGCTTTTGATGAATGACCAGTGACTAGAATAATGTCTCACTGCAGATTTTCAGCAGACCCCAATTCCCTCAGGTGCCATGACAGCAGGTGTGTGCAGAGGTCTTGCAATTTTAAGCCTGTGCATAGGTGATGTGAGCTGACTTTGACACTGACAGCTAGAAACAAGCTACAGTTGATGGCAGAAAAACATCAGAATATGTACAGCAACAAAGAGTGTGTACAGTGCATGCAATATGGGGACTTCCTGTGAATGCGCTGTCAGCAATGCTGTCAGCTAACTCCATGTGTTGCCATCTGTCAGGCTAACACTCTGCTGGTGCAGTCCTAATCATTGCTCAAGCTTGTGGCCCAGAGTTAAAACAAGCACAATCATCATAATCCAGGAGCTTCAGCGGCAACATCTCACCATGAACCTCAACCTAACCTTCAGGGTCAGCTGTATGAAGTTTTACAATGATTTTATGTTGGGGATCAGAGGCTGGCATAAGTCTTTCTGAGGGGGAGAAAGGCAACTGTACACAGTCAGCAACTTTAACAAATGTCGATCGAGTGAAAAAGATGAGTATAGAGAAAGGGCTTCTACTTCTGTGGCATGAAAATAATAAATGCCAACACAAACCAATAAATAGATGACTTTCTATTAGCATAAATATGAATTTTTTTGGTGCTTGACAGCAAATCAATTTAAAGGGTGAGGATCTGTTAGAAGAAATATCAGATATTTTCTCTTGACATGAAATCCATAAGCTATAGACTTTTTGAAACAGCAGATGTTTGCTATAAGGTCATATCAGGCTGCCGCATTCAGTGAAAGATTGACGGTTTGAGAAATAAACCTTCATGCTTTTCTTCCTCCTCAGCATCTATTCAGTTAAGTTACAATGAGTCAGAAGTAACTTTTAGAGCTATAGCCAGAGGGGCACTGTTGGAGTGATGAAGAGGTGTTGAAGCTAAAAGCACACAGGTGCACACACACACAACTAAACAGTATTCATTCTTCCAGCTTATGATTTTGATTTGAAAGAAACTTAAGAGTTTTAAGTAATAGCCAACCCTGGGTAAATTATATAGTCTATGATTTTTCAGTTGAAAAAGAAGTATTTGCAAATGTTTCTGTGGGCAGACCTTGGAAATCAGCTTTTCTTCTCTAACATTTTTTTCAGGAACTCACAGAATACTTGTGATGCCTTAAGTGACTCGTAAGGGAGGTGGAAAACTGCCATTATTTGTCAGCTGGCAATTTCAGAACTTTACAGGTTGACCAGATATAAGCAAATTATGGATTCCAATGTCTTGTAGTCAGAAAAGAAAGTCAAACTGAAGACAATGATCCCAAGAAGACTGGAAAATCCACCAAAAATACCTCAAGTAATGCAAGCAGAAGCTTTTGAAGTGGTCATCAGTGTCAAATGAAAATCTGTGGGAAGAACGGTGTGGAAGACAGCCTAAGATATCTCTTGGAATGATTGGCAGTGAAGATGAAAATTCCCTAAATCAAGAACAAGCTGTGATATCTTTCATTAGGTGTTTACTAAGTGCTCACTACATGCTGCACCATATACTGACATGGTGCAATCTATTTTCTATTTTTATATATTTAGTAATATTTGTTTAATGAGCTATACATTATATCTAATTTTGCATGCAAGCATGAAAAATTGTGGCCATCCATCGACGAGACTGACTATCTGCCATCCCTACAGCCCCAAAGCTGACTAAAAATCTGAATCTAATTATAACAAGGTGCAGCTAGCTGGGAGAACATAAAATTGTGGATGACAATTAGTTTTACGCGGTACTTTAAAAGAAACACGCCTCATTCTTCATTCTACACCAACGGAGCTACATAACCCCAAGGTTTTACTTTCTCACTGTCACTTTAAATCTGAGCCACCACTGTCAAGAAAAACAGCTCCATTAACACACACAGTCCGAGTCAGAAACCTTTATAGCCTTCCAGTAAACTTAACATGACTCAGAAGTAAATGTCAGTACAAACTCGACTCAAGGGATGGTATGAGTCCCCTCTTGAGGCTACCTCTGAAGTTTTCTCGTTTCAGAGTGAAGATTTACACGCTTCAACATGGCATTACTGTTTCCTCCAATTACAAATGGGATTCCTGTTTGGTTGTATGCTGGAGGAAATCACAGCAGAAGATGGAATAAGTATTGTGGTGAGCTTATACATATGTATGATCCAGACAACTCAATAACAGCACAATCATAGAAAGAACAATCAGATTACAGAGCTCGGGAGATAGAGGGAGATAGTGAAGAAAATGTTATTAGTGGAGAAGTGAGATGAGGAGAGGAGAGAGTAAGAAGATCTTGTACATTTTCTAGGAATGGGGAACATTAATCATCTTTAAATTTCATTTGGAGGTTCATATGAGCAAAAAGCATCCTTAGTTGCTGCTTAGATGGAAGGCCTCCAACCTACCTGAAAGTCCATACAAGAATGAAATGTCGGGATTTGTTCAATGAGGAGATTATCAGTGTAGCCGAGACAAAACTGACAGACAAAGCGATGAGACACATTTACAGGCAGATAGAGAAGGGTTTAGTAAGGAAAAGAAAGACTATGTGATGAGAGGCTTCACACTACCCTGTTAAATAAGGTCAGATGAGCTCTACAATTGACTGCTTAAACCTGTTATATTACATGTCACCACAATTAAGATCTCTTTTCATCATTAGGGAAGCTTTAGATCAATGCCAGCACTTCTCCCTCTGCTCTCTCTTTCTTTTGCGCTCTCTGTCTATCAGTTATCTGATCCTCCGTCTGCAGTTTGCACACTCTCACATTCATCCATAACTTCCACACCTTCCTGATAGCAAGAGTATTCAGAGGAAATGAACCATGCTCAACGGCTCCCCAGCCCACACCTGACTCTCTCTCCTCTCTCTCCTCTCTCCTCTGTCCCGCTCTCCCATTCTTACCCCGAGGACTGATGTGAAGATGAGAGCTGCTTGTCTCTGAGCTCTCTCCCAGGCTTGTTCCTTTGTTTAATTGGAGTTTTATTGGTGACAATCAATTCATTTCTATCTGCACTCCAGGCTGCATTGATTTGCTGTCACACAGGAGAGTCAAATGTACAGTTCTCCTCCCACAGCACTACAAACCACAGGCTCTGATGCTAGCTACTGATTGTTTTTTTTTTTTTAACTTTCTGTTTCAAATGCTTTTGCGATTAAAAGTAGGTTTATCTCTTTTTTCTTCAAGAAGATTGAGAGAAGCTGCAGTGTTAACTGAGGAAATTATGAAGTAAAACTGCATGTACGTCATTTTATTTTGCTGAAGCTTCTATTTACCCTAAATGCACCTTCACCATTTCTGAGAGAGGACATCAGTCTGTGCTGGTGGAAAGTGGAGCATCTTAAAGTAAATAAAGTTATCTTTTTGTAGTTTTGAACTTCAAAGATGGAATTTGTAGAAATTTCGGTTCATCACACAACTGCATCACAAAATATGCTGGAAAGCCCTGAAAGAGTAAGGACCTTCATTTCTCATATGACTCTGACATCTTTGATAGAGTTAAAGTGACAGTGAATCACAGGGTCAGAGTCCTATTTAGGAAAGCCTCAGCAGATTATGAGTTGTTACATTAGCTCTGCTTGCTTCATTGGGCTATCACAGCTAGTGCACACTCACAGCGTGTGAAGAGGGTTAGATCTCAAAGTCAAAGGCTGTGGATGCATACCTTCAGACTGGGAGAAGGTTACTTCTTCAAATGAAGGACCCTATTTGAACTGTCCTGTTTTACTGCACTAATGCATTAATATTACAGTAACATGTATCTGAATATGCCATCTCCCAGCACCCCTGCCATTTTGTTTTCCTCCTCACTGCGGTACAAAGTGAGGTGAGAAAATAGCTCAGAGGTTGCAGTACATAAAAAAGCAGTCATATGGTCTCATAGCTTTGAATCAACCAAACCAAACACAGTGATGGATGGTGACAGTATCTTAACACATATTCTTCAGGAAATCAAGACTAAACACACAGCACGAAAAAATGGAAGATGATGTGTGTTTTTAGTTGATAAATCAGTACAATAATGACAGAAACAATTTGACTAGTTTAGTGGAGAGGAATTATGCGCTTATTTAATGCAATGCTTTAAAATGTATTTTTAATGTATATACAGGCAAACTACCGAGCTGAAATAAACCTGCCTGATGCACATAGAAGTGGATGAGGTTATTTTGTAGCATCATCTGCTTGCAATTCACACAGTTGCACAGATATAACGGCAGATTCAAAAGCATAACTTTTTTGCATCATTAAACAGCTGCAGGGATTTCATGAATACTGTAAGGTGCGTTTGCCACATAAAGGGTGATTCTTTGATGCCAGTTTAAATGCTTTTTCTGACTGATGGAGTGCTAATTAAATTAATTTACTTTTTTTTGTTTTTAAATATTCTTTTGGTCACTGATAAAATCATTAAAATCAGATACTGTGTCAACCCAATTATTGTCATCTTATTCTTTTTTTCATAGTTTGTGCCATTTGCCAGCAAGTGTCAGTGCCTGATACAGTTAAAAACACAGGTCATATTTCTGGTGATCTTGTGGCTAACTGCTGCTATTCCCAATGGGCATTTGCAGTGCATCAAACTACATAAAGGACACCTCAGGGAAGGCCCACAGGTCTCTCACCAGGAATTACAATTTGCATCTGTTATGAGCATGGCCCTTGGAAATATGGGATGTGGAGGAAAATAAAATTGTCTGACAATGAATGGGGGTCTGATGACAGAATAGTAATGGAGCTACGTGTAGATTATGAGGAGAATACAGCTGGATTGAACATATCTGTCAGTGGTGGTGTGGTACGGTGGCTCAGACATGTTCAGTTTTTAACAGCAGTCACGCTGCACTGTTTTGACAATAATCATACAACAAAAAAAGAAACTTTTTAACTTTTAACCCCCCACCCCCACCCCACCAAAAAAAAGGAGAGGAAAAAAACGGGCTAGCTGAAAATGACATTTAATTACAAAAAGCAAAATAAAGCCAGGAGGAAAAAAGATAAACCAGTAGGGAAAAAAAATGGAGCGAGAGAATGTTGAGAGAGAGAGACAGAGAGGAAGAGAGGGGAAGAAAAGAAAAAAACAGTAAAAGCGATTTTGCAGTCCACTGGTGTCGTTGGATTATCATGAAAATGAAAGCTACTGAGTCAGGGAGTATCAGGGAGCAAGGAAATGGAGCTGAGACAGATAACACAGCAAGGGAGAAAAAGAAAAAGAATAAGAGAACGAGTGTAGAGAAAGCAGAGAGGTCTGTAAGACAATATGAGGCGAAAGTGCAAAGAGAGAAAAGGTAAAAAGACAATATATATACGACACAGAGTGAGATTATGAGTGCAATAAGACAAAAATGAGAAACACTTCACCCCATAGAGAATAATCAGAGGTTTCTTGAGAAGTAATATCTGTAATATTGTAATATTGTTTCAAGAAGACCAGCTCAGTTCTAAAAAAAAAAAAAAATCAGTTGAAAAAGAAATAAAGTCTTTTTTCCATATTTCAGACAAAATCGAATAAGCATTTTAGTTCATCATAAGCTTTAAGGAATCAGTATTTTTAGTAGAAGATAAGGTAAATAAAAACAAAGTTTAGTTTGAAGAAAGAAAGAAAGAACAAGACGGCACTCTACCACTTGATGTCTATATTAGAGGATTTATGAGGGTACTGAGTGCTGGCTTAAGTGTAATATGCTGACAATATTGCAAAATATTGCAGATTCTGCTAAGATTAGACTAACGGGGAAATGTAGAAAACTACAGTGTGCAAAAGTTATGGGAATTTCTGATTTGTTTTATTGCTTCAGCACAACAAATCAACTTTGGAGCTTCCAAGTATTGTGTATTGAGGCATATTTTTATAATGGGATTTATATTTCATTAATTAACATTTTAATTTAACCAACTCAGCCAACTTGTGTGGGTGGGTAAAATTGCTGGGAAAACTGAGCAGTTATTATGCAAGATAGAGTTTTTTCACCATCAGAGGTGAGCAAAAAAAAAAAACTGCAACGAAGAGCCTGAAGTAAAAGAAGTCATGAGAGGTCAGACAGCTTGTTAGACAACATATTCAGATATCCCTATCTGTTCATCTGGACATAGTGCTTTCAGTCTCCCACTGAATTTCATTAGCATTCCCTCAGTCAGAAAACTTTCCGGGATTTCCTTACCTGTATGATTGCGCATGTATCAAGACACGTAGCCTTATTTACCTTTCCCTTAAGAAAATGACAACTTTGCTGAAATATAAACAGAATACCAAAATATCCTGCAGTAGACCCATCATATATAAATATGTACATGTATCTAAAGAAATAATTCAACATTTTGGAAAAATATGCAGTTCGGTTGCTTTCCAAGACTGAGATAACAAGGTCAAAACTGTTCTCATATTTTTGTGGCAGTTGGCTTACAATCCCTTTGACCATTACCTATACAGCACAGTTAAATGTTACACCTGAAATAGCAAAGCTTCCCCTGAGGCTTCTTTCTTTGCATCATAATCTAAATCCACCTCTCACTCTTGTCTGTGCAAACTTATTTAAGTTGTGCCGTCCAGTGATTCACAAATTTAGCAAGGCCAGCCACAACAAAAAAAAAACTGGAGTGTTGACTAAATTAATTATGTTCCTCTTACATTTACGACATATCTTTTGTATAGCACATGGGACTAGACAAAGGCTATACACTCATAGTGATTAACCACACTAAATGAACAATGCTGCTCTTGTTAACACCATCTTTTACAAAATGCAGTGGGATTAAGGAACTATATTAACCCAGGAGACTCCACAGTGACTGGCTAAGTATCCGCCACTGCCAAATAAGCATACAATGCTAACAAAACACCGGGCATCACTGCCAGCATTGAATGCCGGTCCTATTCAAGTACGTTTAAGCAGTGCTCCGACAGCCAAATCAGTGAAACCATTTTTAGTTTTTAATATTACATCAGACAACTACTCCCAAAGGAAAACAGCCTAACCAGAATGTATGTGCTGTTTCTGTCCTCTAGAAAACTTTTGTTTCATTTATAACTAACTAATTCATAACTATAATAAAGTTCATGTGGATACATACAATACAATCCTGAAAAATATCCACATGTATATTTTGAAACATAAATATAAAATGTAATCAGAGGTCTGTAGAGGAGAGTTAGGAAAATAAAAGTTGGCACAAAAACCTATTTTAAAAAAAAATCAAAGGCAGCTTCAAGAAAAGAAAATGTATCAAATAATTAGGAAGAGCATACCTGTTAATATCAGACAATACGAAGAATAATGATGTAACAAAACTGCCCTGTTTGTGGCCAAGCATTAATGTCTTTGGCAAGGTATGTTAAAGCCAGGTAACAGGATAATGAGGCCTACAGTGAAGGCGTGCAACTGGGGGAAAATCAGCCAACAGCAGCAGAGCAAACAGGTGCATAAAAAACTCCAGACATGCTGTGCAACCAAATTAAACTTCTTCCTCTTCTTTCAGCCGGGGTCGCCACAGTGGATCATCTGTTTCCATCTTACCATATCCCTCGCATTTTCTTCGGTCACGACAACCCTCTGCACCCATGAATCTTCTCTGTGGTCTTCCTCTTTTCCACATTCAATTCCTTTTATCCAGTGTATCCACGATCCCTCCTCTGCACACATCCAAACCATCTCAACTTTGCCTCTCTAACTTTATCTCCAAAACGCTCGACCTGAGCTGTCCCTCTCATGTACTAATTTTGCACTCTGTCCTTCCTGATCACTCCCAATGAGAATCTTAAGATCTTCAATTCTCCCACCTCCAGCTCAACCTCCAATTGAAACATTACAAAAAAAAAAAAAAAAAAATTATTTTTACCTTACATCCAAGTAACAAAAGCTTGAGATAAAAGTAGTGCACTTCCACACTTACACGCTTGCTGTTTTGAATGCACAAGTGTAGTCACAATGACAAGCTTTTGGCTGCGAGTAACTGGATGGTGTACTCATTATGGGAAAAAAACAAACTGGCATTTCTTACCTGCTATGGTTGTCATCTCGGCTACAACATGGAAGACCACCAAACAGTAGCAGAGTTTTTAGGAAGTGCAGATGTTAAACACAGCATGTTGTGGCACTGTTTTGTTTTTTATGTGATGTGTTAAGATAGTCATCATCTCTTAGGCTCTTTTATGTTGTAAAAAAAACTTGGTATTATGTGGTCTGAGGACTGACAAGCCAGAGCAACATTCACAGTCAAATCTTCATTTCATATTTCTGGGTTCAATTTTAGACAACACTACCCTGTCAAAAAGGATTTAGTGCACTACGGGAAACATCCCAACTGAGAAAAAAACTGAAAAAGCATCAGCTGTGGTTAATTCTATCTGCGCAGTGTGTTAAACAATGATGATGTGTATTAGTGATGTTATGGTCACTCGTTCTGTTTAAACATCCCTTTGTCATGGTAGAACAAATATTTTGATTTTCTAGAAATTATTAGTAAAACTATGAAACAACTACAATATTTATCTGTTAAAAACAATTTAGCAGACAGCAAAGACACAAGAGATAAGTAATCTTTCAATTTATCCCAACCTTACAATATTGTTTTAAAAATAACTTACAAAACAGGATGATGTTGAAAACACTCCAGCTTTGCTGCATTCAATGTATTTAACATTGCTCTATGAAATATGCCAAAATGCAGGAAGGTAATACAAGCATACGCTATGCTTTAACCTTAAAGTCATTAGAATATTTCCCTCTGAAGGGCCAGACTTCATGGTTACAGATCAACTGTATGCAGTAGTCCTCTCTTATTCCTCCTATCTTACTGATCACATCAGATCACGAAGCTGGAGTGTTTTTGTCTGGCTCACTGGGTGGGCAGACTCCCTGCACGTCTCAGCCGATGCAAGCGCAGCACCTGATCAGTCACCCAAGACAGGTCTTTGGGGACACATCTTAAAAAGAAGGGAGGGACCAAAGAGTGGGGTGTCATCAGCAGAGCAGGGGTGTCTTGTTTGCATGCAAGATGGTGGGTAATGCATCAAAAGATGACAGCTTCCCCATTCTTCCTTAAATAAGAATAGTTAGGCTCTTCCTGGCTGTGGCTTAACTTTAATCATTCATCTAAATAACTGTTGCAGAAGTCTGCTACAGAAGGGGCTGCATCGCCAAGCAGGCTGCTATGGGCGTGGAGAATATGAGAACTGACGTTGTACTCCTGGATTTCTCATTTGTAAATGTGTAAACATATATCTGACTCAGATTGGAAAAGTACAAAAGCCCCCCCCCCCCCCCCCCCCCCACACACACACACACACACCCATCCGCACTCCACCCACGCTCTACCCTTTCCTCACAGATTTATGTATTGAAAGAGTTTGAAATTCGTCAAGGTTAGGTTCGGAGGAGGGCTCTGTCGCAACAAGCGACATGTTGAGCAGCTAAGTGACAGTGATTGATGCCCTCTGTGTTTCACAACTTATCAAGCGCATATACACATGCGCTCTGCAAACAGATAAACAGCAAAAACATTCAGGATAAATAAAGAATCAAATGAACACAAGGGACTGGCAAAGAAAAAAAAACCCAACCTATCTGCATAATGAATAGACGAGATAGAGAGAAACAGGGAGAAAAGAGGCAGATTCCCAGCGGGTGAAGCTGAGCCTGGGAGATGTCAGTTGGGTAGGGATACAGGGACACATGGGCTTGTGACGACTCCGACAAGTCACCCAGGCGGCAAAATAAAGCCCGGCTTCCTCAGATTTGTTTCCAGTGCTCATCAGTAGGAGAGCTGGATGACGGATGGACTGGCACTGGGCGCAACGCGAGTGTGTCAAAGTTACTCACCATAATAAAGACCTGCTCTTTTTCCTTTCCATTCGCCTTTCCTTTTTTTTCCCTCAACCCCTTTGCAGTCCTGCTGCCTACAACCAATTCCATTTCATTTCAAGTTGCCTTCATTTGTGTCTTATGCTTGTCCTATGTGCTTTTTCACTAATTCACAGCATTTACGGTACTGAAGTACATTTTCATGGTTGCTAATAAATGTAATGCTATACTCATTTCCCCTCTTCTTCTGTTCTAGTCCTTGTTTAATCCATTACCTTCTCCATCCTTCCTCCCTTCCATTTATGCCTGGATGGATCCTAATTTTATACTTAATCTTCTGTTTCTGTTGTTTGTTTTTTCACTTTTTCTCATTTCTCTGCTTGACAATTTTTTTGCTTCCTTTTTCCTTTATTGTCTCAATATTAGGATATTCATAAAACTAAAATTTATCATATAGTTTCAGTTTATATGTTTAGTTTGTGGCATTTCTCTAGCTTCTTTAGTTACAGTTCTCCATACATTACTATATCCTTGATTTAAGCCTTATCCCTTCATTTTAATTCCTTATTTTTCCACCACCCTGCACTCCTCCCATTTTTCCTTTATTTTCTTTTATCTTGCATCTTTCTATATCCACATCCTCCACCAGGACAACTAGACTATAACTATAAGCACCAACCTGATCCATTAATCCATCCAACCACCCATCCATCCATCCATCCATGACCCAAATTATGACAATCTTCTGGTAATTCTTTATTTTTCTATTTGTTCCATGCAAGTACTTGTATGCTGTTTTTGCCCTCCTTATCTTCTTTTTCTCTTATCACACCCTCCATCCTTTCACAGATCCACCCATGATTAGAACTGTGAATTATTTCAGATAATTTCCTTCAGCCTGTCCTTTCCCCACCCATTCTTTCTTGCTGAAATGCCTCATTCTACCATCCACCTTACCTGACCCCCCCCCCCCCCCCCCCCCCCCCCCCCCACACCACCACCACCACCACCACCACCACCACCACCACCACCATTCTTCTCTATCCTTTCACTCATCACCAACTAAACTTATGACTTGCTCCAGACCTTGGCTCAGTTCCACCCCTCCATTCTTTTCTTTTTCTCATCCCTCCATTGGTATGTTATCTTCTGAGTCAAAATCACGAGACATTAATGCTAAAGTTCACTAAATGAAAAGTATAAAATAACAAAATAAACATGATGGAAAACCTTTCTGTGATCTTAACAGATGTTAAATTACGTCATGGATTCATAATACTAAAAACATGCACACCATGATGAAGGTTAGCATGAATTCAGTACCTGCCCCCATATAATTAATGATATTGTCACTCTGAGCAGTTTTGTACTGATTCCTTTATAAAATGATGGAAACAGGAGGAGCTGCAGACAAAGAAACTTCATCTTTTAAAAAAAGAGCTATAGTCCATTTTCAAACTTTGTGCATAAGTGCAAATAACCACTACAGGAGTTCAGTAAGTAAAAATAAACAAAACAATGGTTTAACGAACAGGACATTTTACTCAGCTGGAATAGATTTGGAGTTCAAACAAGTACTAAAGCAGTTTGTTAAATTAACAAATCTGAATCAACCAAGCAAAGATAGGAGTTTACACAACTTGGAAGATTTGATCCAGTTAACATTTGGTCATGTTTATTTTTTGACAATAAATACATAAATACCAAAAAATAAAAATAATAAATGAATATGAGACTATTTTTTTTTATTAACAAAGCAACTTTAACAATATTACATTTCTTTCTTTCTTTCTTTCTTTCTTTCTTTCTTTCTTTCTTTCTTTCTTTCTTTCTTTCTTTCTTTCTTTCTTTCTTTCTTTCTTTCTTTCTTTCTTTCTTTCTTTCTTTCTTTCACCTTGCTCTCCTTTCCTTATTTTCTATCATCTACTGCTGATGGTGAGGACATGACTAACTATTGATCCTTTTGACTTAATTACTTCCACTCTTTCTCCATAAATCCATCCATTCAGTCTTACTTTCCTCTTACATTTCCTCACACTTTGATTCTTCATTCTTTATTCTTTCACACTTCTGAGACCCATTTTGGGATGACTTGGCAAAAAGGGAATACTAAGTGTTTCCATATCTGGTCCTTCCCTATTGTGAAGGATGCTCTCCATGCATTTGGGACCTATGCTGAGTGGGGCTGAGTGGGGTCAAAGCTCAGACCTGTGAGGGGATACATGGCTCTCAGGCTTAGGGCAGACTCTCTTCACCAAGGCTGATGGCAGAGTTAATTGGAGAGAAAACAGTGGGAGGTGCCAGTGAATAAAACCCCTCAGAAATGCTGGCAGCGGGGCATGATGACATCCCTTGTACACTTCAAGGTTAAGCACACACACACAAACACACAGCTCCTACTGAGGCTGAAGTGACAAGGTTCCTGTAGCATTATTAGCCCAAAGAGTGCAAGGTTAGTTCCAGAATGACTAATTTGATTATAAAGAACTAAAAAAAATTTTTTTAAAAATCACATAACAGAAAAATATAATTAAACATAGGATCCAGGGCATCCATATGCTATCACACAATGTATATAAGTTTTCACCTTAGTTGCCTTTTAGATGCCTTTGCCAGAGTATAAATCACCCAGCGTCAAGGACGCAGCATTGGGACCCCTAACTGGGATCTTTCACATCTACCATCTGGATGCAGAAAACCAGAGTGCTGACCAGCGGCCCTGCTCTCATTCTGTTCCTCAGGACGAGACGGGGGGTGGGTGTATACTGTAGCTGGAAACCTAATCAATCCAGCGACTGCTCATATGAAATCCTTTCTAAAGATGAACAGAAGTCGAATTGTGCAGTAATGATATTTTGAGAGGGAATGAGGAAGAGAGAGACAGGGGCCAGAACAGGGAAGAAAAAAAAAAGTAAGACAGAAAACCTGTCAGTGTCTGCTCATCCAGAACTGTCCGAAGCATTCATTCACACGCTCCCTTCACCACCCCCCCTTGCTTGCCCTCCTCCAGAAACTGCGGTCTTCCATCATTCGACTTAGTTTCACACTCTAAGGCCCAATATCAAAGTAGATATGAAGCAGAGAAACACAGGATTGTCTTTCCACAGACAATTGTGTCCACTGCGTTTATTTGTGTCATGCTATCCAATGGTGTAAGTAGGCCTATATGTGGGCCGCCTGTCTGCTGTCTTTTCATCAAACGGAAGAAAATGGATGGATGGATGGATCTCTCTCTCCCAGACAGGACAGTCACTTTGGTTCAACTCAGCTAATCTCACCTGCGGAGTACGGTTCAGCGCCCAATCGCTCAATTACTGTCAACATCCAGATGTGCACACATGCCAGTTAACACACATGTATATAATTGTAGATCACAGATGCCCAAATGCATTTAATGTGCACCTAAAGGACACAAATACATCACAAAAGGCCAAACAAAAACCTTTAACAGTCAAATAATGAAAGAGAGAATCTGTCAGAACAAACACATTAATTATAATCATATAGGGTTGCACCAATCAAATTGTTTCCAGTTCTGATACAATACCAATACCTTAGGTTCTACTATATGTAGTGTTAAAAATATTAATCCTCACTCTGAAGAACAGACTGGGAATCATTTCTCTTCAACATTTTTTTCCAAACATTGTGAAATAAAATGGAACAAATAAATACAAGATTGCAACGTGATCAATGTGGTGACCATAAATTATCCATCTACAGCTGTGAAATCACCTCCTCACACACACACACACACACACACACACACACACACACACACACACACACACACACACACACACACACACACACACACACACACACACACACACACACACACACACACACACAGTATGTGGAATAGCGCACACAAGGAGAGATGAATTGTAATAATACGGTAAGTGCAATAAAAGCTTCCCAACAACCAGACAAGTGAGAGCAAAGATAGAGAGGGAGCAAGCAAAGCTGGCAGGGAAAGTACTGCTGTCATCAATGATCTTTTTAGTTGTTTCAGCTTATTTTACCACACTTTGTAGTTATGTAAAAAAAAAAAAAATTTTGCAAACATACAAATAAAAGATGTCAGTGTCTCACGTGTGAAACGACTTCAAAATGCTGAACCTTTGCTGTTAGCTTCCTTCATGCTGTGTTAGTTCTTCTGCAGCTAGTACACTGCTGCATAGAACGTAGAACAGGACTGAATAGATCAGCCCCATTGAGCTGCTTGTTGTCAGTCATAACCAATCCAGCTTTTTGAGTCATGATTGGATCTGATACATGATTGAAATATTTGATTGGTGCATCAATATATATGCAACAAAATACAAATATAGCTGAGATTTGGAAAGCAGTGTGACTGGAATTATAAGTTCAACTTGTAATTTCTCACTAGTTTGACTTCTTTGTAATACTAATGCTAGCATTTAACTGTACACGTTCTCAAAAAAAAAAAACTCTTCAAAACCAATGTTCATATTGCAACAACCCTCCCCCCACTTTTTAAATCAATTTTTAATAGAAATAATAGCAACTTTTGATCAAAATTGTTTGTAACTCACTGTAAAATATGCATTATATTTTTATATTAAAAGTGCAGCAGGAAACTTCAAACAGTTTAAGATTTGTATACAGGGAAATTTGGCATTGCTATTTGTGATAGCTGCATTTGTATTACTGACCAGCCTATTCACAGTGCTTGTGTGGATTCAGAGTGATAAAAGGCTATGGACAGAACAAGTCTTGTGACTAATAGTCTAGCAGGATCTGTGGTTCAATTACACTGTGGACCAGCTCTACTCTGTCCCTGGGCTAGACGCTTCACTGAAATAACTAACACACATACAAACATATACAGAAGCACACACCAGAGTGCACAAACACACAGCCTTTATAAATGTGATGTCACTGACCAAAGGACAGCAGCACTGATACATTTCTCTCGTTTCTTCCTTAAAGATATGTCCAAAAGAAATGTATTGGAAGATTGGATATTGGCACTATCTAAATGAATGTTTTTAGGCCCTGGGGAGGCAAAGGCTCACTGCACCGTCTGGGTCTTTAAAAATCAGGGGATGGATGATGAAAAGCTTGGCTGATGCAGTTTATCCACAATGTGAGAAAACACAGGAAATGAACAGTGACCTATGCCGTCAAATTCCTGCTGTTTCACAGAACTCTTTTGGATTTAGCAGACGGGAGTCTTGACTGTTGTTTCAAGTGAATTCATACTTTTTACTCAGCTGCTCACTGGTCTTCTGTGAGTTTGAATCCAAGGACTCGTAATATTTTGCATCTTGAGCAAACAAATCTGATTAACTGAAAATTTTCAGTGGCTTTGTGATCGGTGTAGCACAGCCTCAGTTTGAACAACATATTCTTAAAAGGCAAAAGAGCTTATAAAGCCAACTCAGCCTTGGCATTCACAGAAGAAAAACTGATGGCTGCTACAAAGCATGACTAGAATTTTCTTGTGCTCCCCTACTGGTCCAACCAGTCGAAGAATGACAAAACCAAACCAACTGACATACCCAGACACACAAACACCCACATGGCACAAACACAAGACAGGTCTAAAGATCTGGTGTCTTTCCAGAGCAGATGGGTGGGTTGGGAAAGGGTGTGGGGTGGGCCTGGTGGGTGGGGGGTGCAGGAGAGCGTCAATCTGTCATTTCTAACAAGCCAGGAGACTTGGAGCCAGGGCAGGTCACACACACATACACACACACGCTCGTCGTCCTTACGCAGGCATCACATTCCAACTGTGGCATTCCTGCTAATTAGAACACAAATTAATGATCCAAGCAAGTGAGACAGGCTGGCTCTCCCTCCCTCTAGTCAACATTTAGCCTTCCTGCGAGTTCCCGCTTCCTCTGTGCTGGCTGGCTCCATTTTATTTTGCAATTCACTTTTTCTCTCGCTCTCTTTTTTTCTCTTTTATCACGTTCCATATTGACTCCCTGTGCTCTTTTTGCTTGTCCAAGACAGGTGAGAGAAAACAAGCTATTTCTAATCAGTTGAGTAAAGCAGACATCATTTACAGACATTATATGATCTTTCACTGTAAGCTTATACAGTAGACAATATCAGGTGGAAGACGGATGCGGCACTTCTCTTCTGCTCCAGTGTGTAACCATGTAATAAAAGTCTAGATTCCATTTATTTAAAAAGAAACATGTGAAGCTTATATTTTCTGGTGCACAGTATTGTGAACTTCTCCCTTAAGATAAATGGTAGTTTTCCACTATAATTAGGAGAAAACTACAATGCAAGAAATATGATTATTTATAGGCACACATGAAGCTTTAACATATAATCCCTGCTGTGTTCAACTGCCTCCTCCACACAACACTTTGACATGATTTTAATACATGCTTTCAGTAATTTCCTGTCCACCGTTGTTACACCAAAGGGAGCTGGTTTCAGTATGTGCGTAAAAACGTTTGTTTTTAAAAACAGCAGCACTTGAAAGCTTGAATTGCCTATACGTTTGGTGATTTTTTTTTTTTTTTTACGATGATACTGCCATATAAAAAGAAACTTTTAATAAAGCCTGTCAGACAGTAAAATCCAAATCGTCCTTCCCCTCTAAATCCTGCATCTTTTCTCTCATTATTTCTCACATTCATTTTCCACTTGCATTATTGTGAAAGAATAAATCTGTAACCTGAAGAAACAGTGAAAAATGATCTGTATAACTTGGGAGTAACCAAAGAATTGCTACTAGTTCCCTCAGTGCTCCACCGCTGAATAAATTGCTTGTTCTTTGATTGTATCTGTTTGCATTCCTTCAAGAAGAACAGTGATAAATTCTGGGGCAAAGTCACAGACAAGCACAACAACAGCAACAGACTCAATCCAGCAGCACTCTTCAGCATCCAGGACACCTTGCCTATGATGCATCAGTGGAGACTAACCTTGAGCACCTGGTATTAAGGTCAGGAAGCATCATTAGTCCTGTTTCCCCACTGCAAAGCTAAGAATAGGAGCACAAACACAATCGCTCAGTCATCACTCAGTCATCATCTGAATATTTCTTTGTTTTTCTGCACATTTTTTCTTTTTCTTTTTTAGATCAGGGTTTGCTGGAATGACTAAAACAATTAAACATCTTGCCGTACTGTGTACGACTTAAGTGGGATTAAATCAGAATTAGATCAGACAGCTCTGAAATAAGCGTAGTTAAACTATCAATATTAGCTATACGACCAAATCAATATGGAAACAGTATGTCTTTAATGTTTGTGTTTTCTCTGATAATCAACTAAAATTCCCATCTCCCTTTGTTACAGCCTTTTTCAGACTCTCTCTCAGACTATTTTACATTTTAACTGGTCATGTTACTACACGCAACATACACTGATTATTATTGTTAAATTGTTTGAAAAATCTTCCTGAGGTAATTTTTCTGGCACTGAAGTTGAACTGCTTTGATTTATTTAAATTAATAAATGATGCATCCTCAGCTTTTCAGTAAAGTATGCTGAAAAATAACACCATTTCTTTCTTTCTTTCTTTCTTTCTTTCTTTCTTTCTTTCTTTCTTTCTTTCTTTCTTTCTTTCTTTCTTTCTTTCTTTCTTTCTTTCTTTCTTTCTTTCTTTCTTTCTTTCTTTCTTTCTTTCTTTCTTTCTTTCTAACAAATACAAATCACCTGCAGTTAACAGCTCACACTCTCCATCTCTTTTTCCTTCAGACCCAGTTGGGGTTCTGGCTCACAATCAATACCTTTCACAGCTAAGCCAATCTGCAATAATAAAAGCATTACAGACAGGGAAAAATAACATCAAATCTTATTAAATATGGGAGATTGTCTCTTCCTTTATGCGGCATGTCTTCCTGTCTCTTGTTGCCTAGGTGATCAGGAAACCACTCCATTGGACAGATCATAGCTGTTGGCATGATCCCTTAATGTTCTGGGGTGATCAACAGGCTCAGGATCAGGGCTGGTATTGTGGGTTACAGGTAGAGTTTGAAGCTTAGCATTCTGCTCATCTCTCCTGCCAGCCATGTATATTTCACAGGATTGTCTTTTATATTCAGTCTGTGGCTCAGTGGAGCACTCATCTTTATTTCATTTTGTGGCATTTTTTTAATTTTAGCCAGAGTGTTTTGCACTCTCCTCCTCCTCTTCCTCCTCTCCCTCCATCCTTCCTGACAACTCCCTCTGCTGACTGAATCAGTAATGACATTATGCATCTTGCACTATGAAGCTTTCAGCAAAGCAAACACTAACTTCTTGCAATTCACATTCTCCCCTTATTGCACCAAACTGTAAAAAGATCTGCACTGTGCCCATTTTGGGTTTTTTGGGGTTTTTTTTGGTCATATTCACTGTTGTAATTATATCACATTAATGTACAGTTAGAGTCATGTCATTCTATACACAAATTCAAGTGAACCTATTATGGCGATTTCTACCTTTATCTTTTTATTTTTGGACTCTATCCTTGGTCCTCCTAAATGAAAGGTGCTGCCACTATGAAAAAGCCCAAGAAAAAAATAACCCTTTGCATCACTGCTGCATTTTTCCAGAAAGCCCCATCTTTTCAAGCTGCTACAGCATCTCCTCTATAATCTAGGAATATGAGCTATTACGGTGATTTATCAGTGAAATGGTGGTAAAAAATTGAGTCACTCATACACTTGTGCATGCCAAGTTCCAATAATGGAGAGGTGCACATCAAGCCAAAATGATGCAGCATATGGTGCACACTGGCCCTCACTAATGGTGATGACAATGACAAGAGCAAACTGGCTACACAAATTTCTTCTGATTGGATGCTCATTGCAAACACAAAGTTTAAACAATATGTGGGAGGGGCTTCTATGCTCACTGTTCACACCCAGGGGTGTAGTATATTAAGGATACACTGTATGTGTGTTAACATACAGATCCAAGAGGAGTGTCTAGTGTATGAAGCCTGAGTACTTGCACATTTGATGACTCCACCTTTTAAGACTTTGGAATGTTTAATAGGATGATAGTTTCTTTTTTTTTTTAAAGAAAAAGTTGAAAAATATTAAAAGGTCAGTCTATCAAAAAAAAAAAAAAAAAAAAAGAAAGAAAGAAAGAAAGAAAGAAAGAAGGAAAGAAAGAAAGAAAGAAAGAGAAAAAAACTAACCCAAAACAAACAAACAAATAAAAAACAAATACACATATTTTTCATTCTAGCCACACGGATATTTTGGATCTTATTTTCTTAGACTTGGAGATTTTTGTAGTGAGGGGTCCTCTCGTGCAAATGAAATCTGTGAAATTTGGACTGACATGCTTACAGCATGAAAAAAAAATCCAAAAGTGAATTTTTAAAACTTAGTGCTGTAGTTACTATTTTCTTGGTTGAGAGGAGCTATCCTTTTTCATTTTGCTATATATTTTAAGCCTTTATTACAGCCATCAGGAAATGATAAGCAAAAAGAAAGATAACAGAGGAGTCTAACCAGAATCCAAGTGGAGATTGTGAAAATGTTAAGACCAGTGAAAAAGTTACAAAGAGTTACAGTTCTTTACTTATGTGAAAGTAGACATTGCACTCTCTCTGGAAAGTTCTGCATTGCAGTGAACAAAAGTACCTGCAAGAGAAACAAGCTTTATTATTATATAATGGATAATTACTGCTGGTGGAGTTATCTCATTTATAAATAGGTAATTTTACTTGATTAAAATACATTTATTATAGGTTTTTAAATCAGCAATGTGTAGTGTAACTAGTAATTATTTCCTCCTAAATGCATGAGGCAGAAAAACAAACTTACATAAAACAATTAAGTGAATTAGGTGCATTCAAAGTGAAATCAGAAATGAAGACTATATTTTTCTCTCTCTTCCTTAAACTGAACCTATATTAGGAATGAATGGATGCCTTCTCCCCAGTGTAGATACAGACCTTCTTGTACAATTCATAGCTATAAACCTTTCCAGTGTCCTTGGAACAGCTCTGAAAGGAGACGACAATTTTCAGACTGTCTCATTTCAGTTGGTTTGATGTCAAGGGAGTGATTAACCCACAAACAAACCAATGGACACACTTTGTTAGGTTTGCCAATACATCCTCAAGTCAATACAGCCCGCCGGCTGCTCTTTATTTACACATTCGTTTGTGATCTTCGTAATGCTGTTCACATCCCTGTTGGGCCATCCCAATTAAGTGGTAACTGAACACTAAAAGTAGAGCTGTCTCGAGAGTGCCAGAATATTACAAATCCACATCAAGTCAAATTACAAAAAAAATTGCAACCAACTTAAATTCATACAACTGTCTTTACAAACTGCTTTATTATACCAACACAGTGTGAAACTGTGAGAATTCTGCAAAATAAAATTGAGTGTGGAGTTTTTGTTTTTCAGCAGGGAACAGTACTGCTGATGCACCACCTCAACCTTTCGCTTTGATGTCAAGAAATAATTAAATCAAAAAGATATATCACATTTCTAGCTGCTTGTTTCTCACTTTTTGAAATACAGACTTTGGTTTTGAGTTATGAAAGGCTTCTTTTTAAATTAGTGTTTTAAAAAAAATGATCCAGTAATTAACTATCAGTAAGCACTAATGCTACGTGTAATACCTGGCAGAGGAAAACCTTTCTATTATTATTGCTTATACTTTTTCCTTCTTCTGTAAGGGAATATTTACATTGCAAAAGCAAAGCAAAGCCTCAGGTACTCTGACTTTAAGATCATAACCAAGTAGTCAAGAAAAATTTGCTTTAACAATATGTAATTTTTAATGATTTCAGATTTGACAGCTGCTACATTTGTCATACATTTTTCAATCATGTGATTTAAAATATGTGTAAATATATGTGGTCACCACCTACTTTATTAGGTACAGAGTACTTGGTTTTAGTGGTTTAATGTTATGCTTGATTAATTTCTGATTTTTTAGAGAAGTCCAGTGTGCCGGCTTAAATTTGGGTATAAAAATGTGGATCCAGTTTGCCTATTAAATAGCAATATCATTTTTAGTTTTAAACAAGTTTTTGACAGATTTCTAAAATACTTGTGTTTTCTTGTTTTCATGCCACGTGGCCTAATAAATTTGTCAAGCACTGTAGATTCAACAAGGTGCTGTAAACATTCCTCAGAGATATTGTCACGATAGCATCACACAGTTGCTATGAATTTATCACCTGCACATCCATGATGTGAAGTCTCCCATTCCACCACATCATAAAGGTGCTCTATTGGAGTGAGATCTGCTGACTGTGGAGGCCATTTGAGTACAATGAAATTACTGTCATGTTCATGAAACCAGTTTGAGATGATTTGAGTTTTTAACATGCTGTGTTATCTTGCCAGAAGCAGCCATCAGACGATGTGTGCACTGTGGTGATAAAGGTCTTTTATTGTCCAGTTTTGGTGAGCATGTGCAGATTGTATCCTCAGTTTCCAGTTCTTAGCTTACAGGATTTGTGTGGGAAAATCCCACATAAGTTTCTGAAATACTCAGACCAGCCCGTCCAGAACCACCAACCATACCACATTTAAATCACCTTTCTTCCCCATTCTGTTGGTCATCTTGACCATTTCTAAATGCACTGAGTTGTTGCCGTGTGATTAGCTGATTAGATATTTGTGTTAATGAGCAGTTGAAAATTAAAGTGGCTGGTGATGTCATGTATATTTCTTCATGACTCATTCAGAGGGCACATAGCAAATAAAACAAAGCGCAGGCATGAGGACTACAAAGCACTTGTATTGACTAAATTTAAATTAAAGACACAGATCACAGATAAAACTGTCAGTTAAGTGAGCCAAAGCTGATCAGTTGAGAACAATTTTATTCATTTTCACACAACACTACAGAAGAGTAGCACCATTGAGAATTTCAGTAAAGCAATGATGAGGTTTTGAGTTGATTGAGTTGGTATTTAACAGTTATACTCATTAAAAAAAGCTTCCAACAAAATAAAACAAATTCCTTTTGCAAGTATTGAAGAAAAAAAAAGTATAGGTGCTTAGGGGAGAGTTTCATCACAGTTTTAAAATTACATTATGAACAGTGTTAAACCATTTCTAATGTTTTTAATGTTTCCACATGTCAGCACGTCTTATTTTAACTCCGATCAAGCCTACTAAAGTAGAGGAAGTCTTTCCTTTTGATTCGGTGAGTGTTAAATAATTTCCCAGCTTTTTGTGAAGAAAGAAGAAAATATAAATATGAATAAACAGCACAACACAAATTCACTGTTGGTTGAACATACAATACTAAGACTTTAAGGCTTGACATCTCTTTATTTGACACGACGTTCAATCTGATCTATAAAACAAGTCTGAAATTATTTGGCAACAGAATGTAATCTCTACAACATGGGAAATGTGAATGGAAAGGAGACAGTGGGGTCTGATATCTCAATAAAGAACAAGAATGAAATCATTAACTAAACCATTTGGCAACAGAATCTAATCTTTGCTACATCAGACGTACTAAATGAAAATAGGAGGGTGGGTAGATATCTCAACAAAGAACATTTGTTATCACAGATGAAAATCAATTCTTGCAAAAATAGAAATCACTGTGCATGCAATGTGTCTAAAGGCACCAGAGGTGTTTAGTTAGGTGCTGCAGCAAAATGTTAACATGGTCTACAACACACAGATTATTTAAGAACACATAAAATTTTAATGCTGTACCCCATGAAAGATCATAACTAAACCCGGTAGTGTATCTGATATAAAAATGGAAAAAGATGGGGGAGGAATGTGATTTATACAATCAAGATGGGTGGTGTAGGGGGGGCTAGCGAGAAGCACTGACCTCATGGATTAAACATCTGAGTAAATTACACAAAAACATTCATCAGCGGCATTCATTTGTAAATCTCATTTTAATCTCTATTTAGTGGATGTTGCTATCTTCAAATAATGTCCATCCAGTTCAACAGAAATTGCTTTGCCTGATGAGATTTTGTTAGATGTGATAAACCTTGAGGTACACAATTACGCTAGAGCAAAATTTGTGGATGTGTCATTTTTGATATTACTTTAAGGTTAAGTTCTCATCATAAGAATGATGTCCATCTAGTAAACCACATCATAAATTTTGGTGCTCTGGAAGTCAGGGTTTTTCTCATTCAAGGTCTCACATGGGCTTTTTTATACCAGACTACTGCACAAGTATGTATATAAAGTAGTATTTTTTTTGGGGTGGGCGTGGGGGTGGGGGGCATTCTGCTTTACAAGGTAACAGGATAGTCAATCTCTCACAGATATCTTTTTAATCAATTTCTTTCTGTCCTTGTGTCTGCATGTGTGTGATTTATGTGGTTGGGCAAGCCATCAGGATGCAATGCTGGCCCCCCAATACTTTGGTGTCTGATGTAGCAAGACATGAGTTCACCCTGGCCTCCTTATCGCTAATGTCCAAAAACATCGGAGCACAGGTTGACAGAGAAAAAATATAAAGGAAATGAAAACAAGAAGAGTTGGGAACACAGAATATGAGTGGAGGAGGTTAGAGAAGTGGTAAGGGACAGGAGCAAGAACTATAGGAGACATGGGACTGCACATGTTGACCTAAATACGGTTAAAAAAAATGATGCTCAGATGCTAAAACTTACTATCAGATACTCATTCGCAACAGTATCAGTACCAACAATGTCAGCTTCACCTCCTCCAGCAGATCCATAACTTCATACAGCCCCTCCCCTCACTAGCAGCTGAACAGAAGCTGACATTCACAACACTGAACCATACTTTATCAGGAATTTTGAGAGCTAAGTATAGCTCATTTCAATAACATTTAATCAATAAACAGTTAACATAAATGTTAACCTGACCACTGCACATGTTAATGTTAGCCACATCAACTATCTTTTATCATATAGGTAGCAGCTAGCAGCTATAAACTAATAAAACAATAATGTTAATCTGAGAGCTACGTAGGAAACATTATCCACCCTGCCAGTCTGTAACATTAATAGTGTTAATGTAACAGGATAATAAAGTTATTTGTGTCCAATATGGGTTGTTTCTCTTAAAGTCCCAAATTGAGGTTGAGAAAAATCTACCATTAACTAGAAAAAAACAGTGACAGTCTACCTTACCAACTCCATTTGATCACTTGTGAAAATATAGTGCCAAGTATTACCTCAGACAACCTAAAAACAGTCTTTTGCTTGCACTAGAGAATCTTAAAATATTTGTTGTATTCATGACAGTTACCTGTTTTTTTCCCACCCTTCTTCAGGCAAGTTAAAAATACTGCTGTCCTTGACGTTATTGTTTGTATTGTTCCAATCTTTTCATGGTATCAAAAATGGCATTGAGTGGCAAGTATTTTCCTGGCTATTTTCCTGGAATTTACTGAGCTCCTGAGGGTGACTCATTCTTTCACAAATGCCTAGGTGCTTGGTTTTATACACCTGTGACAACGGAAGGGATTGGAACACCTGCAATCAATGACTTGGATGGGTGAGTGAATACCTTTGGCAAAATAGTGTATCCTGAGAGAAATAATAAATGGCTGAGCTTGTGTATTATGATTATGGTCAGCACATAGGTTGTGTCACATGCCAACTGTGGTGTTACCGCAGCCCTCAAGATGGCGCCGGTGAGGTCAGCAGCCGTCGTACCTGCTCCTACGCTTTGTTTGTATATATTAGGTTTAGCTCTAATTTTGGACTTTATAATTCCGCCTGCTCTGTGTCATATCACGTATGACAGACAGACTCTTTTTAATATCAGAATACAGCACTCTGGCTGTATTCTGACACCTTTTTCTCCCGACCCGACTTGGCCTCGGGAGATACTGCGTTTCCAGTGGGCCAGCTCAAACAAAGGACGGACCAGGTCACGGACAAGGCCCCGAGGGAAAAGAGCCGGCGTAAGAGAGAGGCTGAGGCGCAGAGCGCACCAAACGCCACTGCCGAGCATCCTGTTGGCTAATGTCCAGTCACTGGATAACCAGCTGGACGAACTCAGGGCCAGGATACAGTTTCAGAGGGACATAAGGGACTGCAACATCATCTGTCTCACGGAGACATGGCTGACTCCCCTCATACCGGACCACGCCGTACAGCCGTCGGAGTTCTTCAGTGTTCATTGCACGGACAGAACGAGTGAGTCTGGAAAATCAAGAGGAGGAGGTGTGTGCCTAATGATTAATAACAACTGGTGTGACAGTAGGAATGTTGTCCTTCTGAAACAATCATGTTCACCTAACCTGGAGCTCCTAACACTGAAATGCCGTCCCCACTACCTGCCCCGTGAGTTCACTTCGGTCATCTTCAGCGCCGTCTATATTCCACCTCAGGCGGACACAAACACTGCACTATCCGAGCTACATGAGGCGATTTCCACCTATCAGGCTAACCAGCGTGATGCGGCTCTCATCGTAGCCGGGGACTTTAACAGTGCAAACTTGAAAAAGGTGATACCGGAATTGATTCAACACATCGACTGCCCCACCAGAGGAGAGAGGACCCTAGACCACTGCTATTCTCCATTCAAAGATGGCTACAAAGCAAAGCCTCTTCCGCCTTTTGGGAAGTCTGACCACACCTCTGTTCTTCTCATGCCGAAATACAAACAACGGCTCAGGCAGGAACCCCCTGCTGTGAGAGAAGTGACACGGTGGTCTGATCAAACAGAGGCCGCTCTGCAGGGTGCGTTGGATTCAACCGACTGGGACATGTTTCGCAGCAGCGCGGGCGGAGACATCGAGGAGTTTACGGAAACTGTTGTGGGATTTATTGGGAAAGTTGTTGAAGACACTTCACTTAGGAGGACCATCAGGACTTTTCCCAACCAGAAGCCGTGGGTGGATAAATCTGTCCGCGACGCCCTGAGGTCCCGCACCGTTGCCTACAACTCCGGCCTCGCCTCTGGGAACATGGAGGACTACAAGGTTGCATCATACAACGTCCGCAGAGCAGTGAAAGAGGCTAAACATCGCTCCGGCCGCAGACTGGAACAGCAACTACAACAGTCTGACCCCAGGGGACTGTGGCAGGGACTACGCACCATCACGGACTACAAAGCACCACACACACACCCGGTGAGTGCCGACGCTTCTCTGGCTGATGAACTCAACATCTTCTTTGCGCGCTTTGAGTCGGGAAGCCGACAGCCCGCTGCGCTCCCGGCCGGAGGGGCGGAGACACTCACTGTGACGGAGCGCGACGTGAGGAGGGCGTTTAGACGTGTAAACACCAGGAAAGCGGCTGGACCAGACGGTATTAGTGGACGTGTCCTTAAGACCTGCGCTGACCAGCTGGCACCTGTGTTTACACTGATATTCAACCTCTCACTGAAACTGTGTGTGATTCCCACCTGCTTTAAAAAGTCCATCATAGTCCCTGTCCCAAAGAAACCACACCCCAGCAGCCCCAATGACTTCAGGCCCATAGCGCTCACCTCTGTGGTGATGAAGTGTTTTGAGAGACTCATCAAGACATTCATCACCTCCTCACTGCCCACCACCCTCGACCCACTACAGTTTGCATACCGGCCAGACAGATCCACAGATGACGCCATATCCTTCCTCCTCCACAAGACCCTTTCACACACAGACACTGGTAAGGGGAACTATGTGAGAGTGCTGTTTGTAGATTACAGCTCAGCATTCAACACCATAGTTCCCTCCAGGCTGGTCTCTAAGCTGCTGGACCTGGGCCTGGGCCCATCCCTGTGCAGGTGGGTTCACAGCTTCCTGACCAGCAGACCACAGGTGGTACGAGTGGGTCACCTCACCTCATCCTCCCTCACCCTCAACACTGGATCCCCCCAAGGCTGTGTACTCAGCCCTCTGCTGTACTCACTGTACACCCATGACTGCGAGGCCACGTCAGAGTCCAACGTCATCATCAAGTTTGCTGACGACACTGCTGTTGTGGGACTAATCTCTCACAATGAGGAGACCGCCTACAGGAGAGAGGTCTCCCGCCTGGAGAACTGGTGCCAGGAGAACCACCTCCTGCTCAACGTCAGCAAAACAAAGGAACTGATCGTGGACTTCAGCAGGAAGCAGCAGAGGGACTACCATCCACTTGTCATCAGTGGTGCTGAGGTGGAAAGAGTGGACACTTTCAAATACCTGGGAGTGACCATCTCACAGGACCTGTCCTGGACTCATCACATAAACATCACTGTGAAGAAGGCCAGACAGCGTCTCTACCTCCTCAGGCGGCTGAGAGACTTCAAGCTCCCACTCAAGGTGCTCAGGAACTTTTACACCTGCACCATCGAGAGCATCATGCGTGGGAGCATCACCACCTGGATGGGAAACTGCACCAAGCAGGACTTCATGGCCCTAAAAAGGGTGGTTCGTTCAGCTGAACGGACCATCAGAACCACCCTCCCCAACCTGCAGGACATTTACACCAAGCAGTGCAGGCTGAGGGCCATGAAGATCCTAAAACAGCCCAGCCACCCCGGACACTCTCTCTTCTCCCTGCTCCCATCAGGCCGGCGTTACCGCTGCCTGAGGACTAAGACTGAAAGGTTGAAGAAGAGTTTTTACCCACAAGCCATCCGTCTGCTCAACTCTGAGCCCTAACTGGACCATTATTGCACAATGTAAATATTATAATTTAAAAAGTGTGTATAGTGTATAGTATATAGAGTATAGTGTATAGTGTGAATTACTTTTTTTTAATTTTTATTCTTCTTATTTATATGTGTGTGTATATATGGTTGCAGGTACAAAATACATTTCACTGTGCATTGTACTGTGTATAACTGTGCATGTGACAAATAAACACTATCTTATCTTATCTATCAGAAGTCAAAACTGGACTCAAAAAGGTTTTTTTTCCTCAAGTTTTCTCCAGAAAGTCTAATATTTTCAAGCTGTTGTTGCATCTCTCTTTGTTTAATCTAGGAATCTGTTAGGATTCTGTACTGATAGATTATTAAGATAGTGGTAAAAACCAACATGATTTTGCACTCGGATCTGCAACCCAACCGCACCACCCAGGACAGGTTGACAAAAACAAGAGGTTACAGACAGGCCAAAACACCAAAGTGCTGTTCACACCAGCAGTTGTGACTAGGGATATGTGTGACTAGCTGCCTTTGCTAGTCAGAACCAGAAATACCAGTTGGTTACAAAGCTTGTTTTATTAATACATAACGGCAGTTACTGTTTCAAAGATTTTATGATGCCACCAACACTACCTGGGACTGCAGCCCTGACAGACATTGTGAATGAACAAAGGGGGAAAGTTAGCAGATAACAATTGCACTAACAAATGCAGTACTTTGAGTTAAAAACTTAGTGGCTGTATGTTGGGTTTGTCAGAATCAGTTGAATGACAATCAAAGCCAATCAAATGAAATGAGGCATAACCATATTCTGCACCAGGGTGTGGATGCTAGCATGGAAGAAACCAAGGCTATTGCTGCTATTGTTACTAAGGTTAGCCAAGCTCTGCAGACTAATCTGACATTGTGCTTGTGTTTGCAACATTATACATGGTGCAAGATGCTGCATATTTCAGCAACATTTAAAATGTGATTTGAGTAATTAAGAATGTGATTAATGGTTTTATATAGTTCTTAAAATACACACAAAATATTCGTTTGGCCAGTGTTTAACTTTGCCCATTTGAAGTGTGCTCAGTTTTACAGTGGCTTGCAAAAGTATTCATACCCCTTGAACTTTTCCATATTCTGTCACATTACAACCACAAACATAAATATATTTCACTGGAATTTAATGTGAAAGACCAACACAAAGTGGTATACAATTGTAAAGTGGAAAGAAAATTATACATGATTCAAAGCATTTTTTACAAATAAAAAACTGAACAGTGCAGTGTGCAAAAGTATTCAGCCCCCTTTTCTCTGAGTGCAACCAATTGCATTCAGAAGTTGCCTGATAACTGCTAATGACTAAAAAGAGTCCTCCTGTGTGTAATCTAATCTCAGTACAAATACAGCTGCTCCGTGATGGCCTCAGAGGTTGGTTAAGAGAATATTGGGGGGTAAACAGCATCATGAAGTCCAAAGAACAAGAACCAGACAGGTCAGGAATAAGGTTGTGGAGACGTTTCAAGCAGGCTTAGGCTATAAAAAGATTTCCCAAGCTTTGAACATCTCACTTTGAACAGCACTGTTCAATCTATTATCTTGAAATGGAAAGAGTATGGCACAACTGTAAACCTACCAAGACAAGGTTGTTCATCTAAATCTGGACGAAATGCAGAGATCCACAACTCTGTCCACAGGACAACTATTAGTCGTGCACTGCACAAATGTGGTCTTTATGGAAGAGTGGCAAGAAGAAAGCCATTTTTAAAAGAAAACCATAAAAAGTCCCGTTTGCAGTTTGCCAGAAGCCATGTTGGGGACACAGCAAACATGTGGAACAAGGTGTTTTGGTCAGATGAGACCAAAATTGAACTTTTTGGCCAAAATGCAAAACACTGTGTGTGGTGGAGAATTAACACTGCACATCACTCTGAACACACCATCCCCACTGTCAAATATGGTGGTGGCAGCATGGTGCTCTGGGGCTGCTTCTCTTCAGCAGGGACAGGGAAGTTGGTCAGAGTTGATGGGAAGATGGATGGAGCCAAATACAGGGCACTCTTGGAAGAAAACCTGTTGGAGTCTGCAAAAGACTTGCGGCTGGGGTGGAGGTTCACCTTCCAGCAGGACAACGACCCTAAACATAAAGCCAGGGCTACAATGGAATGGTTTAAAACCAAACATATTCATGTGTTAGAACGGCCCAGTCAAAGTCCAGACCTAAACCCAATCGAGAATTTGTGGCAAGATTTGAAAACTGCTGTTCACAAACGCTCTCCATCTAATCTGACTGGGCTTGAGCTGTTTTGCAAAGAAGAATGGCCGAAAATTTCAGTCACTAGATGTGCAAAGCTGGTGGAGACACAACCTAAAAGACTTGCAGCTGTAACTGCAGCAAAAGGTGGTTCCACAAAGTATTGACTCTTTACTTTTGCTCACCGCACTTTTCAGTTTTTTATTTGTAAAAAATGTTTTGAATCATATATAATTTTCTTTCCACTTCACAATTGTATACCACTTTGTGTTGGTCTTTCACATTAAATTCCAGTGAAATATATTTATGTTTGTGGTTGTAATGTGACAGAATATGGAAAAGTTCAAGGGGTATGAATACTTTTGCAAGCCACTGTAAATGTTTCCTAAGGGATTTCTATCTTTTAAAGTACAAGACCAGTCAAACCTGGTACTATATGTGAACACCTGTGGCGGGCGGGCGTTTGGGCGGCGTCTGTTGAAGTGTCTGCTCAATAACTCGAAAATCATTCAGCCTACAATTACCAAATTTTATGGGTAGTTAGCTTATGACCAAAGCAAGGTTAGGATTGTATATGGCTTCACTGGGGTCAAGCTCAAGGTCACTGTTACTTAAATGGCACTTTAAGAGTTCACCATATCAAAATGATGTACAGTGATCAACTTCTGGAAGTCAAGGCCAAAGGTCAAGGTCATATGGTTAAATCTTTGTTTTTTGTTAAGTTTTGTCATGCCCACATCATATCTAAGAAATGGTTTGAATGATTTTGATGAAACCAGGCATGATTACTCTGCATATCAAGACATTATGCAGAGATCAACTCCTGGTGGTCAAGGTCAAAGGTCAAGGTCACATAATTATTAAATCAATGAATAGGGTTAATACAGTTTAAACAACGAGTTGTTGTGATATCACTTTCAGTGTGCACTGCTGTTCATGAGGGCGAAAGAGGCAAATTTCTCTCAATCTCATTCACACAAAATCAAAAATCTCACTAACTACACACCTAAAGGACCAACTCGCCAACTTGTGTGGCGGAGCTGTTGATCAGAAGTGTTGATTAAACACTAGTAAAATAACACTAGCTGTTGAATGATGTATTCAAGCTGAAGACTCGTGCTATCTACTGTAGGTGGTCATGACATTACTGTGTTTACCATTATAAAGGAGGTTACACAAAATACATTTCTAGTCTGACACATTGGTATCCCTCTTCTTCTGCAGTATCACTTTCTGGGTCAAGTATCTTTGGCTAAAATACCTGTATAATATTACAACTTACCATTGTGTAGCGTATGGTAGTTTTCCAGTGTTTGAGCAGAGTCAGCTGCTGGTAAACAGTCGAGGGGATAGTGGAGACCAATATGAACAGTCATAGATTTAGCTGTTATTTTATGTGAGAAACTTTCTATGTGTAAATGCAGTCTTCTTATTATTTGTTATGGAGAATACCAGATGGAGGTCAGTAGCTATTCAGTTAATAAAAATGAATTCCTGTGATTCACAGCTTATTCAATGTCCCTGTGGACAGATTATATTATTGTACTTGTACGTATTATGTATTATACTCATTACAACACTAAGGACTGGTTCATTGTGGAAATTTGATTTAAATGTAATCAGCACACCACAGGACATGTATCCTTTGGTATAAAAGATACACATTTTCTTTGAAATTGCCAAATTAAATCTAATTTTGATTTAGCTGTCCACAGTTGGTGCACTGTGTCTCTAAGATGTTAAAAACGGAATGAAATCCAGAAGATTTCTGAATTCTTACACTGAAACCAGGATGAGTCAGCTGGATTGAAGAGCTTGCATATTAGCTCAGCTTACTCAAGCAATCACTGTCTTTTCATCCCTGAACTCTAGTCAGCTGGACTCCATGCATTCACTCATGCAACATATTAATCTAGAGAAGACATGCACTGGGAGTTTAAGGTTATGCTGTTGGCATCCCAAAGTCATAAAGAGAGAAAGAAGAGTGTGGTCAGCAATCCCCTGGTTGGTCCTTCAGGGATAACATCCTGCTGTTGTCCTCCTTGTTGTTGCTGCATTGTATTGTTCATGCTCTCCTCAGCTGAACTTACTGAAGCATAGATCTCTGCAGAGAGATGCCTCGCCTGTTGCTGGTGAGACATACAGTATGAGTCTGTTTCTTCATTTGTCTCTCTATCACTTCCTAGAACTCATTCTCTGTCTGTCTGGTTCTCTAGGTGCCATATTATGTCACTGTCACCGACTGGTCATGTCGTTACAAGCCGGTTGGGGTCTGTCCAAGTGTTTGCCGAGGGGAGGGTGACATCTGCTGAGCAGAGTGAACTGAGGCTTTAGGAAACTGATTCCATCTGCACCTTTTGATCAAGAAACAGAGAGAAATGTGATTTTCTTTATGAGTGCTTTTGGTCCAGCTGTGAGCAGTGATCCTATAATCCTACCTATCTCCGTTAATCCCAGAATCTGATTTTTTATTTTTTAAACTTGAGGTTCTCTCTACTGGCTCTAATTCTAAAGTGTTGGTTTGTTTGTTTTCATTTAATTGGTTTTGCTGTTAAAGTGAACATATTAAGCCTTTTGTGTTTCAGCGTATTTCATAGCGTTTTCAGTATGTCAGATGTTTGCAGTGTTACAAAGCCCAAAGAGCATGGAGTTATTCTCTCCCACAGAAAACACCTACAATAAACTTTTTGGCAGGCCAGAGACTTCTCTCATTGCTTATCTACGTCACCATGTAAAACATTTTTGCATAATTCCTGCCAAGCTGGCCTAAAACAAAGCATGAGTATTTATATCGACTTGATGGAGCCGCTTCTGCTAACATTAAAATGTCTCAGCGATGAGTCAAGCACACCAAATGATCTCTCTTGCTGCACAAGTGAGCTAAAGTCTTAATGCTCTGCTGAACATCACTGAAGAACAAAGTGGGTTTATTTTATTTTTGATGGCAATATCCCTACGACAACAGAAAAGCACGCTAGTATGTGGTATGGCTAATGTGGATGACATTACCATCACCATATTTCTCAATATATCACTTATGTGTTTGGTAATGTAAGTTCATGTACTCAACCACTTAGGTACTGATAGGGCAAAATTGTGATCATGTATGAACAAACTGATTATGATGAAAAAACAATTTCGCCACAAGTTAATAATCGTTCTGAAGCTTTCACTCCCATTAAGAGCTCCAGCAGATGTAACTTGGACTTGTAGGTTCTCATTCATGTTTCCTTAAAAGCAGTGATTGAAAACTCATTCATCACCTTGAAAAGAGTACAGTCTCACTACCAGGAAGGACTCCTCCTATTACCTATATAAGTTTACTTTGGTATTTACATTAAAGTGTAAAGTAGTCCAATATGACGTGACTGGACAGTCTTGTATATAATAAGCCCTTAAACATTACAAAGATTTGAAAGGATTTACATTAAAGATAATCTGCAAACCCTTTGTGACTCAACAAAATTTAAATTATAGATCTCCTATTACACACCTTAGAAATACCAGGTCATTGTCATTCTGTAAAGTAAAGCAGTTTTTTCAAAGCTGCTGTTGTGGCTCCACTTGTTCTTTGGCAGTTGTGCGTGATGCACCGGGTTATGGCATTACCTTTTTCTCAAACCCAACCAAACAGTTCTTAATGTCCAAAACTAACCAAACCAGTGAGTGGAAGCTAAAGTGAAAAGGGAAACAAAAAAAGGAATTAAATCAGAAGGGTAAAAATTAAAAAAGCAAAACAAACTGGAGAAACAAAGTCAGAGATCTGATGAAAACGACTGTCTCCTGGCTGACAAACCTGCTGTCCCTTATGCCACTACCTTTTCTCTAACCTCCTAAGGTGAACTTTGTAGATCTCTAAAATTGGACCATTATCTCTGGCTACCAATAATGCAGTGACCTGTGCATCAAAGCACCAATGCCAGAGGAGACCTAGCACGTAACAGAGGGGTGACAGTAGAGCATTATATTACACCCTGGAATGAAAATGTGTTGGAATCACTAAAGAAGTCAGAAGGCAAGCAATTTGAATCTGATGCCCAAAGTAGAATTTTGCCTTAAAAAATAGATAAATCCAGATATCACCCCAGATATAACACGAATTCAAGATGTCTCCAATTAACTTCAGACTAATGAAGAAGGAATCACAGTCTACTCTGTCTGGCATTTCTCCATCCGCATTGATTTTTTTAAGTGGATCTTATTCTTATTTTGGTATATCCCAGCTAATAGTGAAAACAAACATAACAGAAGCTTTATCAGCGAGTGAACAATACGTGCTGTTTGGTTCTACGAGGTTACGTCCTTGCTGAGAGCTACAGTATGCATCATTCTCTTGTTCAGAACCTGTAATAACATTAAAAGCATCGAGTGGTAAAATATATGTCAAGGTTCTCTAACACACGCTGATAGTTAAGCTCTGCATAAGAAGTATATTAAAATTTGCCAATGTGAGGGCAGTTAAGATGTGAGATGATTTTCTGATGTTCCCTTCTGCCCACACAGCCTCAAGTTCAGTTTGCTCTTCCCTCCTCTCCTTCTTTACCCCTGACCTAGACTCCCTCCACAGCAGTCTCCTTTGGGCCAACTTGGACTAAGTTAAAGGAGGGAAAGTCTACCCTCACCGCCTCCACACACACCATTTCTTTCCTCTTGCCATCAATCTCCCCGTGCCCCCTGCTTCTTCGTTGCTTGGGCTAATTAACTAAAAAAACCAAGCAGAGATTTTATATAATTCAGCAGCAAGAACTGCCATGTCTCCATCCAGAAACACCCAGAGAAAAACATGGTGACCAAAGCCAGAAACCAACAGTAGAGGGAAAAATAAAAATAAAACCCAAATCTTGTCTTTCCAGTACAAACTATCAGAACACAAGGAGCTGGAAGCTGAAACTATGAAATTCTCATGACATATTTTATTTCTTCCATGGCTACGTTTTAATCAGACAGTTGGAAATTAGTCACAGGCTGCGCATGACCAGTATCAAGGTATTGAAGCAGGGAAGACAAGGAATGGAAAGAGCTTGAAAGAATAGAAATGGTGCAATGGAGTGAAAGATAGAGGCTCAATTGTGAAGGTTTTGACAGGCAGGTGCCAGGTGAGAGAGGTGTAAGATGAAAGACAGCCAGAGCGAGAGACAGGGAAATGGACTGAGAGAGGCGCGAGAGATCTGTGACCAAATGGTATTAGGGGGGGGGGTGTTCGCTTCTCCACTGAAATCTCCTGACCACTCTCCATTAAGCTTGAGTCCAGGGAACAATATATAAAGAAAGTTTTGATATGGGAGAACAGTGCACAGCAAAGAAATCTAAAATAACCCCAAAATGCAAAAAAAAAAAAAAAAAAGTACAAGCATAGCATTTTATTTTCATCTTAATAATACATTCTGTGTAGCTCCTGAAATACTTCATGGACAAAAAAACCAACAAAAAACAGAATGCAAACAAGAGTATATTATTACATATTATCTAAAAAAAACCCTGTAACAATATAAAAAACAAAACTGAGCTTATATGTCCAGTGGATTTCTGTGTAATCTTTTATTTATTAAGATATTGTGATTGCTGAGTCTTGATGCATACTGAGGCTTACCAAAGGGGTCACCAATCCAGCTGGGCTACCTATGCCCCCCCCGCATCTCATCCTGCCTCAGTTTTCCAATAAATTCAATGCTTGTCTGAATTAATGCATTACAAGCTGCGCTTGCGATATTAAAAAATGATAAAAACTAATCCCTTCTCCATGTGCTCATGTGAGGCAGGGTCCTCACACTGAGCTGACCCTGAGCATTCTCTGCCATCTGCACCATGAGTTATGATATTTGGTGTCGCTCGGATTGCACTTTAATATTTCATTACAAAATTCTATTCTATATATCTCCCCCAGGTGTGTTACTATTAATCATAAGATGCTGTGTATACCCAAAGAGCTCTCATACCACCTAACTACTGTAGGTGCACTATATTCATAAACAAATATGTGCATGTGTAAAAAAAAAATAAAATAAAATCTTTTTTTTAGAAAAATCAACACTTAGAGAGCACTCTACTGCATTATATAGAACACCGTTCATAATATTTTGTCCACTTTATATGAAATCATAAGGGGAGCAAAATATAAGCAACGCTTTTCAATAAAATACAGTGCAGTGCACCACCACCTCCACCCTTGATGACTTCAATAATAAGCACAACCTGGAATTATGACCTTTCTGACAAAGTCAGCAAAAATTGAAAATATCAGACTTATAAAGACAGAATATGAACAGATTGCATAATATTACAGTTATTCCTACTAAACTGCTTGTTCTGTGTATTTATAAAGATAGTTAGAAATCATGCACATAAACTGCCACACATTGACGCGCACACACTTCAATCTGTCATCGTCTTAAGATTCTGCGCGTTGTTTCACTGCTCTGTGTGAGCTTGTGTTCAGTTCACATGCTTGTTTCTCGCACCAGTAAACACACGTGAACACAACAGAATACACACTGCTGTATCAAATAGCAAAAGTATGAAGCACAGCATGTGTTTTCTCCCAGGGGGAGCTGAGCGTTATGCCATAACTGGTGGCCCCCGCCGAGAGCTGAGCTACTCATCATGCATGTATGAAACAAACACAGTGCCCATCATCAGGAGCCAAGCGTCCCTTCTGATGTGATCTATTTCCAAAGCTCGACTCTGCTCCTTGCAGCCAGGAAAAAAGAGAGCAAGAGAGAGAGAGATTAACACGCTGCTCACATCACAAAGATGACTGGGGACCTCTCAAAGTGGAGCAACACGAGTAGACCAAACCAAAGTAGGGCTGACCACTTCACCTAGAATCTCCCTCTGCTGCTTTATTTTATTAAGTCATGCAAAAGAGGACAACAACAACAAAATCCTAGTGGAGTTTCTGGAAAAAACATCAGAACTCATCACTAAAATAAACGAAACAAAACAAAAATGTAATTCCCATAAAGAAAGGTTAAACATAACTTGAAATTCTCCATGCTGGCGCCAACAAGAGTGCAACACCAAAAAATACCTTTTCTGATTTCATACAAGCTAGTGGTTAGTATATTCCTGAGCTCAGTGCTTTTGCTGCCACCATCTTGCTGTTTGAAACCAGATGCGAGAAGCCTCTGGGGTGGATGAGGTGTAAGACCTGAAACTAGTTACTGGACCCATAAACTCATGAAAGCATTCTGTGATATCATAGACCAAAGGAGCTAAGGGTCATTCTCGTGTGGGTTTCTTTAAAATCAAATGTCTTTTTGCAACTAGGAGAGTCGCCCCCTGCTGGCCATTAAAATAGCTTTTCAGTCCTAAAGCCATCTTTTACAGTATCTATCGGGTCAACTTATACTATAAAACATTAACATTCTGATGTTTCATAGCTAAAATATTTACCATGTATTTCATTTTAGAAAAATAGCACTTGCTAATTATCACTAAATAGATAATACAGCTAAAACTGATGAGAATGTCACTAGTTTCACTTGATTATAATTCAAAGTATTGGTCAAATAAACGTGCTGACCTGATGATGAAGCTTTATGATAAGTTACATAATGACCAAAGTCATAATTCATCCTTAGAAGGACATTATTGTGTATATTTCATTGTAGTCCATTCTTTAGTTGAGATATTGCACTAAAAAGAAAAATGTCAGCCTCATGACAGCACTTAAGGAAAGGTCAGGGGATCAACAAAGTCTTTAGGATACTTCCAATCGGGGCAACAAATGCCTGTACAAAATGTCACAGCAATCCATCTAATAGTTGCTGAGATATTTTAGTTTGCAGTAAAGTGGTGGACTGGCTGCTAGCACTGCTAAAAATAAGCAGCTGTAAGGCCTTTGTTGATATAACACAGTATAAAACTGGCAGATGTTTTAAAATGGCAGTTATCTTAATAAATAATTAAAACACAAATCAAATGTTTCAATCAGTACCAAAAAAGTAACTCCTAAATAAAGGAACCTCAATTAAATCAGTGCACTCAAATATTTTGGTCTCACTCGGAATTAAAGTCACCGATAAAAAGAGGAGATGATGGATAAAGTGGTGGAGTTCCAGCTGCCCTTCTCCTCTGGTCAGGACACCGTGCAGTGATGGATGTCTGCCCTCTTGGCAGACGCGTTACAGGGTCACGACACACCCAGCTGTAGTGTCCCTTTATCGGCTTCGGCTAAGTGTTCATTTTCTCCTCCCTGCCATCATAGCTGTAGCACCTCAGTGGTAATTGCTGTGTGATAAATAAGCTTTGTCTATGTCCACCTTGGTGATGACAACACAGAACAATCATGAAGCCTTGTTCCCCGCATTCCTTAATTTCATCTCTCAGCTGTAAATGTGAGTGTAATTCATTTTATCACAGGTCCATTCTTTGTATGCACGTCTGTGTCACACATATTTACAGCCAAGAGATTATGAGGAATATTTTCAAATTGATGTTATCAGCTCCTCAGACACCCCCCCCCCCCTTTTTTTTTTTTTAGCTACAGTACCAACCAACTCTTCTCTAGGAGCAATTTTCCAGTTACTCTGTATAACTTGGTGAGTCATACACAATACTATTGTAATAATGGTAGCCCTTCCATTGAGATAGGCGGGGATGCATTAAAATGCTGTGTGAGTGTGTGTTCTGCAGTGTGGGTAGAGATCAGTTCGAGACAGATCAGGTGTGGTTATCTTGACCTGGACCTCCATATGTGCTTTGCCCGCTCTGCCCTCATCCTCCTCACCTTCACTGGGGTAGAGAGTGCAAATGTAAGATACACACCAAACAAACTTTGAGTCACTATAAAGGGCTGTGATGATGAAAAAAATGATGATGACAGAAAATAGAACAAGAAACACAGTTTCAGAGAATGCGACTTCCTGTTCGCTATCTATCTAAGCCACACCAAAAATCTCCAGTTATCTCCATTATCACCACATCCTCCTCCACCACTCAAGCTGGCAGCTATACGACGATCTACATCGGAGGCTGGACGGTAGCGTGGGCTGGGAGACATGAGACCCTCTTGGGGCTAAGGCAGCAGCTGTCCAAAGGCCTTCTTTTCCAGATTATCCTGGCAGTGAAACCTGGGTCGCATGGTCTGATGTGGAGCCCAGTATTCTGCTTCTCTCTGTTTGGCCGCGTTTTCACTGAAGCCCAAGAAGTCACTTTTCCAGCAACAGGTCAGGGATATCTTGTGCTAATATTAAAGCTTACACTGTGACATGCTGGTTGGAACACTCGCTGCCTTGCTGTGTTTTGTCTCACCTGGGCCTTTTCTTTTTTAGTAGGGGGAGGGGGGGGTTGATATAAATGTTTCTATAATTTAAGGAAAAAAATATTTATTTGACAACTGTGTTTACTTATTAATTTGCAGATTATGATGTTATACACAAAAGAAAAATGTGAATCACTACTTAAACTCCGCATACACCCCTTTATGATGCAAACTGTACATGCAATCAGCAGCCTTTTCCACTTATTAAACTCTCATTTGCTGAACTCAGATTGACACAGGAACACCATCAGCCAGCGAAGGTAGTGAATCACCAACCATAAAAACCAGTGGAAAAAGATGTTGTCATATCTCCCGTGATGCTTTTCACTGTTACCATATGAAAAAGATTCTGTTTTCCATTTTATATTAACTCGAGCTTCCTGAAACACCCAAAGAAACCAGACGAGGCAGGAGGGGGGGTGTGTGTGGGGGGGATTATTCAAGTCTGCTTCTGCTTCTCTGATTTCCATGTGTTTCTTTCCAACATAAAAGCTTCAACCAATTGCCAGTGTTATTTGCAGCAATGTAAAAGCCCACCATCTGGCATTCACAGCCCAGTCAGTCTAAACCAAAGCAAGACTCTTCTGACAGCTGCAGGCTAGTTTGTAAAATTCAACACAGAAACTTGCTTTTGTTTTTTGTTTTTTTTTTACTAAAACTAGCTTGTCCTATTTAATTAAAAAAAAAAAAAACATTCAAATAACTATGAAAAACAGCAAACAAGGAATAGACAGAGAGTGAACACCCTAAAAGGTGAGTAAAATTTCACTTGATCCTGTACAGGGGATGGTACTATTAAAAGTGCAAACAGATCATTTTACTAAGTTCCTCAATTTGATGCAAGAACAGGTCAACAGCACAACTATCATCACTACATTAGCATGTGTTATTCTTAAAAACTCTTCAATATTTCAGGTGATGGGCCCTGCATTGTTATTAGCGCCTTGATTTTGCTGGTATTTTTAGCAATGCTGGAGGCGCAGCTTTAAAGACACCAGCCAGTGTATTAACTTATCAATTTGTTCAAAAGTCAGAAAATGCAGACAACGTATTAGTGCTAGCAGAATTAGCAGTGTCGTCTAAAACAATGCACAGCTACACTGTAGTGCTAGTTTTCCTGATACTGGTGAAAAATGTAAATGTTTCACCTAAATCATTTCACATTTCATTCAACTAGCACTCCAAACGTATTCATTTTTATCTCTTAATGACTAAACCTTTTTACCTTATTACTGATTGTTGAAAAGATTGTAGTATGATGGTGGCAATCAGAGTGAGAGTTCAATGATTAAAAAAATACTGTGAATTTTGAAGCTTGAAATGGTGTTTAGTTCACAAATTAACATTATTATAGTTCAATATTAAGTAGGTTAAAACAGGACTGCCACATGAAAAATGCGTATCTGTTTTTCAGGGATCAGATGACCCAGATTGGGATAAAGTTCTTATTTGAATATTGTTTTTAGGACTCAAAGGGAACCCTGAAATGTGCTTCCCCACTATTTCTCTTCTATTCAAAGAAGTGTGCAGCTTCGATCTGGCAAGAACAAAACCAGTAAGTAAATGAGGAGACATGTCCTTTACTTTGTAAGCAGCTCACATATTGGATCTTCTCACGCATTTATGAAACCTGTGCCTTTTGAAGGATCTTTAAGACGTGCTCTAGAAACATATACGACGCTGAGCAATTACACCTGGCTCACTTTCCTCATTTTTATCTGCAAAAAAAAACCTTTGGTTACTTCCAGTCCTAAGCTACAGCAGCTACAGTCTCTACACATGCACGACCGCATTTTTATCCTCTGCACTAAAAATGGCAGAAAACACAGAACCCTCAAAATTAATTAAGCCTTAGAAATCTTGCATTACAAAGTTTGAATGCAAATTCACTGACTGTGAGGACAAGGCCGTCACATGAAACAACACAAAAATAGATTGTGAAGTAAAATAACAGTTACGTGGGGGGAAAAAAATCCCTGTAGCTCATTAAGTGTGGCAGCAGTAACCGCCGAGTGGTGATACATAACGAAGTATTTTCACTTCCGTGATGTTCTGAGGTTAACCACACATTTAAGTGACTTGTACTGTAGTATTTCCATTCTTTGCAAGTATATACTTTAGGGAAATATTATACTTACTTCAATATATTTGTTTTACAGCTGCAGTTACTTTAAAGTTGCAGACTACAATTGATCAGTTAATGAAATATGATGAAATGATAAAGATTAAACCAACTGGTTGTACAGTATAGGTCAAACTGACTCAGCTAACAGTGAAATCCTACTTAAATAATAGTGTATCAGTAACAATAATCTGAAAAGATTTTTGCTTGCAGGTATCCTTTTTCTTTTTTATGAGCTCTTTTACTCAATACTTTATTTAAAGTTCATTACACTGCATGAGTGTTATCGATATCAACTCTCACTTAAGGATCTGAGGATTTCTCCCACTATTAATGAGCACAAGAATTTAGACTTAAATAATAATAAATTTTAAAAAATAAAATAAAAATAAAATTGCCATGCATGAAAGGTAAGCTGAATGTCTGACCCAGGAGCACCTTTAACATCTGGATGTCAAACATGAACTGATGTCTCTGACAGAGAAAGAACCAAACACCCGCAAAGGCCTGTTCAGCAGTGAGAGGAGCAGCAGCTTTTCCCAAACTCCTCAGTGTGTTCTCGTTTCTTGTTCCGTGCATCTTAAAAATAATACCATTGCCTTATCAATAATTTCACACATAATGCTTCCTTCCTTGTAACTCCACATGTATTTGAGCGGTCTGCCAAACTGAAGGTTGCACACTTTGTTTGTAATTTAATTTTGGCACCATTATAGTGATTTTCTGCCTGCTGCTTGCTTCCAGTTGTTATAAGTGGATCATCGAGAGTTTTTATAACGCTAGTGGGATTTTAAGGTTGTTAGTACCCGACTTTACCTCTGCAAAATTTTAAAAACAGTGCTATAATTTAATGATCAAAATGCAATCGGGCTTATATTTACAGTTCTACATAAGCTCCAACAACTAAACAATGATGGTTGTGGTTTGTGCAAAGTATAATCTATATAATATTTTATTTTACATCAATCTTCACACATTCCCTCTCCTTAAGGCTAAATCAAAGCCCGAGGTGTAACTTTTCACTTCATCAAGCAAGGGATGATTCATTTCACAAGTAATGGTTTGTCAAAAATGGGGCATGGTGCTGTTGAAAGAGGAGAAATCATATTAAATGAAATGGATCATTGGTTAACCTTAAGCGAACCATGTTAGAAGTGAAATTAAAGAAATTAAAATACTGTATGAATCTGTGCCATTTTTGTAGGTTAAAAAAAATTCTTTGATCTCTGGGAATAATTTCAGATGCGACAGATAGAGCAGTAATGTGATTGCTTCAGTCATCATGTTTTATCAGATTACATATCTAATCGCTTTGTAAATGGAGAGTATAATTTGTGCAGATTACAGGCCAGTGGTGGCTCCTGTCTGTTGAAACTGGGCTGTTTGACAGTTCAGATGATCTGCAGGCAGCCAGAGGGATGGACAAAAAGACAGCAAGTGGGAAGGAAACCACCAACCACCTGGTTTAATCCCTGATGGAACATCATCTGATCCTGCTGTTTCTGATAGCTCAGATTTTTTTTTTCCCCCCACAATGGTGCGAATAACTGAATAATATGTGGGCGCACACTTGAGGCATGGAAACACACTCGGCTGGATTTCTCATACACATTTACTGAGACTACTGGAATGCAAAGCGATGCAGAATATATGCAACATGATTGCAAAGGAAGTAGGACTATATATAATGAAATTAAACCAACTCAGTTTCTGTAATATCCCTGGGGTATATAGCTAGTTGTTATATGGGGGGAGATAAGAGGATTTTGCCAGGTTGAGATGCTGGCTAATGCTATTGTTTCTACAGGGAGCATAAAACAGCAAAGAAGCTTTTCACACGTCTTTTCTTCTTTTGTAGTGCTGTTACTGTAGATATCATTTCAAAGCACAAGGTGGAAAAAATTATAATATTGCAGCAGAGGACATATTATGAAAGAAGTGCAACTGTTTTATTAGCTTTTTTTTTTTTTTTGCATGAATATGAGAAAACACCATTCAAATAGATTGAAGCAAATTCTTATTTTAAAGGCTTTATGGAAATGATCTATAAAATAGGTTTTATCTTTTAAATGCTGTCAAAAAACATAAAATGAGTTTAGAATAGCCTGTGAGAATTCTGATTCGCTCTTGCTCTGTCTCCCCGTCTTCCCTTGCAAACACACTTATGCACTTGCACATGTACTTAAACAGGCCTTTAAGTTACTCTAATAGACCACTAAAGGTGGTCAAATTAAGTTAGAGGTGTGGTTAATGTAACCCTCTCTTTCCTTCTGCTGACTTTTCTTTTCCCTTGTGCCTCCTCTCCATTTACCCAATTTTTCACCTGCCTTCACTTCTTCACTGCCTCCTTTACCTCTTCACTCTTTAATCCCTCAGACTAATAGTGCTCCCAAGGAGGCAACTTGTCATATTATGCCAGCCAAATCACTGTATCATCTACACCACATAGCTGGTGAAAACAAACAAGATTCTGTCCTCCTTCATCTCTATCATAACAATTTCAAATGGTACATTACAGAAAAGCATGGCTGATTTAATCTATTACAAAGTCAATCCTGATACTTGAATCTAGTGGCACTCTCACGATGAGCCTTAGCGGTCCCACTTGACAGGAGAAATGATTTGCATTCAATCTTCAAAAGAAGTGCAGGGGCTATTACCTGTCACAATACAACCTAACCCCAATCTGCCAGCAGCAAAATGTCTTTAAAAAAAAATCACAAACAAAACACCTCAGTCACTTTTTTGTGCTTTTTGTTTGTTTAGGTTTTTTTTTTTTTTTTTTTTTTTTCTTTTTGCTCGGAGAAAATGCTGGTTATTGTCGGCCACAAGGCAAATCTGTTGGAACTCAAGGTTTATCGCCCAGCTGCCCCCTCAGCTCTTCATACACTTTGTCGCTTTCATCAAGTGACATTTGTCTGCTAATAAGACTTATTAAACACGTCGTGGCAAATGAAAAGGCTTTGTCAAAATTTCAACATCATTTAACAGTTCCATACTTAAAAAAAACAAAAAAAAAACAAAACAAAAAAAAAAACACGGACACGCACACACACACTCACACATACACAAAACAACAACTCTATTTGTCGCTGCGTGAAACTGCTTATTATAGCAGTAAAATGATCTAAACTGGAAAAGAACAAAGTGGAGCAACAAGGAGGAGGAAGATGAAGGAATCACAGGTAGGGAAAAGGCAGAAGAGAAAGAATATGGTGAAAGGTCATGTTTTTACTCGCTTTTATTTTGCTGAGGCCAAAGACACACTGAGCACAGATGGTGTGTGTCTGCTGGGACAACCAGCCTTCTATTATATTCCGTTGTACTGTATTTTACTCTGTCATGTGTGGAAGTCTAGATATAATATGTGCATTATTATTCTTAGTGTAAAGAATAAAAAAAAAAAAACTAATACAATGCGCACAGCCAAGTGAGCGCGCGCGTGCACGCACGCGCATATTCAACCACACATCGCAGCTGCTGCAGCGGAAGCCAAAACTAGACGCACAAACTCTTTGACATAGCGATGACGAGATAATAAAACAAGCCACGGGCGCGTTTAACTTCAGAAGGAAAATGAGAGGAAGTTTGCTAGGAGCACAAATAGATAAATAGATAAGGGTGTTGGGGGTGGGGGTGGCTTTTAACTGGGTGGAAATGGGAAAATGCTCAGACAGCAGAAATATGTGCCTTTTTGGAGACAGGCAAAAGTCACCATACCCTTTCTGCTGTCAAATAAAGCAAAATCAAGCCTCCGAATATGTTTGTCTGTTTCACGCCTAAACGGATGTTTTGAAGATATAACTTTAAACCAAGTTATAGTGACTCACGGCTTTATAGAAATCTTACGATGAAACAATAAAACGTTATTGCTTGTATCATTTTCTCAGGTGAGTGATCTCTAGGAAACCTCTAAAGGAAGAGGGAAGGTGTTTCTCTGCGAAGACGGCATCTCTGTGGATGAACACACAAAGACTTTTTTTTTTTTTTTATTCTTCCTTTCGGTATGAGAGTAAACTCACCTTCCGTAGGATCCACTGGCAGAGGAGCACCATGGTCCAGCTGAGAACCTGCATGTCACCTTCCTTTTAGCGGACCACGCCGAAAAGCTACGCGTCTCCCCAGCTGAACATATAAAGACACACCGCGGAATCCAGGCAATCCCAAATGGCAGGCGGCAAGTGAAAGGTGCGAGAAAAACAGGACGAAAGTTGTTTGTTTGCTTAGTCAGAGTCACAGTGATTTCTACGGTCAAACTTTGAGCGGTGGTTTCAGTTTCTCCGGTCCGCCTCATGTGGCACATCCATGGTGTTTGCCTCCGCTCGTGCTGGACGTCTGGTGGAAGTTTAGTGCGAAAGTCAGTTTGGAAGGTGGAGGCAAAAAGCGGAACGTTTGAAGATCACCTGCGCTTCTTGTGTTTTGTGATACTAACTGGTTGATTTTGAGAGATGAGATCTGTCGCGCACCCTATCTCTCCTTCTTCTCCTCCCTCCCTCCCCCCCCCCCCAAAAAAATCTTTCTCTGTTTACGCGCGCGTCATGGCGCACAGCTGCTTCTCCTTTATTGGAAACCACATTGACCACAACTGCATGTAGATTATGTTGTCCAGTCAGTATTTACATGAAGAGCTGACTACTAGCATTCAATTACGCTCGGTTAATCAGAGAGGATGCTTTTGTTGGATAGTATTTATACCTGAACGATTTTTAAGCAAAAACGACCTTTTCAAACCCCAAAGTTTCCAAAGTTGCTGGGTTTTTTTTTCTTTTTTTTTTGTTATATGTGACAGTAAATTGAATATTTTTGACTCATTAGCTGTACAAAACAAGCAATTTGAGATGACCTCCTTTATTATCTTACACAAAAAACTCAAACCTTCACTGCAACATTTAAGTGACTGTGTGTGATGGAGGGCAACAACCCAAGCTAGTCAGGCTATAAATTCCCAGAAAAACAATTTTGAAATATTAATGTTGCATGGATATATTGGGGCAGTGCGGAACCAACATTTCTCCCTGATGGCCAGTCCCAGCTGCCGCCTGCCTGATTGTGCCACCTTTAAAATGAGCTGATCTGGGATGCACAGTGTTTGCTTGCCTGTCTTGCAAGTTTGTGCAGAGATCAGTGTGTCTGCTTGCTGAATTGTTTCTGTCTGCGTGGCATTATATACTGCTGTCAGTGACTGAATGACTGGCTCTTCAGTATAAACATAATGGCTGTCTTGACTTTCTGTCGGCGTATGATGAAGCATGTCCCTGCTGTATAACTGTCTGTCTGAATGACTGACCAGCTGTCTATTTTTCCCTGTCTGATTTGTTGTTTTTTTCTGTCTCTAGTTTGTCCCACTATTTACACCATTTATATTATGAGGTTTTTATCCAGTACACCAACTTTTTCCCCCTCTATGTCTCTGAAAATACATTTCTGAAGTTCTTTTCTGATCTCCCCTCCACATTTTCTCTTCTGCCATGTTACCATATTTTATTTCCTACCCATGAATAGAAACAACAGCCAGGGATATAAGTCTGCAGATCAAACAAAAGGGTCGCTATACTTTATTCTTCAGATACAGCATAATTCACTTGTAGCATGCCCTTATAGTCTAGTCTTCTAGTCTTGTGCTACCAAGGCCAGCTCCTGGGACTGCTGGGCAAAGTGCACATGATGTTGATGGGCTCAGAGGTTGCAAAGTAAGGTTGGTCTGTGACAGATGGAGAGGAGTTTCACTATAAAATTAGCAGCTTTGTGATTATCTGTGAGTTTATATATTGTACATTAACAATCTGCTGTCAGTCTTTGGGATGCAGGCTCTTTGAAGCCTGTTATGGCTCCCATCAGTGTGTGAATAACACAGCACTGCCTCCCTGCGAAGGAAGGAGTCACTGCACACTGGGGGCAAACAGTGAAATCAGCTGAGAAGATGCAAACACAGGAAATGGAGTGGCATAAAGATTACAATGACTGCTGATCATTTCCACAAGACAAGCCTGGAAATTAGTAGATGACTGTGGAACTGTTGTTTCCAATAACACATTCGCCAGAAAAAATATTTTAATAAATACCAAACTATCAAGACAGAGTAATCCCAGGGGCCATGACACTTAAAATGACAATGTTCTACAGTTAACTATATCATAACAAAGTGAGTCCATAGTATTTACAATTAAGCAAATTTTGGAAATGACATTTTTACATTTTTTTTTAACTGTGAGAGAAAGGATTTTATTGAACATATCTAGCAAGCTGCAAAATCTTTATATTGGGTTTGTTTTTGCTGTCAGCTATTTTTTTTAAACAATATCTGCTACTTGGAACTACAACTTGAGTCAGCTTGTTTATAGTGGAATTTAGGAAACTCAGCAGTTCAATAAAATTAGAGAACCCGATAACACTTCATAATATGGCCCACAACTAAGGCTGTAAGTACACGTAATTACAGGGATGTACCCTGTAAGCCACTACATATGACCTGCATCCCAAAAAAGTACAGCGTACTTACGATATAGGATCGAGGAAACGCTGGTTTTTTGGCTAAATTCCCCAGAAATTACGCAGAACTTAAATTTACTTACAGCGTACATCCCTGTAAAATATGTGTACTTACACATAATTACAGGGTACATACACGTACTTAATCATGGGCTGTATTATGAAGTGTTACCGAAAACCCAGCTGTTTCCCACGTGCTTTGTCTGTTGGTATCAAAAGTTTTTGTTATATATATCCAAGTGGACACAGGCACTGAGGATGCAAACCTTGTAGGTGTCTAAAGTTCTTCACTCTGGACACTCACCATCCACCCTGACTAACTTTCTTCATACTAAAAAATATAGAAAACTATATGTTTCTCTTAAAATATTCAAATAAAATAATGCATGATTTTTTACTAAACATTTTGGGACATAATGAAACACAACTTCTACTTCATGTTTCATCAGTTTTAAAGAATAAAATACTTCCAATGGAGCAAGTTTCTCTTATGGCTTCTGTCAATGTTACAGCTGCTGTAAATCAGTGTGTTACACCCATTGCTTCATCTTCAGCAGACCATAAAGCCCTGCCTATCAAACACAGCGGGTCTTAAAGAATGTGACCATTTTCCATTTCCATCGCTGCCCTCCATTCAGTCTACTGTCTGTGATTTGTATGGCTAGAGCATGCTCTGTCCTTCTGTTTCCCCTAATTTTTTTCTTCCCACTGCTGGAGAAGAAGTTGCTGGTGTGAGTGCAATTTCTGATCCACATTGGAAGTGGCAGGTGAATTTCGCCCAGCTGCTCCCCTTCTCTGTTCCACTTAGCAGCGACACTACTATTCCGAGTCACTCAGTCGCTGCATGGTTATAGTAAATGAATGAACATGCTCCGAGCAAGAGCCAAGTGCATCTACTTTCACAAATATCATCCCCACATCATTATTCCTCTTTTGCCTCCCAAGATGTCAGGAGAAAGTTTCATCATTTCTAAAACTGCACACTTAAAGGCTGCTTGTGTTTATCATCGCTGTGTAAGCACACAAATTAACAAACATGTGTTATTAAAGAAAATAAATTATAGTGAAGACTTAAGAGTAGGAAAATGGTTGCACATTTTATCATTAAAGCTCTTTGATGGATTGAGCTTAAGACAGGTGGAGGATGAGAGAAGGTGGTAAAGAAGGATAAGAGAGGAAGACAATGGCGTGAGTATGATGGAGGAGGAAGGACCAGTTATTAGAAGCTGGATTAGAAGCAAAGGAAAAGCAGAAGTGGAAGGCCAAGAAGAATAGGCAGCAGTTAGAGACAGAGGTGGGGGTAAGGGACAGAGGGAAAGATGGACCAACAGGGAAGAGGAGGAGCAGAGGGTGGGAAAGAAGGATGGGATATCTCAAGGAAGAGGAAGGGATAAAGCTAAGAAAAAGAAAGAAAGATGGATTTATGTTTGATAGAATGGGAATCTTGTCGTAGAACAGGTGAGTTCATGATTTGTAGTCCAGTGTTGGACCTTACCCATTGCACCACTGCAACGCTGGACTAATGTATTCCATAAGATTCATTGTCTTATCATACTTAAAAAAAAGTTTTATAAGCAAAAGAAAATGGATGGATGGATGGATGGATGGCTGGATGGCTGGATGGATGGATGGATGAGATTTACTTTGTCATGAAAAAACACAGCGGGCTAATGTGAACATCCATTACATGCACACATCATTTTTCTTTCTGATTTATAATCCTCTGATTAAAGATTCTGTGTGAGTTGTTTACATGGGATATGATTTAATGTGTGGTGTTCATGTGTGGTGGCACATTTCGAGTGATATGCAAAATAGTGATGAAAATGTCATTCATTTGTCTTCAACAGCCATCAGTTCCCTGATTATGGATATCTATTGTCTCCTCGGCACAGTCTCCTCGGGTGTTGCGCCCCAGCTTGGAAGCTGCCATTTGTGGAAAATGGTTTATAAAACTGTTTATTTCACCTTTCTGAATCTGCTTGGTTGATTTTGGTCTGTTTATCTAGATTGGGTATTTACATGGAGAGCTTTTATTCTTTTTGGGGTTTAAAACCAATTCTAACCAGGATTCTACACTCACTTGAATTCCCTACAATGTGTTCACCTCACTTCATTACTGATAACCCCATCTCCTAGAAATTACTTATTTATTTTGGTGCCAAACACCACAGGACACCAGTTTCATGAGATATAACTGTTTGTAAATAATGACCATGTTCCAGTTACTTCTTTTACTGATGAGGAGATTGGCAAGATGTGTATTCTTAAAAAGATGACTGCTGAGTCTTTCAACAACTTGGTGTGTGTCATCTCCACTATCAGCAATTTCCATTGCAGTTGGATACTTGAATGTGGAAACACCAGCAACCCAAGCAGGCAAAATTCTTCCTGTGGTATCTTTGTCGCCACTGCAGCCCTGATGGGTAGTTACAGTTTTCAGAAAGCATATATCAACGTCCCATTAAAGTTACACTAAAGTAGTGTAGCTTTGCACGACTTACGGGTCAAGCTAATCCTAATAATCCTTCATATATAAAACAGGCTGGTTTTAGCTCTCTTCCATCACGACATAACCATTTCGTGCATGAATTATGAGAACCTCAGTCAAGATTTCAGGCATGAAAAAACCAATGCAATTGAAATTTTGTTTATTTTTCATGGAGTTACAAACCTGTCCACCAAGCTGGACACCATGCATTTGACTTTTGAACAAGTACAATGAACTATGTATTTAACAAACCAATAAGAGAAAATGATATTGCATCTTCAGTTCCACTGTCACTACTGCTAGCATTAACTAATCCTGATCCTGTTAATTACATTCAAATAACAAATAAAAATAAACAAAAAAAACTTCACATGACTGGCCAATAGGTAGCAATGTATGGGACGATGCACAAACATCCACTGTGTTGGCTGATTATCAACTATAACACCAAAACAGCTGCATATACAAGAGAACGGTTTTTGAATAACTGTCAACTGTACTGACCGCTAAACACAAAAGGGTTAAAGCCTGTTTCTGACTGGCTGCCCCTCATATACAGCGGTATGACCAGCATGTAGGTGGGGCCTCTGCACTCACTGTCATGTCCTGGGCCGTTGGCCCAGCGTTTTGTGTTAGTTTATTTCCTAGTGTTGTGATATGTCTGCGTCTCTGTCCTGAGTCTGTGCCTGTTCCCCGTGTTTAGTCAGTATGTTCCTTGGTTTGTCACTTCCTGTTTATTTTGACAGTCTGGTTTTCCTGTGCTTTGTGTTCAGCTTTGCTTCCCCTGTGTAATTAGTTTCATTTGCCTCACCTGTTGTTCCCTGCTGTTTCCTCTTGCCCTGATTACCCAGTGTGTATTTAAGCCCTCAGTTTCCATGTGTTCCTTGTCGCGTCGTTGATGTTTTGTGCCCGCATGTTCCTGTGTTCCCTGTGCCTGCCCTTCGTCTCCCTGTGCCTCCCTTCCAAGGTTTTTGTATTTGTGTTTCCCCCGTTGAAATAAATCCCTTTTATGTTACGCTGACTTCTGGAGTCCTTCGTGTCAGCCATTCCTCGTCCATTTCCTCCCCGGCCATGACAGAACGACGCGACCATACTAAAGACCCTGCAAGCTCCGGCCGCTACAATGGCACTCGCCTGGCGCTGGGGGGACCAGCTTTTTTGAACGGTCCCCGGCGACGCCGCTCACCGCCCCCGCCTAAACCGCAGGTCTGCCGCGTGGGCGGACTGTTTTTGGCGCCGGCCGCTCCCTCACCTGTCACTCCGCTCGCTGGCCCCTCCTGTCCTCAGCAGTCGCCGCAGCCACGGAGGACGAGATACCGGAGGAAGCGGAGAGACGTTTTCCTGGAGCCAGCGCCCGGAATGACTCCAGAGGAGTCATTTTTCCGATTCCTGGGTCACAGGGGTCCCTGGCCTCCCACCACTTCCGCGTCACCACTGCCTGCTGCTGACGGAGGAAGACCAAGCTCCCGGCAGCATCAGAGAGAATCGCCGCGGGAGCAGAGCGGTATAACGCCGCGGAGACGGTCACTCTCGCCTCAGTCAGCTGTAGCGCCAGCTCATTCTCCGTTTCCCCAGTTAGCCGTAGCGCCAGCTCATTCTCAGTTTCCCCAGACAGCTGTCGTGCCAGCTCAGTCTCAGCCTTCCCAGTCAGCCGCAGCTCTCCCTAGCTCTCAGTCGCAGTGTTCCCAGTCAGCTGTAGCTCCAGCTCCTCCTCAGTCGCAGTGTTCCCAGTCAGCTGTAGCTCCAGCTCCTCCTCAGTCGCAGTGTTCCCAGTCAGCTGTAGCTCCAGCTCCCTCTGCTCACCCTGCTACCGCTCCCTTGGCTCCAGCACCCCCTGCACCCGTACCTGTTCCGCGGGTGGGGGCAGCCACGGCCGGGCTGACCTCTGCACCCGTACCTGTTCCGCGGGTGGGGGCAGCCACGGACGGGCTGACCTCTGCACCCGTACCTGTTCCGCGGGTGGGGGCAGCCACGGACGGGCTGACCTCTGCACCCGTACCTGTTCCGCGGGTGGGGGCAGCCACGGACGAGCTGACCTCTGCACCCGTACCTGTTCCGCGGGTGGGGGCAGCCACGGACGGGCTGACCTCTGCACCCGTACCTGTTCCGCGGGTGGGGGCAGCCACGGACGGGCTGACCTCTGCACCCGTACCTGTTCCGCGGGTGGGGGCAGCCACGGACGGGCTGACCTCTGCACCCGTTCCTGTTCCGCGGGTGGGGGCAACCAGGTCCAAGCCTTCGCATCGGTTTTCTGTGTTAGCTGCAGCAGCAGGGTCTCAGTCAGCTCTAGCTCCAGTCGCTCCCCCTCGCCTTCAGTCAGCTCTAGCTCCAGTCGCTCCCTCTCGCCTTCAGTCAGCTCTAGCTCCAGTCGCTCCCCCTCGCCTTCAGTCAGCTCTAGCTCCAGTCGCTCCCCCTCGCCTTCAGTCAGCCCCAGCTCCAGTCGCTTCCCCTCGCCTTCAGTCAGCCCCAGCTCCTGTCGCTCCCTGTCCACTCCAGTCTCAGTCAGCCCCAGTAGCTCTTCCTCGGTCCCCGGTGTCAGCTGTTTCTGTGCCCTCTCAGTCTGCTCCCTCCGCTTTAACGTCAGTTAGCTCCGTAATCCCCTTGGACCCTTCAGTCAGTTCGGTTTTGGTCTCTTCATCTGCAGTTTTTCCATCTTTAGTCGCAGTTCCCTCAGCTCCGGCTCCCTCGGTAGCTCCAGTAATGACAGCTTGCCCAGTGTCAGCTCTTCCTAGCTCTCAGTCAGTCTCCACGCAGACTGCTCCCCGTAGCGTTCAGTCAGCTTCCACGCAGCCAGATCTCCCTAGCTCTCGGTCAGCTTCCCCGCAGCCAGATCTCCCTAGCTCTCGGTCAGTTTCCACGCAGCCAGCTCTCCCTAGCTCTCGGTCAGTTTCCACGCAGCCAGATCTCCCTAGCTCTCGGTCAGTTTCCACGCAGCCAGATCTCCCTAGCTCTCGGTCAGTTTCCACGCAGCCAGATCTCCCTAGCTCTCGGTCAGTTTCCACGCAGTCGGCATGCTCTAGCTCGCAGTCTGCCTCCACGCAGTCTGCTCTCCCTAGCTCGCAGTCTGCTCTCCCTAGCTTGCAGTCTGCTCTCCCTAGCTCGCAGTCTGCTCTCCCTAGCTCTCAGTCGGGTTCCACGCAGTCGGCATGCTCTAGCTCGCAGTCTGCCTCCACGCAGTCTGCTCTCCCTAGCTCGCAGTCTGCTCTCCCTAGCTCGCAGTCTGCTTCCACGCAGCCAGTCGTCTCCCGGCCTGCTTCCACGCAGCCAGTCGTCTCCCGGCCTGCTTCCACGCAGCCAGTCGTCTCCCGGCCTGCTTCCACGCAGCCAGTCGTCTCCCGGCCTGCTTCCACGCAGCCAGTCGTCTCCCGGCCTGCTTCCACGCAGCAAGTCGTCTCCCGGCCTGCTTCCACGCAGCCAGTCGTCTCCCGGCCTGCTTCCACGCAGCCAGTCGTCTCCCGGCCTGCTTCCACGCAGCCAGTCGTCTCCCGGCCTGCTTCCACGCAGCCAGTCGTCTCCCGGCCTGCTTCCACGCAGCCAGTCGTCTCCCGGCCTGCTTCCACGCAGCCAGTCGTCTCCCGGCCTGCTTCCACGCAGCCCATAGCGTCAGCTCCCATGCAGTCCCCTGCACCTTGGCTATTCCCCGAGCGGCCCCTGCTGCTCAATAAAGCAGCAGTGTGCCCTGTTCCGCAGTCCCAGCCTGCGCATCCGGAGCCTCACCATGTAGGCCCTGTTCAGCCCAAGGGCTCAGCTCAGTCCGAGCCGCCAGGGGGTTCCGCTCAGTCCGAGCGCTCCGAGCCTGAGGGTCCCGCTCAGTCCGAGCCGTTGGGGGTCTCCGCTCAGTCCGAGCGCTCCGAGCCTGAGGGTCCCGCTCAGTCCGAGCCGTTGGGGGTCTCCGCTCAGTCCGAGCCGATGGGGGTCTCCGCTCAGTCCGAGCCGATGGGGGTCTCCGCTCAGTCCGAGCGCTCCGTGCCAGAGGGCCCCGCTCAGTCCGAGCCGATGGGGGTCTCCGCTCAGTCCGAGCCAGGGGGTCCCGCTCAGTCCGAGCCGATGGGGGTCTCCGCTCAGTCCGAGCCAGGGGGTCCCGCTCAGTCCGAGCCGATGGGGGTCTCCGCTCAGTCCGAGCGCTCCGCGCCAGAGGGTCCCGCTCAGTCCGAGCCGATGGGGGTCTCCGCTCAGTCCGAGCCGATGGGGGTCTCCGCTCAGTCCGAGCCGATGGGGGTCTCCGCTCAGTCCGAGCCAGGGGGTCCCGCTCAGTCCGAGCGCTCCGCGCCAGAGGGTCCCGCTCAGTCCGAGCCGATGGGGGTCTCCGCTCAGTCCGAGCGCTCCGCGCCAGAGGGTCCCGCTCAGTCCGAGCCGATGGGGGTCTCCGCTCAGTCCGAGCGCTCCGCGCCAGAGGGTCCCGCTCAGTCCGAGCCGATGGGGGTCTCCGCTCAGTCCGAGCCGATGGGGGTCTCCGCTCAGTCCGAGCGCTCCGAGCCAGGGGGTCCCGCTCAGTCCGAGCCGGTGGGGGTCTCTGCTCAGTCCGAGCGCTCCACGTCACCCGAGGGTTCCCCACCAGAGCCCGGGGTCGCCCTTCTCCGCCGCCGCATGCCCCGCGGTCGGCCTCCAGTGTCTGCTCCCCGTCGCCGCCGCCGCACGCCTCGCGGTCGGCCTCCAGTGACCCCTCCTCGTCGCCGCCGCATGCCGCGTGGTCGGCCTCCAGTGACTCCTCCTCGTCGTCGCCGCCGCCGCTGGGTGCGCGGTCGGCCTCCAGGGACTCCTCCTCGTCGTCGCCGCCGCCGCTGGGAGCGCGGTCGGCCTCCAGTGACTCCCCCTCGTCGTCGCCGCCGCCGCTGGGAGCGCGGTCGGCCTCCAGTGACTCCCCCTCGTCGTCGCCGCCGCCGCTGGGAGCGCGGTCGGCCTCCAGTGACTCCCCCTCGTCGTCGCCGCCGCCGCGGGGAGCGCGGTCGGCCTCCAGTGATTCCTTCTCGTCCTCGTCGCCGCCGCCGCTGGGAGCGCGGTTGGCCTCCCTCGTTGGGATTTTGCTTTGTGGCCCCTTGGCCTCTGCGGCCTCCTGAACTGTGTGTTTTTTGTTTTTGGATTTCCCACTGACTCCCCTGAACTGTGGACTGTTTTTTCCCCTGCTGTTTTTTGTTTTTTCATAGCTCCTGGACTGTTCCTTGTTTCGACCCCCTGTTTTGGACTGTCTCCGGCCTTGTGCCGTCGCCTTTTGTTCTGGTCCTGTGTTTTTGTTTTCTTCCGGTACGGGTTTGATTTGTTTTGTTCACGCCCTGTGATTTCTGTTTTGCTCCCTGTCTTTGTTTTTGTTTCGGGCCCTCCCTCCTGGTCCCCCGCCTCCCGCCCTTGTCTGGTTTTGTTTTCTGGTTTTGGCCGTCGGGAGCCGGCCTTTGAGGGGGGGGTACTGTCATGTCCTGGGCCGTTGGCCCAGCGTTTTGTGTTAGTTTATTTCCTAGTGTTGTGATATGTCTGCGTCTCTGTCCTGAGTCTGTGCCTGTTCCCCGTGTTTAGTCAGTATGTTCCTTGGTTTGTCACTTCCTGTTTATTTTGACAGTCTGGTTTTCCTGTGCTTTGTGTTCAGCTTTGCTTCCCCTGTGTAATTAGTTTCATTTGCCTCACCTGTTGTTCCCTGCTGTTTCCTCTTGCCCTGATTACCCAGTGTGTATTTAAGCCCTCAGTTTCCATGTGTTCCTTGTCGCGTCGTTGATGTTTTGTGCCCGCATGTTCCTGTGTTCCCTGTGCCTGCCCTTCGTCTCCCTGTGCCTCCCTTCCAAGGTTTTTGTATTTGTGTTTCCCCCGTTGAAATAAATCCCTTTTATGTTACGCTGACTTCTGGAGTCCTTCGTGTCAGCCATTCCTCGTCCATTTCCTCCCCGGCCATGACACTCACATGCAGAGCTGTGTGCTTGAGATTTCCATATCTGGGAGAGCTGCTCTTACTGACATCATGCAGAACCAAAAGCAGAACAAACTGCTTCAAACCAGGTGTTTAGAGCAGGAAGCCTGAGATTTTGGCTCACAGGGGTTACTTGTATCTATGCTTACTTACTATTTGAATTTTTTGAAACTTTAAACATGTGTAATATGAATATGAATGTATTGTATACATTGAGTGGATGCTCATATTGTCTTTGATGTAGATTATTAATCCACTTAAACCTGGAGGACACTGGAAGTAAAACAAAGATAGTGGAGTAGTAACAGAGGAAGAGGCAGGAGATACATTTGGAGAGAGGTGGATGAGCAGAAAGCAGAGGAAGAAGAATATGCCACAAAATCTGTATTAATCAGTATTATTATAGTACATCCACTGAATCCTTGTGTGCACTAAAACATGCTCAGAGATACCAAAGAAGAGACTGTCTGTGGAATTATTATTGTAAACAGAGGCAGTGCTTTTCTATCTAACATTCACACACACAATCACACCCCAATGAGCACACTGTGAGTTCACTACCTTGCGCAAGGATACTTTGGCCTGCAAACTGGTGCAGCCAGGGATGGAACTACCAAACTTCCAACTGGTAGATGACCTTTCTCTACCTCCTGAACCACAGCCGCCCCCTGGTTCTTGGACACCTGATGCGGACCTTGTTAATCAAGGCAACGTCCAAGCCGGTAGCATCTGAGGTGGGCTTGGTTAGCATGGGAGGCCTGGCCCAGAGACCCTTACTAGATTTAAACCCACAACCTATTGTTCTAAAAACTGTAGTGCTGCCACTACACTATCCAGCAGCTAAGTCATTGCACCTATGTCTCAGTGGACAATGGAAAAATATAATTAGCCATGCCTCTAGCATTTTTTTTTTTTGAAAGCTGGAAGTCTTAGTGCTAAAAATAGAGGACCACTGCAAACATGACAGCAAAAAGAGGGTGAGGGAAAAAACATCAGGATGAATGACAGGATGAATTCCTTCCCACTGCATGAGGAGCTCTGGTACAGACACAATTACACCGCTCAGTCACATATAAACACACACAAGCACACCTGCCAGCACACACACTGAAGCGCCGATTCAGGGGTGTCTAACTCGGAGGTTAAGGAACACAATGACGAGAGGTCACCTGGCAGTAATGGAGCCTTTTGTGTGTGGAAATAGTCATTTCCCTGTGTAGTCTCGGGGTATCACAGCATTGATATGAAACCCTGTCATTTTGTTTTCCTTTCTATCGATTTCAGAAAGGAGAACGTGTGGAAAGGAGAGAGGGTGAGAGAGGCACAGGAGAAGAGCAGGAGCAGTGTGCCTGTCGCTGGTGTTTGGACTATGCCATTGTCATTCAAATGTTTTGTTGCAGGAAGGGAAATTGAGAGGAGAATGGGAGATGACCGCTAATGGGGAGCAAAGGGAGAAGTGGAATAATTGGATTTGATTATGTCTGTCTGTCAGAACAGGGCAGCACATAATATGTGACAGGAATTATTTGGACAGTGAGACAATGTGCGCAACTTCTGGCAAAGTTGGTCTGATGTGAAGAACTTTTGGATTGAGAACAGTTCAGTTCTTAACCAAGATTTTTAGTCCCACTAGCAGCGTGGCTCTAAACACAACAATGTCTGTCACTCAGTTACTCAGTTTGTCAGTAACTTTAGTTCATGGAAATGGGGCTTAGTGAGGTCATTTCAGGTTCAGGCTTTCAGTGTTAAGATGGTGGTCCGCTTCTTACTGAGGTACAATGCCATATACTGCTCCTAACCAGGAAGGGTATGTGCATCATAACCATCAAAGGTCAGGTTATTTGGTGGACTCTGAAGCAGAACCCAAAACTGGTGAATTGCAGGGAGTCTGGAACTGCAGATTGAGTGGGTAACTGTGAGACAAGAGAGAGAGATTAGTCCAGGCAATGTGTGGAGCAGGTAACTAATTATTGTTATGGAAGTGGGGTCCTACTTAAAGAATCCAGAGAGAGCTGGGTGGGGGGAGTAACTGGTCAGAAATCCCAAGTCTGGGACAATGACAGACCAATCAATTCTCTTGAAAATGTTATTATCATTCTTGGAATATCCAGGTGACCTTGGTGCACAGAGAGAAAGGAAGTCTATAGCTTTTGGAGTTCATCTAAACTCTTTTCCTGACAAGTGCCAATAAGAAATGGAATTCCTAGAAGCAACTTTATTAATTTACCTTTTCCCTGCCTGCACATAAAGTTCTCTTACACACAACACATTCATTTTTAGCAACATGCTAATTTAATGAAATACAGAATTACAAATATAGTAAGATCATTCTGTCTTAATGATGGGGTCATGATGCATATAAATCTGTAACTGACACAGTTGGCATTTTCTTTTCTTTGTGGATACAGGGTAGAGGTTTATAGCACAAATTCACCTACTTCCATGGTGCATGGAGAAGAGCAAATGAAGAAGAAGAAGAAGAAAGAGCTTTATTTGTCACATACATATACATGCAGTGAAATTCATTCTCTGCATTTAACCCATCACACACATGGAGTATGTAGTACACACAGCACAGCATGTTGCAGGGGGCAGCCAAAGGCTGCGCCCAGGGAGCAACCTGGGGGGGTGGGCTTGCTCAGGGACCCACAGTGATGCCAGCCCGAGGATTTGAACCAGGGTCCTCTCAGTGATGAACCCTCTTCTTCTCCCCTAGGCCACCACTCCAGGTTTGATGAGGCTGACGGTCCAGCAACACTTGTAGTAGGAAGAACAACTTTATCACTTGATCAGTGCATTTCAGCCTGTAGCCTTTTTCACGGTCATCAAAAAATATATTGCAGACAGCAATATATTTAAATAGCATGTGTTTAAGTAAAAAATAAAAATAAAAAAATAAATACTGTTTGCAGTAGAGAAAATTTTGATTTAAGGTCACACATCCACAGGGAAGACTTTGCTCCACAACTCCAAAACACAATAGGCAACGCACATTGTCAAGCCTCTGGAACCCCAGTTAAACAGACATCCAAGGCAAGAGAAAAAAAACAACTCAACCATTCATCAATCCCAAGGACAGCGAAGAAATCAGTTATCATCTGTCAACTCAAGCAGCACAAAACTGACCCCAGCACAGCTATTTGTTCTTGAACTAAGGCTTTCATTTGTTCTACCTCCAGTCCATTTGAACTCTTCTTAGACCTTCAGAAATTCCCTAGAGATGCAAGACGTAAATATTTTTTATGAAAAAAAATCACTCCACGCAGAATTTTATCCCAAACAATACTTTTAAAATTAAAATGTATTTTTCACCCCACACAATCTGATAGAAGACCAACGAAAAGCACTGTCTGAACTTGAGAATAACAAATCCATTGTTGTCAATGCTGCTGACGAGGAGGGCACTACTGTCATCATGGACAAATCAAATTCAGAGAACGAATACATAGTTTCATAAAAAACTCAAATGTGACACAACTAAGGAACACCTGAAGGAGTTACAAATGCTACTGAAGCGTGAGGGTGATATCTCTGCAAAAGACTTTCCTTTAAAAAGGTCTTTTTGCATATTTTAACCAAGATACACAGAACCCCACAACAGCCACCAAGTAGACACATAGTGTCTGGGATTGGAAGTTTAACAGAGAAGGTATTAAGTTTTGTGGACCATCTCATCAAAGACTTTGTTATCAAGGTTATCTCTCAGTTTTTGATTTTTCTTAAGGAACTACCACTAAAAGGCCCAGATATATGATCACACTGGATATTAAATCTCTGTAGACCAACATTGCTCATCACAAAGGTCTTGCTTCACTGGAACGTTTCCTTAACACAAGACCATTAAGAAAACCTTCTCCTTTTTTTTTTTTTTTTTTCAAATTAACCTGGCCTCTTCTATTCTTAAGTGAAATGCCTTCTTTTTCAACACCATACCTAACCTCCAGATCTCCAGCATTGCAATGATCACAAAAATGTCACTCAGTTTTGCATGCCTATTTGTAGAACTCCTGGAAGAGCAAATTATGTATGAATCATAAAAACACCACACACACACACACATTCCTGCCTTTCTTTGGCTTTTGGAAACACTGCATTGCATTACATTGATGGTTTGTTTTTATTTGAGAAAGGAGCAATCCTTTAATATTTTTTTTGAGTTTTTCACAGTTTTTGAACATTAATTTTCCAGACCTGCAATGCACACTTGATTTTAGCCTTGAAGAGATACACTTTCATGATAAAAATGTAGCAAATAATAATGTCCTTTCTTCCTTTTATACTAAGCCCACAGATCACAATACACTTCACCATGCCAAAAGCTTCTCTCATCTCTCCCAAGAAAAGCTTACCTGTAAGCCAACTTACTAGACTAAAAAGAATATGCAAAAATCTTGAACAGTACAATACAAATGCTAGTCAAAGTCAGGGAAAAAGATTACAGGAAGATAGGCTTGAATATGCAGCAAATAAAGTCAACATGAAAAGCAGAGAGAATTATTTGTATGAGAAAAAAAATCAAACCAAACCTTATTTAATGCACTACATTCACCCCCAACACTAAGAATATGAAGGAAATTATTCTAAAACACTGACATGTTCTGCAACGTGACCCATATTTACAGGAAACATTTAAAGCTCCACCTACGATAACTTTCAAGTGAGGAAGAAAAGCATGTCAGTACTCCTAAACTCCAACTGATAAACTCACAGCCACACATTTTCAAGGCAACTTCAAGTGTGACACCTGCATATACTGTTGATACACCAAAAATATCAAGTCTTTTAACCACCCAATTAATGGAAACAATGTTTGCATGAAGGGCTTCATCACATGCAAACCAAAAAATATGATACAGAGTCCATTTAATAAAATGCACATCGGTGAAACATACCAGTGACACACAGCTCCATCAAAAGAAAAGGCAATACCAGTCCTACACACTAATGTGAGAAATAACATCAGATTTTATCTTTATTTTTTACAGGCATAGCGGTGACTAAACCAACCAGAGAGACGATGATAATTGTCTCAGGAGAAAGAGTGCAGCATTTTTAATTTTCTACTTTAAAAGTTTGTCTCCAGAGGGAAAGGAGGACTTCTCACTCAATTAATTTTTATAGTATATTTTTCTTCTTTTTTTTTGAGACAGTTCTCAGTCATTTACCATATTTTATTTGCCGTTCATTAAGCAGTTTATTGTCATGTTTTTTTAATGACTGTCATGTGTTTTACACTTTTTTTCAGCACTAACTTTTCATATATCTCTTGAGTTATTTTTAGTGTTCTTGTAGTGTGTAACACTGGATGAGGATAAACTTAAAACACTTTCCCCCAATTTAAACTCTTCCTGTTTAAGTACCAAACAACTCCCAGTTTTTATTTCCAGTTATAGTATGACCATATGCCCAGTCCATCCCTGCTGGTGCTCCATTGGTGGATATGTATGCTTGATGTATATGATTGGGTTTTTGGTTATTTTAACATTTTCTGTGGTAGAAATATTTTTTCTTCTCAAACACCTATCTTTACTTTTAAGCTGTTCTTCCATGGTGCTGGAGCTTCAGCCTCTTCAGACATTTTCTTTTCTTGACCAGCTTTTCTTCTTGGCTAACTACTCAAAGCAATTTAGGCACCCACACATTCAGACTTTGCGTTTTAATACTATACATATTGTATTATCACACACAGTCAGACACTGTTGTTTGGCTGTGCTGCTTTTGGCCTGTTTATCTGTTCAACTTCTGGATAATTTTTTAAGTCTCATTTCTAATCCCAGTCCACAGTTGACCAACCAAATGAGTGTAGGTCAGTTACACTTTGATCCATTGTTTCATTTCCTCATTCATACATTTGTTATCAAAGCATATAAAAAAGGAGCCTAAACGTTTGTGTATATACAATAATAGTTGATTACCCAAGGGCTGTCTTTAAAATGACCACTTTTATAATTGATCTGGAATCAGCGGAAGAAGCAGACAGCAATCGCCGGACACTGTTCAATTTCAGCTCAAACAAATCTACAATTTGTCTTTCTTTATAACATTATGACAGATTATCAACCAGCTTTCCCACATTGAGACATATTCCATTATATTAGTCATCACATTTTTCAGTTAAATGTATCTGTGTGCAGCTTTAGAAACAGCAGACAATCTTCAGAGCTCAATCATTTGTCATGTTGTGAATTTTTGCACTAAGGAAATGTTTCTGTAGCGTTTTTTTTTTATCATGTTGAAGATTATGTGACTATTACTGATTATGGTGCAGCTAAAAATGACTTTAAGGTTGTAAAACTGGACGAAATTTAGTTTAAAAGTGAGGTTTTGAATGGAGGGTGCAGATCTTCTGAATATGTTCTAATGATTTGCTTTACAACGTTGTATTAAAAAGAAGTAATACTTTCATTTATCTTCAGCTAAATCACATTCTCATGAGCTTCAGATGTGCTTAATGTTATGGATGAAAAATAAAAAACTATTTCGAAAATCCAGTTTGAATAACAGATGCAAGAAACTGTAGGGCTATCAGGAAGCAAATCACTGAGGTGCAATTTAATCCCATTGCAAGGCGAATGGTAGAAATCCATCACCGATGTTGCTCCAGTGACTTTTTTTTTCTTTAGCTGTTACTTGGTTTCTCTCTCTTCCTTAAATCTTGCTGGGCATTCTGTATTGTGATTTTTGAGTCATCTTCACTGGGTACCCTCTTCTAAGGTGAATGACCACAGTGCTTAATCATCTCCATATATAGATTTTTCAGTTTGTCCTACTGTAAACTGATCAATATCTAAACTTCGAGATGACTTTGTAACCCTTTCCAGCTTTATGTAAATCAACTCATCAATTTTTGACCCCAAGTCTTCTGAGATTGTTTTATTCCATCCATAATCAACATCAGCAGATGCCTGTTGTGATAAAACAACTTGAAATGTTTATTTTTGTACAGGCCAAATGAACTCTGACCCACACTTTCAATCTTGTTTCACTGATTAGACCTCATGTTTGCTAACTTGTGACTTCAGTTACTGTTTGTTGGTATCATCAGCCTAGGGACTTATACTTTTCCAAGTGAATGTGAGTGTAGTATTCAGTATGGACAAAAAGAATATAATAATGCTTGTGTGTAATTAGCATTTCTTCATAACTAAGGCAAAGCTCTCCCCATGTTTTAATTTGTGCATGAATACAGATAAATCTTTGCTTTAACTACGCAGAATAATTTCCATCTTTGGAACACTGCTGTAATTTTTATTTATTTATTTTTTTATTTGACATGAATCCAGGACAGTCTGCGTCAAAGCTTGCATTTTGAATTGACCTTATTTACCATTGATACTATCAGAGATTACATAAACAGCACTCAGATGGCTATGGATGATGAAGGCTGATGCATGGACTACAGATCAGAATTGGACACAAGCTGGGAACTGATTGATTTATGCTTCGAGGTATGGCCAAGCATGTTTAATGTTGTAAGACCCTAAACACTTGCTGTGACCTCAGATTACGTAGCTGATGTATCCAAATGCATCAGAGGCTTTACATTGAACTCACTGACAACATGCTCATATTCCAGTGAGCCTGACGACAAAACAGCTCATGTGAGCAAAAAATTTTAAATTCACCGTGATGAAACATAAATACGTTCCCATCTGATTCAGGAACATTTCAGCTCCCACAGAGATCATATTTGATTGCAACTGTTTAACAGGTGCAAGTTTTACTTTTGCCAAAAATATAGTATATATGATATTGGACTCACTGATGCTGTACCCTGGTCTCTGTTGGAGCTTCTAGTGTTTTCTTTTTTCCTTTTTACTTCTTGACTTGATTCTTTAGTTCTCACCCTCTGTTGTTTACTCCACCCTCATTAATATTACCTGTGCTTAATTAGTCCTGTGTATTTGTAGTTTTCCCCTTCTCCTTCCATGGTCACCTCTACCTGCAAAACTGAAAAGTGTTCCCAGATGGGTTTCACACTTCATTTTCTTACTTGAATGGCAGTTTTGAAACCCGGGAGCTCACTTGCCTCCTAATGTGAATTTTGTTGGTTCTTTTAAGGGGAACAATCCTATATGTTGTTTCAAGAACACTCGGATTAGTTACATCAGACTGTATTGTTTAGTCATTGTTAGAAATAAATTGTTATCAAAACCTTTCCAAATAGGTGGTGGGGATGGTGAGGGAGCCGGTGAAACTGACTCACACGTGTGATCTCACTGCTGTGCCTGAGATAACACTAGGCTCCATACAATAAACATCAGTGATTCAGTGAAATAAACAAGCCATTTATCATAAGCTCAAGAGGTTATGGTATCTGGCCTCCATGTTCTGTGTTCACATAAAGTATAGTACATTTTCAGCTCCTTTTTATATCTGCAAGCCTTCTTTACTTTACTTTACTTTATTGCATTTAGCCGACACCTTTATCCAAAGCGACTTACAATGATGATACAGTAAAACAAAAAGCCAAAACATTAAAATAAAAACATTAAAAGAGCCTTCTCACAAACGCTCATCGCCATGAGTGAGTGTATTCTAACCCTCGGTGCCGTCTTACATATATATAAATACAGACAAAGAAACACGCAAGTGCTCAAACACACACACACACACACACGCAAAACAGGAACACAGAAATAACCGAAGATGCATTCTGCTGGAGCCACTTCCATTGCTGTTATTGGGGTTTTGTGGTATCAGTAACCCTTGAATATAAAAGTCCCTTTAAGCAACAATGGTTATAAATTACCAAAAATAATCTGGCAGCCAGGAAGCATAGAGGGCCTGTCAGCACTCTGCTACTCCCCATCTGTCACACACACACACACACACACACACACACACACACACACACACACACACACACACACACACACACACACACACACATGCATACACAAACACAACACACATACTGTAACAGCAGCATGCATCTGCTCCCACCTCCTCTTCATCCCCACCTTATTAAGATTCATATCCCTGAAAGGTGACTTAGTCGGGCACGGTGACAACTCCCCACCCCTCACCACGCTGCCCCACAAGCTGCCTGGAGGTATAGGCACAGTGACAGGTAGCTTTCAGTCCCCTGGGTCCTGGGCAGGGGTGCAGAGGTGGAGGTGTATATGTGTGTGCTCAGGGTTCAGGGCATTACAGGTGACGAAGAGCAGGATTATCAAGTCAAAGATGCCCCCTGTAGATAAGAAGTCTCTGGGGACAAGTGTCTGTCAGAGAGCTCTGGGAACTGAAGCCTCTCTTTCCTTCTCACTTGTCCTCTTACTAGCTGTGCTGCTTTCTGTCTGTCTCTTTTCTCTCCAGGCTTACCTACCTCTCACCTCCTACAGCTTGCCAGTCTCTTTATCCTCTGACACTGATTCCCCCTCCTCCTCTTTCTGTGGCACTCATAACTCTGAGCACTCCCTCAGCACTCCAACAAATGAATCCAGCCACTTGACTTTTGATCCACCATGCTGTTAAAGCAAATACACAGCTCCCCACAGCAGCCATATGTGGGGGCAAAGATTGCACTTATTCTCATTCCCCTTTAGATTGTACCATTTTGTAAGAGGTTGAAAGTTCCTTGTTTGTTTGTCTTCCACAGGAGCTTGGCAGCCATTCTGTTTGCTCTCTTCTGTCCTACAATATGCACTGTGAAGCATTTAATCATATAAACTTAAAGACTTTTTCAACAACCAGAATATTTTGCCTCTCATGTAGCTTTTCATTTTTACTCCAGATGGGAACATAAAAGAAATATATGTCTTTAATAACTAATTATACACCTTGCATGCAGTGGGACAGAGACTCCTTTGTGTATTTACCTAATAGAAATAATATGATATAGTCAGAAAGTATAACAATAGTGATGTTTTCCTTGTGTTGCATATCCACAGTCTTATTTGTGTGCATCTTTTCAAGTGTCATGCTTCTGCTGGTTTTGAGTCTATTTGAAACTCAGCAACAATGAACAGCTAGGCTACACCAAGACATTGTCAAGGCAGCAGATAGACGTAATATTTTCAGTGTGTCCTGCGTCTGCCCCTTTGTCCCCTCAAAGAGAGATCATATTCTGAGATATTAGCTTCTCTTCATTGGCTCTCTGTAAAATACAGAATTGTTTTAAACTCCTTCTCCTCACATACAAATTTCTGAATGACCAGGACCCATCACATCTTAATATTATCCTAACAGACCGCAGGCTTACTTGTGGATCCTAGAGTATCCAAAAGCAGAATGGAAGGCAGCGTGGAACCAGCCACCGGTTTGGGTTCAGAAGACAGGGATCCTCTCTGCTTTTAAAATCAAGCTTTAAACTTTTTTTGCTGCTATAGGTTAGGCTGCTGGGTGATTTACCATGATGCACTGAGCATTTCCTCTCAAATCTCCTCCTTTCTGATGTTTACATACCACTACTGCTGTCATGTATCGTCTGTGTGGCAGGCAGGAAGGAGAACCCCAATGCAGGACACGCCAGGCACAGGTAAAAGGTAATTCAACTTTATTTTCAGGTGCACAACAAAAGGCCGGACTAGGCAGAGCTAATGGCAAAACACAGAGCAAAAATACCAGGCTAAATACGAGGCGAAACAAGACACATAGCAGGAGACGAAAACGGGACCACGACGCGACAACAGGCACTGGAAACACAAGACTTAAATACACAGGAGGGCTAATGAGGGAGGTGGAAACAGGTGGTAACACAGGTGACGCTGATAATACTGACTAGACCAGGGGAAGCAAAACTAAACACAAGAGACTGGGACTGGACAACTATCAAAATAAAACAGGAAGTAACACGATGGAACAAAAATGCAGACCTGACACAGAATACAGAGAGAACACCAGGGACTAGAAATAATTAAACCTCACAACCAAAAGAAATCCCAAACAGAACAGACAAAATGAAGCAAAACAAAAACACACGGGGTCCTGTGGACCCCGGACCATGACAACTGCATGTCATTTTTTTTCTTCTCTCGTCCCTAGTTTGTATTTTTGTCCTTGTCTCTCTATGTTCTCCTTTCCCCCCCCTTCTCTTTCCTTTCAACCCTTCAAAATAAACACAAAAAATAGTAAGCCATTCTCTGATGATGAGTTTATCACAGAGTGGCTGGTGGCTGAAACTGCGCAAACTGCGTGATGTAAAATTATTTACATTTGAATCCTAATTTCCCATTGACCTCATGCAGGCCAGTTAGGGAGAACCAAAGAGCCAGATATGGCCTGGGGGCTATACAATGCCCAGGTCTGCCTTACAATGTAAAGCGCCTTGAGGCGACTGTTGTTGTGAATTGGTGGTACATACAGTATTGTACATAAAATTGAACTGAAGGTTTGACATGTTTAAACTAGAAGTGGCAAGTCATTATAATGGTTAAAGTGTTGTCAACACTTCCATTAACACTATGCTGCATTGTTAATTAGAAACAGAAGATGCATCTGAAGTTACATTGTACTTTACCACTACTCTTGAGGAATGTGCCGTTCTATTGCAAACATTTGTTCCTTGGGACCAGAAAGCTCGTAATGGTAAGGGACTTGCAAAAAAGTGAAAGGCCAATCTGAAAGACTTAAGATAAGAATCTGGTTGGTGGTACCCATCAGGTGAGGTGTTTAATGAGGCAGTCCAAGTGCACAGGCAGGGCTAATATCTTCACACCAGGCTGATTAGTGTGAACTTCCCCTAGGCTGGCAACTAGGAACAGGTCTAGGTGCCACCCTGGCCCTCATTATTACTCGTCAGGAGAAGAAAAGACACATTTTTTTAAACCCCTTTTTTTTAAACCTGCAATTTTAAAGTACCACTTATACATTGTATCTCTTCTTCGTAGGGGTAAAAATTAACAATAAAATGTTGTTATATATACTGTGACTTTGCATACCATATGCAGAAAGAAATTAATTCAGTGGTTAGATGGTTATCACACATATGATCTTACATATCAGGTTCCCCTGGAAGCTGTTAATGTTGTCACGCTTTTTCCTTAAGATCTGATAAAGGGATACTGTTGACAAAATGTTAGCTGAAGGAATACAGTCTATGCTGCATAGCTGTTATTCTGCTGTACACATTATTATATTATTTTCTACCTGTAGTTTATATTTTCCTGAAAGAGAGCACAGACACAAACACAAGCAAGAGAAATCTCAAAAGTCACAATCATTCATGAATGCTACCGGTACATTTTTACAATTTTGGTGACCACAGGTGGTGATGCAAACCAGGCAGAGCTGGGAATAATTTAAAAAAGATGTTGCACAAAATATTAGTGGAAGAAATCAGCAGGTCGAGTGGTGGAGTTTCAGCAATCACAAATCCCATGCTTTCCTCTAAACATGTTTGAAAGCTGCAACAAGTGAAATGTGGAAAGAGAGGGTCTAGTCTTTGAGGAGGGAACAAAGCATTTAAAATACAGCAAACACCCCAGATGTTAATATCCATTACCCCAAAGCTGGACAGTGAACACACATAGCATGCTGATGGCTCAGCTGCAGGAGCATGTCCACTGCCAGATGTGTACTTGACCAATGCTGAGGGGCATAAAAGCACGATTGCTTTGTGTTGTGTAAAAGCCAAACAAAATACACAAAAAGTTAATTGTGCTTGCACGTGGTGAAAGTCTTGACTCTTAAGTCCTATTATTCCACCAGGTACATCTGTTCAACTGCTTGTTAACACAAATATCTAATCAGCCAATCACATGGCAGCACCTCAATGCATTTACATGTGATGTGCAAGATGATCTGCTGAGGTTCAAACCAAGCATCAGAATGGAGAAGAAAGGTGATTTCAGTGACTGAAGGTGGCATGGTTGCTGGTGGCAGACGGGCCACACCCCACCTGAGTGTTGTTGCTGATCATGTCATAAATATTTCTATCAGCATAAAGTGCCAGTTCAACTCTAACTGGTTTCTTAAACATACCAATGAGTTTACTGCGCTCAAATGTCTCCACAGACATGACAATTCAACCCAAAGATGATGAAACAGGAAATTCAAATCATGCATGTGCAGGCAACAAATCTGCAGCAACTGTGATGTTATCATGTTAATACGGACCAAAATCTCTGAGGAATGTTTCCAGCACATGGAATCTATGCCACCAAGGACCTCTAAATTATTGTGAGCAGAAGAAAACAAAAGGAAAAATGTACACAAAAGGAAAGTACACAGGATACTACATCCAGAATGCACACAATTAATGGATGTTTACTTGTTTTTATAATTTATTATCCATTTCCACTGTGTAGACTCATTGTACCCTTGAGCTTTTGCTTTAATGGTTCAGGTCTTTTAGGACATCAAAATGGATCAAGATTGTAGAGGTTTTTTTGACGCTCAGGACTACTGACATCCTCATAATGGACACATTATTGCAGATGATTTCCTGTCAAACCCGGGATCTATAAAATAGCTTTTTAATGCAATGTTTAGCAAAGCACAACACATTTTGAATCTTCAAACCTGATATCAGGTCATTTGGTCATTGGATTAGATTCCTGTGGGTTATGTGGTGAAGAACCTTCCTTAATCACACTGAAAAACGTACATTATGATGCAAATATCAATCTCCAGTACATTAAAAAAGGGTGGTACTGTACTTTGGAAGCAGGTAACTTATGCCCAGATACATTTCTGCCTCGATGATAAAAGCTGGTCTGAGAAGGTTTTAATACTAACCCAAACTGCCTAATGAGCATATACATTGCCTCTGCTGGACTTTACCCCCAACCATAGCACAAAAACAGACATTTGGTGTCAGGAAGTGACCGTAAAGGTGCAAATAAATAAATAAAAGCATAAAAAACTGTCTTTGTTCCTCTTTTTTTTACTTTTAGACTGAACATGTTTTTTTGATGCTCCAATTAGAAGTGGCCCAAATTCTGACAACTGCAATGATCATTGACCACAACCTCACAACCTCATGTTGTACAAACATCATTATGTTTTTTAAAAGATAATAAGGATTTGGAACAGACTGGGAATAAAGTTAAGAATTCATATAACAGTACTTGGGCACACTATCATCAGCGTGACTGTCCACTGTCTGGGAGGTCCACGTGATAACAACTACTGTCTAAAGGGCCCTTGGTCGCCTGATGAATTGTGTTAGAAAAAGAAAGAACACCCACTACCCATTTACAACAGAAAACGCAGCTAATGATGGTCCAGTTATTTTCTCTTCACTGTTTACAACAAAGGCTTTGAGCCCTCGTCATATGGCACATGCAATTAAATGTGTTTGCAAGCCACAAGTGGAAAGAAAGCTTTTGCCTAGAAAAAAAAGCATTTTCTTTTTTTTTTAACCATGAACTGTAACTCTGCATCACACAGAAAAACCAAAGAGAGAAACAAAGACACAAATGGCGAAGGGGAAAAAAATGAAAGATATTTCTCTGCAATTATGAAAACAATCTTGATTTTGTTCCTCTTTGAAAGCTGATGGCTACAGTCAGCTGTCAGCTTCCACTTGAGACACTATAGACAAAGCAGTATCCATGTTATTGTACAAACCTCACACCGCAGAGACCATGAATTCATCATGATCCCCCTGAGAAAGGTCACTCAACATATCAAAGGATTCGGTGCTAACTATCAGCAATATAGCTGTATACAGAGCCAGCAATTACACACGAATATCACCAACAATCATGCAGCCAATCCTTCCCTCACAGCATGAACCTGATTCATTAGCATGCACCATCCAAAGTGGGGTGCAGTGCTCACGTCTTGTCCTTCAGTTTGAGATGTGGATGGAGTAGGGCAGGTTAGCAGGGATGGCCTGCGGCTCTAATGAGTTCCTTGGTGCCTTCTCATCAGTCCAGGGATGGGTTCCTCTTATATCCAGGGAGCTTGTTAAGAGGCAATCCCTTTAAAACAATCATGTGCCAGCAATCGTTTCCCCTCTCTTTCTGTTTCTATATTTACAAAGTTATTATATGGCACACCTTCTGTGTCTCCCTGCCACAACTGTACTCAGGTTTCTCTCACTCGTCTTACCTGAGGCCCCTTTCATGACTTGTTTTACCATCACTTTCCAGCACCCAATATCCCCTATTATTCAGTCATTCAGACTCATTCAGTATTCCGATTCCCCTGAAGCAGAGTCAAATAGCGGTAGTGGTGGTTTCCCTGGGGGCAGATCCGGAGTGTGACATGTTAAATAGTCATCAGAATGACAGGAAGTGGAAAAATAAGGGAAGCAGACAGAAATGCAGCAAAAAGTTCGAAACACAGCACTTGTGAGGAGTAAGAACTAGTATTAGCATAAAAACTAAATATAGTAGGCAGTACTAATATATTCATAGATGAGAATAAAGCAGGTATCTGAACTTTGTAGACAACAACTTTGTCCCAAAAAATTGACTCTTGCATCCAACTTTTGTGTACTAAGAATTTTCTCTCTAGAGCGAAACTGTTCTCAGGAAGTATGTGATTTGAGCATAAAAGGTATGTAAGAAAGTAGCCACAATGACTCCAACATTTGTGTTGTGAAGTCAAAGCCTGCAATTGAGCAATTTGGCTTTTTACAGTCCTGGTGTTTGAAACGAGATGTCACAGCCGAGCGATGGATCTGACTGAGAAACCAGCATAGTTGGCCAGCATAAAGAATGCAAGTTCACTTTTCAGACCCACAGCTCATGCCCACCTTTTAAGTAAATTTTAAGTAAATTGCTTAAATTGAGTAGATCACAATCAGTCCTACGTGATCTGCTAATATGCTGCCCTACCAGCTGTTGAATATAAAGATAATATTAGTTTCATCTCTGTGTGTTGAAAGGACAGACTACTTTGGGACATGTCAACATGATGCTGAGGATGTATGTAAACATAGAGAGTGGTCTAGTTTACATACAAGTAACTTGAATAAAGCAACTATTTATTTTGCTATTTTATATGAGTACTCTAATTTTACATAGCAAAATTAATAATTATAATTGGACACTCCTACTTTCTAGAGCAAAAACTGTTGACATATAGGGAGGAAATCCTGTATGTGATTGGATGAACCAAATGGTTTTAATAGCTTTTCATTAATTACACCATAACTGGCACATAAAAACATTGTAAGGCGACAAAGTCTAAGTGGTGTTGTGTTGTCTAAATTGAAACTTTCTTAGTATAGCAGTAAATGCATGTAGAAGAAGGATAAAAAAGAAACCAGAAAGACTGTTAAGGGATTAAGTAAGTATGTCATTTTCACACTCAGACACTGAGAGTTTTAAGTGTGGATATTGTCCAAACATGCTCTTTCTCACATATAGCACATAATAAACCTGTCAGAGAGATAGCAAAAAACTTTAGGCGTGGCCAAATCAACAATCTGGCACATTCTTAAAAAGACTACTGAAGACAACTGAAGTGCATGATGACAGAATTATTTCCGTGGTTGAGAAAAACAATTTCTCAACATCTAACCCAGTTAGGGAACACTGTCGAGGAGGCAGGCATATCACTCTGACAGTTTACAAACAAGACAGACCTTCTTGAATGGAAATACAGAGGGCTTACAACAACGTACAAACCATTAGTTGCACTCAGCAACAGGAAGACCAAAATAGACACCTAAATGATCCTGCACAGTTCTGAAAACTGTTCACTTCGGACAAGTGAAACCAAGATTAAGTTGTACCAAAATGATGGGAAGAGAAAAGTATGGAGAAGGAGAGAAACTCATGATCCAAAGCAAACCACATCGTCTGTCAAACATGGTGGAGACAATGTTATAGCATGGGTATGTGTGGTTGCCAGTGGAACCGGTCACTAATGTTCATTGATGATGTGACTGCTGATAGAAGTAGCGGGATGAATTCTGAAGTGTACAGGGCTGTACTCTCTGCTCAGATTCAGCCAAATGCTGCAAAAATAGTTGAACAGTGCTTCATGTTGCAAATGGGTAATGACCAAAAGCAATCCAAGAATTTCTGAAGTCAAAGAAATTAGATATTCCTAAATGGCCAAGTCTGTTGCCTGATCTCAACCCAACAAAGCATATTTTCCAGTTACTGAAGACAAACCTGCATGCAGAAAGACCCACAAATAAGCAGCAACTGACTGTGACTGCAGTAAAAATCTGGCAGAGCATCTCAAGGGGGGAAACAGAGAATTTGGCAATGTCAAACGAGTGTTTTCATCCAAGTTTTGAAAACAATCCTTATAAATCTTTTCAGTTTGTCCAACTACTTTTGAGCTTTTTAAAATGGAATAAAAATGGGTTTAATTACCAAGTAGTTAATACTTTTGTTAAACCCCTTGAATTAAAGCTGAGAGTCTGCAGTTCAATCACATCTTGATTGCTTGATTTAAAATCCACTGCAGGGGGGTACAAAGACAGAAGACCAAAAATTGCCTCTTTGTCCAACAAATTATGGACCTAACTGTATCTACAGAAATTGACATTGAGAGCATGTATGAATACCGCTTAAGAGAAAGTGAGAGGAAAAGTGGAAAAGAGTATGAAAGAAAGAGGAATCCATCCATCCATTCATCCATCCATCTATCCATCCATCCATATGTTGTTAAAATAAATATAAGAATCTGTGAACCAGGAAGAGATTTACAGATGTCACATTTAAACAAACTGCTGTGTCCTGTGTGCTTATCACACTTTCTCAAACACACATTCAGAAATAGCACACTTACCAAAAGAGAGGGACACCATCAGACAACAAGGTAGGTAGGGAGGTTTACCTTTTCTATAAACTGAACATTTCTTTATTGTTTAAATCAAGTAAAGTTGATTGTTCTGGAAAACAAATGTATGGAAGCTTAAAAACTGAAAATGATTGATTTATTTACCACAAACCTGCTGTTTTTTTTTTTTTGCACAGTGCAAGGCTGGCTAATAAAGCTGTGCCAGTCTTTCAACTTGATACGTGAGGATGCTTCACAGAAATCAAAGGGGTGAATATTAACAAGTTTGGGGATGAAAAGTGTTAATTGCGCTCTTCTGGTTTCTGCCTGACATTAAAGAGAATCCCAACACCAGTAATGCGAAACTGTCAGGACAAAACCATGATCGTAAAAGAGTTCAGAAAACAAACTCTTTTTGGCTGATCAGCCAGAGACACACCATGCTCACTCTGACAAACAGGCTGATGAGCAGAATTTTGAGGACAGTTTTATACACAAATCCAGTACACCCACCCCACAATTGGCATGTACCTCCATCATAAACATTTACAAGATACATGCTGAGATACAATAAATTACCAGCTTACAGTGCACATCAGGCACCAGAGTTTGATTCCAGCATAAATTCATCCAACGATAACATTTTGTCTTTGTCTGCGGTCCAATTTTCTACAACAAATATAATAATATGTCTGTAAGTAAATATCTTTAGTGGAAACAACAGACAGGAACACCTCTCTAATCCAAAAAAAAAAAAAAAAGTCCAAAATGCTCACTGTTTCCAGGTGTAAAATTCTAAACTAGATAACATCATGAACAGTGATTTATTTAGTGATTCATGTTACATTTACACATTTTAATAAAGCAATGGAAACATGAAATGTTATCCACAAAACTAACTTGATTTGCTGAGATGTCACATGAAATCTGAATTGATTCCATTAGATCTTTTTATTTCACCCATCTGACATTTATCGGATGTATTATACAATATGTCATCACTGGATTTAAAACATTGTTGAATTATAAATGTCACATGTGCTGAATTTAAATTACCTGTTAAAAAGAAACACTTTTGCTCCCACAGCTTCTACTGCACACTGAGCAGTCAAAGTATGTGGAGGATTTATTTATACTTCTCCCATTTTTTTTTTTGATGTTACATGGCATGTTGGGTCATAAGTACTGCTAACCAAACAAATTGGGAGTGAAATCAAAACATTTATCAAATTGCAAATGTTATATATTTTATAACGTGTACATAATAATACATACTAATCTCAATGTCATATTGATTATTGATATTTTCAAATGTTCATGCAAATAAAGACCATAGCATTGAAATACTAATAAGTAGAAAGGTAAACACACAGAATCCTGATAAATTAATTACTAGTGAAAAATCCTGATTTGAATTTACAAAGAAAAACAGAAAACAATAATGAAATAAAATTATTCTTGACTTTAGTAAATGAATCAGATCTATGGCTCAGACTTACTAATAGAAAATTAAATAATAATATCTGACAGTTGTATGGAGGTCAGGACTCCTGACCTGAGGGCGACCACTGTGTAACAAATTATTTAACAGTAAAACTGTGACTCAATGTGTGACACCTCACCTGTCTCAGATGAATAAAAAGATTTGATTCACTGTACCAATGCCCTCTATGTGTGCTGGGAATAACTGAATAATTAACAAATTCACCGCTATTGTGCCACCTGCAGAAATGCACATCATGCTCTCACTTTTGGAGACACAACTTCTGTGAAGCTGCAGGTATAAATAAACTCAAACAACTGGATGGAAACACTTTAGCTAATGTTAATGTTTTTTCAAAGTAAGATTAGACTGTGTTCACTGGTGAGTCTGATTGATATCCTCTTAAAAGACTGTGCACCTTTGGCAAATAGAGCACTGTCAAGTGTAAACTATAGTCTGTGTGAGTCCTAAATATTCTTTGTTTTTCTTACTTTTAGAGGTGATCCAAATATATCTCAGCTGGTCACATGGCTGAAAACTATTGCAATTTGCTGTTAAACACCATGAATTTGTTCATTTGAATATTCTCAGATTTCACATGGATCTCTAAATGTGGCTCTCTTTCGATTAGAAAAACAAAATAAAAGAAAATGGGAGAATGAAAAAAAAAAAAAACGCATGGGTCTCCATTATGCAAGGAGCCAATCTGGTTGTGTATATCTTGACTCTTCCAAGTGGTCTCTAATGTAAGGACTGCACACCTGTTTAATGAGCTACTAATGGTAGCACTAATTGAAGTTGGCTAATTCTGTGTCATCATGAACTCGTCATATGCAGAACCAAAGGAACTGAATCCATGAAGCAGGAAATATAAATATTCTGTGATAGCCCCTGGCTTAAACTGAGGCTATCCTGATCCCCCATCACCTCCTAGGATAACAGAAGCTGCTGCGAGTGCTCAGATTTTAAACACAGAATTGTTACCATCACAGAAAATTCATTTTAAATTCACACTGAGAAAATATTGCTTAACATCATCGCAGTAATACTTGACTGAGCAGCCACTTCTGACATACATGCAAGGCAGATTAAATAAATGGGCTTTTTTGCAATGTGAGCTTATTTCCCTTTTTGCAGCAAAACTGCTGTAATGAGCTGTGTTTTGAAGCTTGGCTGAAGGTTTCAGCAGAGTGGTCTGAAGGATTGTAAGGCAGCGGACAGTGGAGAGTTGTAGCTAGGGAGAAGACACAATCCACAAACACCCCCAGGCTGTTCCATTATCCTGCTCTTTCTGGATCGTATAACACAGGGCTGTATATGTATGAGTGTGTGTTCAGTGTTTGGCTGTGACTGCGTGTATCTGTGTGTTGTACATCAATATGTGTGCCAAAGTGTCTGAATCCCAGTTCATTTTTTGTTTTGTTTTTCTTTGCTCTTCCATCCTGCCCTGCTGTTCTTTTACATCTTTACTGTTAATATCTGGTTTATTCTACTAACTGAGGCCCATGGTAGGCATGTTTGATATTAATTTAACTGCTGCCCCAGGTCTTGAGAAATTTGCAGGCGGAAAGTTAAGAAAAGGTGCACAAGAGGAACACAGCAGCGAGGCAAAGGATGTAAGATAATGCTTTCATTCATTGTCTGGCGCCACACTGACACACTGCAGTTGTTATTCTTTTTACTTTGCACACAGGAAGTCACACAATGTTTGGCACAAGGAGCAAAATAAGAGAGGGAGACACAAACAGATTCAACAAACAGATGTGTACGAAAACACATGTAAACAACATGTTCACAGTTTATTTTCACTGTGAATCATATTCTCATGCCCATTCAAATAAAAAATTGTATGTTTGGGTTCCCATCATTACTATACATTTCATAAATATGGTTATTCAACTTGGGGTCCAAGTTAGGCCAGGTGTATAAAGCCTCAGACACACAGGCCTAGAGAACAGACAGCAACCAGCTGGCAATCACCGGTCATCAGGAAAAAAATGTATATTCCCCAGTTGGTTGCAAGTGGTTGCTTGAGGTTCCTGGCTGCCGCTGTGAAATCAATTGCTAAAGCCCCAGTCATGCTGCAAAAGAGACTGATCAGTGACCCAATTGGTAATCTCCAGTGACTACGGAAATGTGTGTGTTCTGCAACCAGTTGGTGAGTGGTTGCAGGAGTTTTCTGGCAGTAACTAGCCTGAAATTGGTTACAAAGAGTTATACAGTTCAAGACCAAAAAACATACTTGCGATTGCTTTGGTTGCTAGTTGGTTGTTGCGTTGTTAGTATGGAAGAAACTGACATGTCTGCAGACTGCTTGCCAAGCAATAGTGAAACTGAGATGCAAACTGGAAACAGAGAACGTTCACCTTTAAAGTAAAAGTAGTACCTTACTGCTGCAACCAATACATTTCCAAAGATTCAACATTTCACTACAGCTCAGAGAGTAAGTGGTGAGTGTTTGTAGTGGTTGACTTTGGTGCACCCTTTTTGTGACGGATTTCACCTGGATTTCCAGATTGGATAATACACATTTTTTCTCTAAGTTACTGGTGGTTGCCAGATGGTCACTGACCACTTTCTAAGTCTTTGTGATTGAGGCCTAACTTATACTGATAGCTGTGGAAGAAATTTGCCTATACTTCCTTGTATCAATTTATCTATACCACAAAATTATAGTCATGATGAGAAAACATTTGAGGAAAATATGTATTGAAAAACACAGGATTTATTTTATTTTAAAACAGTTACTAAGCTACACCCATCAAAAGCAAAAGCCACCTGATGTAAACAAATCCATTTCACCTCTGAGGTCATTGTCTCATGCACCTCTGGACCACTTCCAGAGATAGGAAGTAATGAAGTAAAAATACTCTGCTACTGTACTTAATTAGAATTTTCAGCTATCTAATTTACTTGAGTATTTATTTTTCTAACCACTTTTTACTTTTACTCTCTACATTTTAAAAGAAATATCTGTTCTTTCTACGCCTTACATTTTCTAAACAGGTTTGTTATTTTAGGTTTAACGCATTTGAGGGACATTTTTATTTCACGTCACTACCCTATCAAACTGGTTTGAGCTTAAATGGGGGGACCAATAACACCTAAAAGACAGTGGTATATCTATAACTGGTGTATCTATCACTGGTGTATTTATCTCTTTGCATACAAAGAGATGAAAGAGGCAAGAACATAATTTATGCATCCTTTATAGTGCTGTACTCAGGGGTTAAATTGAGGTGGAATGATTCTGAATGGCAATTTTGGTGCAGATGTCCATAAGTTGTGGTCATGGTACTTAAGGATCTAGCTAGTGCTAGAGAAGAGGAGCTAGCATAAGGGGAGTAATGTTTTTTAGATGGCAGATGATTTCAACACACGCACATGAATTTTAATTTAATTTAATTAATTTATTTATTTAAGTATTTATTTATTTAAGCTACTTAGGCCCTGTGCAATAATCTGCAGTTAATTGAATGTTTTTAGAGTTATTGAATATTTTTATTGAGTTTAGGCACCTCAAGGATTGCTGCTCAATTTCGTTGCACTCTAGTACAATGACAATAAAAGCTATCTATCTATCAGCTCAACAAAAATCTCAACAAACTGTTTATTTATCACACAGTGTGTCTGCTAACTAAGGGTACAGCGGCTGCGTTTCCCAGGGAGAGAAAAGAATGAGAAATAACTTCACTCAGAGATGGACAAAGATGCAAGAGAGAGGACAGGATAGAAAGAAGAAAAATTATTATGAAAGCTTCTCAGTGACATTTGATGAACTGGAAATTTTAAGATTACATGTATTATCTTAATTTTTTAATCAGAATTTGGATCTATACATAATGTGAAGTTGTATTTTTTTCATATTGTGAAATGTCCTGTAAAACTGAGGTGTATACTAATTTTGTGTTATTCAAAGGTTTCATGAAACTACTCAGCAGTTTAGTGCAGGATAAACAGGTTAACTTGCTGTACTATGGTGAATTTACAGTAAAGCACTGTGCTGGACTGGTGCAAAGCAGCTTGGATGTTCACAGTCAGTGTTAGGTTACATCAAGTATAACAGATTAATTTGAATTTAAGCTGATGATGCCTAGATTCATTCACTTAATTCAACCTTTATACCAACTGTATACAGTCTAGTATAAACGCAGTGTAAACAGCATACACAGAGAATGAAATCATCAAAGGGGTCATTCACAATTATCAACATTTTCCAAAGTGTACAAAGAGTACTCTTTTTCAGACCCTCCCTTCCCAAAAGTGTACAAAGAAAATGTTGATCTTGTTTCCATGACATTTAATTTCACCTAGGAAATATTAAAAACATGCTGGTGTTGAAAAATTCTGGAAATCTTGGTATCAAATATACTCTTTCCTATCTATTAAAACATTGTATTGTTGCACTAATAAAGAGATATACCTGTATGTTAGAATTTATAGGGTGCAATAAACTGATCTGAATTTTAATTTGAATGTGAATGTGTACTGCACTGGATGTATGCAAAATGTACATGCCGCTACACTGTACACAGTGGCAGTGCAGCACTTTGTTATCTTAATAGCTTGTCTTGTTCCAAAAAGTGATCGTCTGTCAAAAAGTGATTTCTGGTATTTGCCAAAAGAATTATTGTTGGTATTTATATTGTTGTAAATGACTTGGTGACCTATAATCTGTCAAGCATACCTCAAACATTATCTCTCATGAATGATATCAATTAATTTTGAGTCATAAAGAACATTCCTGTCACATGGTAGAAGCTGCAATCAGTTTTTGGCAACATCTGCCGCCAGTGTTGCCAACTTAGTGACTTTTTTTTTTGTTTTGCAAAAAGCGACTAGTGACAAATGTAGCGACGCTTTCCGGTGACATCGGCGACTTTTGGAGATATGCCGGAAACCTGAAATCCTCCGCTGTCGCTGTGTTTTGTGTACATACAGCGCTCGTATTGCATTTCTACGTACACTATTACTACATTTCCACCGCCGAGGTGCTCGTGCCAGTGCTGGTGCTGGTTTCAATGAAGCAGCAAAGTGTTAAGAACAGGCCTGTGTTTCCACCGCGCTTTGCAAGCTGATCCTTCACGCATACATATGAGTGTGAGCGGGTCCTTGTCTGGAAACGTATCTTGAGCTGCTAACATATTTTTCTGTGCAAACAAAACTACTGCAGCATCTGTGTGCAGCACATGGTAAACACAGACAGTGATTACAAGCAAGATGACAAGGACGCACTTTGCGTTGGAAAATTACTTTGAGACGGCAGAGTGACGCCCTTTTGCTGCTTGCATCACCCACCCTTGGTTCCAGACCAGCTAGCTTGTGGTGCTGGAGTTGAACCTGGTTTTCGGCCAAGCACTAGTCTGTTCGCGGTGGAAAAAATGCTGAACGGTTCAAATACTGGCACCTGGTCCGTTGAAAAGGGGCCTATGACCCGGACCTTGCTTCGGCACCGAGGGGTCTTTCTGTGAATCAATAATGGCCTATTTTAGAGAATTCAATGAGGCCTTCGAATTGATCTGCCAGACTGGAGGCCATATTGCTGCAGACCACGCAATGGTGCGGTGGTGTACAAGTGAACGAGAGTGGATGCGTTGGTGGTCAGGCAGCAGTGCTCAAATTATATAGTTCTGACTGACATTTTCTAACTACTTGGGTGTTAACTCCCACCCCCCGGCATACGGTTTGTACGCTTTGGAAAATTTTGATAATTGTGAATGATCCCTAAGACAGCTCGTAAAACATTTGCTTACATCTTGTTGAATTTGGTTGTGTAAATCTTCAAAGAGCAGTAAACCTCAGAACAGTAGGAGCAGCACAGGTCAGCTGATCACAACCTGCACACAAAGAAAATTCAGTTCAAGTCAATTCAATTCAATTCAATTCAATTCAATTTTATTTATATAGGGCCAAATCACAACATACAGTCACCTCAAGGTACTTTATATTGTGAGATAAAGACCATAAAATCTACTGGAACTCTCAACAGAAATGATTATGAGTTGTGATCCCGCCCCCTGTACTGTACTTTTTTCACTTTTACTTGAGTAGAATCAGTACTTCAACTTTTTACCAGAGTATTTTTTTTAACGCAAGTATCTATTTTTTTCTACCTCTAACCACTTCTTATTTCTTATACAATATCTCAGACTTCCCATTTCTGGCTAGGACCCCGGTGGGGGGATCAACCTCAACATCCTTTTTATGAAATTTACAGTGATTTCATTGTCCAGGGTCAGACTTTCAATGCTGGGAGTTCTACTGTAACATCCTGCAACCTCTGAACAGATAACAGTCTCAACTGACCTGAACAGTGGCGTGTGTCATCATGCCAAAGTCAACAGTATACAGTGGATCAAAAAGTGAAACATTTTTGCTACTCCATAAAAATCCTAATTCACCACTTGCCCTACCTGCAAGATCTGGTGACTTTATCCTCTAACCCAAAATAAAATTCAAATTAAAAGCTTACTGTTTTGACACACTGGAGTCACTCCATCACACAAGTGCAAAGTGCGAGAACAGGACTCAATGGCGCAATCTAAAAATAGCAGGAGTACTGGATCCTGGACAGAGGTGCAAATTAAACTCAGGTGTGGTTTTGGATTTTTATGGATGAAGTCATATGACATTAGTGTATATCACAGTGACAATTAGATTTTGGACTCACAAAAATTTTTATTGGTTAGGAAGTTGTTATAATTTACACACAGCTGACTACAGAATGTTTTGGTGGAAGAGGTGAAAATAAAAGTGTCCATTATTATATGTGGTCTTTTTTCAGTTTTGGAAACAGTGCATTGTCCTGGCTTTTATTTCTTTGGATACCCTTATTATACAGCTTAAAAACTAACTAACACAGACTACACTGTAATATGAGGTATGACTAATTCAGATTGATTGAACCTCAGCTTAAAAAAAAATAGCGACTATAGAGTTTGTTGCCCATCATTCAGTGGAATTGTATTTGAAGAAACCTTTTTGAAGCAGCATGAAGAGAAGAAATGATTAGAGACATTTTTCAAATTTGCATATGGCCATGTGTGTATTGCACTATGATATAATTCGAAATCTCATGCATTAGAGAGAGAAGCCCTTGCATATTCTCTCACCAATGCTACTCCCATATAATATTACATTATCTCCACATATATGCAGCATACATGAACCCCAGTAGGGCCCTGAACAGTTGGTGGACTGTCCGAACCATTGTTTTGCCTCTAACCCTCCCTCAGTGCAGTCAAACTCTGTGTTCTCTATGTGTGTGTTGATAGACACTCCATGTCAGCACCTGTGCCCTGGGTCAGCGTACGCCTTCTCTCTCTTACCCACCGCACAGCCACGCGACTGTCTGCAGCCTCACAAAGCAATGGAGTAATGAGTCCCATGACAGTCCGGTAGAATAGGCTCTGAATAGGTAATGATGGAGTCTGAAGGTGTTAGAAACACTGGCAGTGTCTGATCGGGGGTTATAATGTAGTCTTGGAGCATTCTTCCCTCTGCTTGTCAGTGAGAGTTGTGTGCTGGCACAATACCTGCTATCTAAAATGCATTGAATAACACTGCATGCCTGTGTTGAATCTATGTTCCCCGTACAATGCCCATCAAATCACATTCTGATCTTTGTCCCTGATTAATGGTCTATAAATACAGTTCTCCCCACATATATGCTGCTACAGTAGACTTAGAATAAGAAAGGATTACAGCAAGACAGACATTCACTCTGACGTTTTATATTCAGAGGCAGTGGAGTCCAGACAACAACTCACTGACTGGACTGAGGAACCCTGGGACCTTAACTAATTCTGTTTCTATGTTACATTCAAATGACTTGTTAATGTGCCGTTCTTTGCAGCTCCAATGATACATCTTTTTGGGTTTATGCAAGTGAGTGTGTGTGTGTGTGTGTGTGTGTGTGTGTGTGTGTGTGTGTGTGTGTGTGTGTGTGTGTGTGTGTGTGTGTGTCATAACTTTTTGTGTACTTTTCTGCCCACCTGTCTGTATGTTTCTTCTGTCTGTTGTCATGTATTTATGAATTTATACACAGAGAGTCTGCCTAGTAGTGCCGAAGGCCTAATTAAAGCCCAAGAGTCAAAGTAGAGGAAAAGTTCTTGGAGGTGAATAAGAAACAGCAGACACAGAGAGACAGAAGTGGACAGTCATCTGCAGCTCCAGGGAGACTGAACCCATAATGCTCTATCCCTCCATCTCACTGTGATACTATACAGAAAGGAAGGCCAAATATTCCAATTTATGGCTTTTATCATTATCATCATTCTTCTGTCTCATTTTACTGCCCTTGAGATTCCACCCTTGTCATCCAGCTGGTAATCAGACCTCAGAGACTTACATTTATGACTGTGCCATCACAATGTCCCTGATTAGCTGCTCAATGTAACTGCTCTGAACCTTTGACTTGAGCTTTAACTTCAGGTAGTCTCTTCTGTTACCACCTGGCTTACTCAGACTCTACAATCTATAGGCAATTTCTTTACCTATTGATTAATTAAATCCGCTTGAAAACCGCTGCAAAATGCCACCTTGGTGATGCAATTGGAGAAGTGCACTGAAAATAAAGCACAGTTATTGAATTGAATTGTGCAGAACTCATAAGTACCCACTGAAGCCTTGTAGCTTGTGTCTGAATGGAGCAAATTTGAAACTCTCAAAAACTCTTCAAGAGGTTTTGAAAGAACATTTGCTTTCTTTCGCTGTGAAAAGTAAGTTAAGGTTTAGAAAGAAGCATAGAATATATCAAATTTTGCATCACATGTGCACAACTAGTGTAAAGATGTGACACATATTTATGTATCATTGTATAATTATGCAATGGTAGCTTTAGGCTTTTAGTGAAAATGCATTTCTGATGCACAGTAATATGCTACGCTTTAAAGTGGTTCTATTGGGCTTTTCCTTGTTAATGTCAATGTTCTTGTTCTTGTTAATGTACAGTGTTACAGTGGTAGCTGATTCTATTAAACATGACCAAATTTTCATACAGAGGGCAGCCCAGCATACAGTCATGTGAGAAATCAAGTACACCCTCTTTCTATTTTCAAGCTTTACATACCCAGATATAAGAAGAAAAAAATCATCTGGGCTTTACCAGGTTCTACAGTTTGGTAAATAAAACAACATATTAATGCTTGCATAGGAATTGGAGGGGGGGGGGGGGTTAACAGCCAAGTGCTGATAATCAAATTCACTTGATTAACTGATTGCAAGTGTGACTACCTCTGTGAAAGCAGAGGTTTCTGCAGTTTGGTGGTCTGGAGATTTCATGTGGGTGTTAACACAATGCCAAGGAGGATAGACATCAGCAGTAATCTTAAAGAAGCAATTATTGTTGCCCATCAATCTGGGAAGAGTTATAAGGCTATTTCCAAGCAATTTTGAAGTTCATCATTCTACAGTGAAAAAGATTATTCCCAGTGGAAAACACTGAAGACAGTTGCCAATAATCCCAGGAGTGGACATCCCAATAAATTCATCCCAAGGTCAGACTGTGGAATATTCAGAAAAACTGCAAAAACCCCAAGAGCTACATTTCAGTCTACTGGTCTCAGTTAGCCTGTTAAATGTTAAAGTTCATGACAACGCAATTAAAAAAAGACTGAACAAGCAATGACATACTGGGAGGGCTACCACGAGAAGCTTCTTCTATCTAAAAAGAACATGGCAGCGCTGCTTAGGTTTTCAAAGCTGTCTCTGAATAAACCTCAAGACTTCTGGAACAAAGTGCTTTGGAAAAATGAGACCAAAGTGGAGCTGTTTGGCCATAATACACAGCACCACATTTAGCAAAAATCAAACAGCATGTCAGCACAAACACCTCATACGAACTGTCAAGCAAGTAGTGGTGATAGACTTGGTTCATTTTATGGACTCGGGTTAATCTGAGTCACCTGGTTCACTTGAGTCCCTTGAGTCATCATTACTCCCCCTGGATTAATTAGGTTCCAAATTTTATTTTACATTTTTATTTTAAGGATAAGTTGACAAAAATGGATGGATGGATTTTTATTTTAACTTAAATTTCACACACCAAAAGACAAGACATTTGCATTTTAATAATAATAATGCTGTTTTCCTTGCAAGGAAATATTCTACATTACTAGTCTATACTACTACTACTACTACTACTAATGCTACTACTACTAATAATATTAATAGCATGAAAATCATGCATAAAATCAGCCACATAATGAACACCAATGTATTTAAGTACTTATTTAGTGGAATATTTAACTTATTTACTTAAATCACTAACTGGAGAAAAGTCAGTGACCCAGTTCAGTGGAATCACGTCAGTCCACGTTATTTCATAGTCAACCACCTGGTTCAGTTGAGTCACCTGAGTCTGTGGTGTTTTCAGTAAGTCCACTGCTCTGCTGTCTGTTCTCACTCACTTGTCTTTTGTGCAGCAGCTGGTCAGAGGACTCATATGATCCAGGTTAATGGAGACCTCAGATTCATAATTCATGATTTAGTAGGAAGATTCAACTCATTAACCTCGTGATTCAGGAACCAGCCAGCACTACAAGCAAGGTGGTAGAGGGTTGATGATTTGGGCTTGTTCTGCAGCCATATGTCCTGGGTACCTTGACCATGAACTCCTCTGTATACCAAAGTATTCTCGAGCCAAATGTGAGGCCATGTGTCCAACAGCTGAAGTTTTGCCAAAACTGGATCACAGAACAGGACAGTGATCCCAAGCATACCAGTAAACCTGCATGGCTGAAAAAGAAAGGGGCTGCATTGGCCCAGTCAAAGTCCAGACCTCAGCCTGATTAAAATGCTGCGGAGGGACCTTAAGAGTGTTGTGTTTAAATGAATGTCTGCAAACCTCAATGAACTGAAGCAACATTGTAAAGAACAGTGGGCCAAAATTGCTCCACAGTGATGTGAGAGACTGATAAGGTCATGCAGAAAATAATTACTTCAAGTTATTGCTGCTAAAGGTGGTTTTACAAGCTACTGAATCATGGTGTGTATTTAGCTTTTCATACAATTCTTCTGCATTTTGGTTTAGCTTTTGTTAAATACATAATGAAACGTGCGCCATGTGTTGTTCTTCAATGGCAGTTGTATTTACCTAATTTTAGAACCTGGTGACAACCAGATCATATTTTTTCTTATGTGTTGTATCTTTTTCCCAAATTTATGTACAAATGATCCCTGTTTGGATTCAGACTGATCTATCAGACTAATTTCAAACAGGTTTTTCTTCTCTTAGATCTGTTTGGCCTCAAAAAAGTGGAGACTTCTTTAATACGGCTATCCCAGGCTGGGAACAGCAATACTCTGAGCAAAGCAGTCCCACTCACCTGCTCTGTCCATGTGGAAAACTTTGTCCAGCCCTCTGCATGGGAGGTCTCCTTGATTTTGTCTGCCTAAATAATTCTAGTTTTTTTTGTGATAGAAAGTAATTTTTTTTCTGTTCCTGCTGAAGAATAAAATCACTACTTTAGCCAGTTCAACTAGTTTAAAGGGAGGGTGAACTTAAAGTGAAGGACAGTAAAATGGCTTATTTCAAATGGTGGATGAACTCAGGGGCTGCATCACGGATGGAACTGTGAACCATGCAAAGCTACTTTACCAGGTGCCAAAAAAATATGGAGCTGCTAGCTGGAGATTTAGGAGGGATTTAATAAAATACACACAAATACCCACACAGTCTTCTTTTGAATGCAACAAAAGAAGACTGTGTTACAAGTAATCTGACAAACCTGACAAACTACTAGTGCTTGCACACAGTGTAAGCACTAGTAGTTTGTGATTATCATTATTAAAATGAACTGTGTGTGTGTTAATAAAGTTCCACATTGTTAGTATATCACCTGGAAAACTTTCCACTCCCATTGGGCCTTTTTTCTGATTATAGCCTCACTCTTATTTTTCCTGCTTTGTAAAGCTGGCCCCAAGTCTTGCATCCCATATGCACCTTGTCTCTTGCTATGTTAGCTTTTGTGGAGGTCACAAGCTTCTCATGAGAGGAGTTTAATCAGGACACCATCACAGAGCAGTGAGAAACCTGAACAACTTGAACCACAATGAGGTTTTTCAGCTTATGTCAGCATGATCAACAAAAGGTATGGTGAGCGAGGGAAAGGAGAAGAGGTGAAAGATGGTGAAGGAATGCAAAGAAGGACCTACTAAGTGTCTGTCAGCCATAAATCTTATGGCTCCTTCCCCAACTGAGTGGCTGCAGAATAGCTGAAGGGGACTTTACCCCTTACTTCCAATCTGTTAAAAGCCTCTCTGGTATGGTGGGATATGTGTGTGTGTGTTGTAGTGTGTATGTGAGAGCATGGAGATAAATATGCCAATGCATGTGTAGTGTTTCTGTCTATCTCATGTGGGGTTGTGAAGGCCAGCTGGTAAGGGAATGATCACACTGTGCAGGGACCCATCCAGTCACCTCATTCTACTGATCAAGGAGAACAGTACCAGGGAGCTCACTGACTGAACAAATTCACTTTGAAAGGTCTTCCCACCAAACTAAACCACCGTACACAGTTTATGCAACCTGCTTTGAGATTCCTACACACAATGATGATCGCTTATCAAATGCAGACACTCTCTCTGTAGCAGTCTCTATTTTTCTTGCTCACACATATACTGTACACACACACACACACACACACACACACACACACACACACACGCACACACACACACACACACACACACACACACACACACACACACACACACACACACTCACACACTCATCCCCTCAGTCTGGACTTGAGAATACGGACATTTTTCATTGTCAAAAATCTGCTTGAGGAAAAATACCGAAGGTATGGTCTGCTGATTTCAGCAGGATAGGGATTTAAACACCATACCTGCATGGCATTATTAGTAAGACAGCCTCTTTACTCTGCCTGATAAAGTCATCAATAAAAATGTAATTATACATTTTCTGGGTTCTGGCAGCTGATGTTAGGCTCTAGTGGTAAAGACATCAATGAGCAGTGGAGCCAAAATCCCCACAGTGCTTTAACTGGGGATAAGCACATTACATTTCTAGATAAGACTCAGGTCAAACACAAAAAAGCAGGCACCACACAGCTGATTGAGAAAGTTGATGTAAACACACATTAAGACACACCTCAACTGTGGTTGTTTAATGCCAACCAAAGGTACATCTTTGCGATGTTGATTTGCTTGATAAAATGGATTCATCACAAGTTTGTTTTAATGTTTATGTGATTTTTGTATACATTAATAGCGAAAAAATTATAATATATGACTCATAAATGTTTAATTTTATATAATTACTATATAATTATATAATTAACACATAAATAAGCATAAATAAATATTTATTACTTAATTGAAACATATTATTTTGCCCCATTTAAAAGATCATTGCAGACCTAAAGCTACTCAATGATATATCATAAAATAATTCATTGTCCTCATTATGTTTAAAGACATATTTAAAATAAATTTTGATTTGGTTTAATATAGTTTAATAAAACCATAAACTGTTAAATTAGTCTTCTCCCTTTCTCATAAAGAAACAGAATTTGTCAATATGAATAAACAACTTTTCTTTCTTCTTCTTTGCAAGACCGTTCATTTCAGTGTGTTTGAGCTCAATGTTTAAAATTAAAACATCACATTTCAAACATACAGTGAGGGTGTGCTGGGAATGTCTGGCAGAGGCCCTGATCCATGAGATCTTCCCACCTCCAGTAGTACTCCAAGGGAGGTTGGGGACACTGAGTCTGAATGGACCATTTTTCACACCTCCATTGCCAAGACAGCTGTATGAAGCTGTAGCAGCATGGTAGTTGGTGCCTGTCGTGGTGGCAATCCCTGAACCAGATGGTAGACACCAAAGGTGCAGGGAGCCGTCAAGCTGAAGATGTCTTATCGGGCTTGTTTGGCTTGCAGGACTTCAGAGGCAGCTGGCAGGTACCAACAGTCCAAGTGGAGTGCAATGGAAAAGGGTGGAGTTCCCAGGCATGATAGTCTACCCCAGGTGGAGGAGTTTAAGTATCTTGGGGTCTTGTTCACAAGTGAAGGGAGAGGGAGTGAGAGACTGACAGATGGATTGTGGCTGCTTCTGCAGTGATGTGGATGCTGTAGCAGTCGATTGTGGTGAAGCGAGAACTGAGCATGACAGCAAAGCTGTTGATTTATTCGTCAATCTACATCCCTACCCTCACCTATGGTCACGAGCTCTGGATAGTGACTGAAAGAATGAGATCATGGATACAAAAATATGCAAAAATAAGTTTCCTTCGAATGGTGGCTAGGCTTTCTCCTTGGGATAGGGTGAGGAGCTCGGTTATTTGGGACTGTCTCAGAGTAGAACCATTACTCCTTCACATTGAAAGGAGCCAGTTGAGATGGTTTGGGCATCTGACTAGGATGCCTCCTAGGTGAGATATTTAGGGCATATCCTACTCGGAAGAGGCCACAATATGTTTCTAGGCAGTGAGCTGGAGAAGGTGGCCAGGGACGGGGAGGTCTGGGCTTCTCTGCTTAGACTCCTACTCCGAAGACCCAGACCCGGATAAGCAGTGTAAGATGGATGGATGGACGGCTGGATGGATGGATGGATGGATGGATGGCTGGATGGACATTTCTAAGTTAAACACTGGACTACACTGATTTATGGTGTCACATTGCCCCCATTAATCAGATACATGTGAAAACAGTCTACTATTCTCACACTCATCCTGGTCAAATATCCAGGTAAACATCAATAAGCAAGCATGTGCTTGAGTGTTCTACAACAGTTTGTGCTTGCACACTGATTGTGAGCAATGATTGTGCTGGTGTGGCCAAAAAAAAGTCCTGTGTTTTAATGCACGTTGTGGCAGCACACAATGGCATTCACCACTGTTTAGTTAATTTCTTCACAATGTTGTCCTTCAGACGCATCAGGACATTATAGTAGAACTACATGTTGATGGTCTGACCATGGGGGTAAAATTCATACTGCACAACCCTGTGAATATTAAAAAAAAGAAGACTCCTGTTTGTGCTCCTAACTGCTGTGCTGTCTTTGGGCTTGGGCAATCCTTTCCTCACCATCTGACCTTCAGTTCAAGGTTCTTTACTTGACATTCAAGTCAGTTTGACACAGAAAAATTATATTTGCTCTCTGCACAATTCTGAGCACATGGAACTTCTAGAGAGTGATCTAAAAGTAGCCTGGTTGGAAGTGGTCCAGAGGTGCACAAGAAGACAAGCTTGACAAAGAGAGGAGTCCCAAGGGTGACAAGAACTAATTTTTCTTAAAGCTGAATGCCAATATTAATTGCTGATACTGAAAATTTTACCAGCATCATCCATTTAGTAGCATTATGAAACGCTAACTCAGTGAGTTATTACTTTGCCATTCTCCACTTCCCTTTGCTGTTTCTCTCTTCTCTCAGCAAAACTCTTTATATGGCTGCTGGCCTTCCTGTGAGGACTTTGGGAAAGAAGGTCTAGAGAAATTATCTCTGAGAGTCCTCTGGATTCAACCAGCCTATTTTTCTCAGGGTAGAAGTTCTTGCATAGTTTTTGTTTCTGTCTGAATTGTGCTCCTCTAGAAAGTTCCAATTCTCGATTTTTCCCTCTTCATTGTGCGGAAAAAAGAAAGCTCTGCAAAATAACTTACACATGCCCTTTCATGGGCCCATTGTCTGAGGAGCATTCTCTTCCTTAACCTTTATCCAGTGATGTATGAGCTTAAAGGAGTGGCTGCAGGCTTGCGCATCCATAATGTCAGAGAGAAATTGAGTATGGCACAGGAGGGGTGAGAAAGTCATAAACAGGACTGTTATCTTTTTAATTGGCTTTAAATAATTAAAAACTCACCTCCTAGGTTTTCCATTTTAAGAATGTCTGTAATGTAAAAAAATCTATCTATCTATCTATCTATCTATCTATCTATCTATCTATCTATCTATCTATCTATCTATCTATCTATCTATCTATCTATCTATCTATCTATCTATCTATCTATCTATCTATCTATCTATCTATCTATCTATCATTAGGACTCTGGCAAACTGTGAAATGACTGTGAGTATTTTCTTCAGCATAACTAAGAGATTAATCTATGATTGATACAAAAGTGTCAGTTCCTCAAAAAGTGTCTGATTCTGGTTGTTTTTTCTCATGATTAGCAGATAACCAGTGTGTAAAGATTACAGTGGTAATTGCTGGAGCTGTTATTTTTGAGTTGGAATTCAGGATCTGTCAAGGTGACTAAGTATGGAAGTTTGTTTCCACCACTAAAAAAAAAAAAAACAATAGCCATCTGTAACTTGAAATTTCAAGTTAATAAGTCAAAATTTGGGGTTAATAAGTTGAAAATTTGAGAAAATAACTCAAAATTTCGAGTTGTTGCACTTGAGTCCATCTGTCTTAGTTACGAAAACTTGTTTCCGCCACTAAAAAAAAAAAAAAAAAAATCGCCATCCGTAACTCGAATAAGTCAAAATTTTGACTTATTAACTTGAAATTTCAAGTTACGGATGGCTATTTTATTTATTTATTTTTTTGTAGTGTTTTGTAGTGTTCCCATCATTTTAATAGTTGCTGATTCATTTTAATTGTTTAATTGCTGTTTTTATTGGTTTTATTGCCAGCCAATAGTGCTTAGTTTTACTGCTTTTAAGTGAATTATTGATTTATGGTTATGAAATAAATTGCATTGAGTTAAAATCCAAACCACATCTGTGATTTATATTCTTTTTGTTGAAGTATCTAATACAGGGAACCTTGGTAGTTTGTAAGAATATTTTTTTAATTAATTAGTTTTTTTCCTGTCAGTATGACCAGTTGACTCTTTGGGTGCAAGTCCCAGAGTGCCATTGTCAAAAATAAATAAATCTAACATTGTACTGGGTTGCTTCCTGGCCCTGTTACACAATGGTTAACCTATATGTTTTGGTAAATTCAATCCCAGATGGTTTTCTTGCATGCGACTAAAACCTGCTCAAATGGGATTGGTCAGGTGAGCTATAAACTGAAACCAGGAAACCTCAAGGACTAAAAATCTTGTCTGATGGTTACAGATTCTAAATATCCATATGCCGATATCTGTTTACAGATATTAGGCTAAAACTGTTCCACACAAATGAAGCAATAACGCAGTAAATCATGAAGGTTATAATGTTCAGTTTTTGTTTTACTTTACTGTTTTAGAAAGCAGCTATTTTAACTGATCATCTTGGAGACGCAGTATTTTTCATTATGCAAGTATGCACGCCCATACATTACAAATCCTTGTGCAATAACAAGCCTGAACTCTTCATGGTAACTTAATAATATCTGCTATCAAATTTCCAGGCTTTGCACAGTATACAATATCTATAATGTTTGTTTTGTCATAAAGATGCATTCACAGATGCTGTTTTTTTTTTCCTAAGATACAAAAATACTCACCTACCAGGCAAGTATACCGCTACAGCTATAATAGAAGCTTATCATTTGGAGGCAATTTCACACCATTCTGCCCCTAATTGAACAGTCTGTTTGTTACACTTCCATTTTCTCCTCTCCACCCTCTCGGCAAGCCTGTGGGACAGGCCTGAGAAATGACACTCTCTGCGTCTCATTGAGCATCCTCAAGCTCAAACAAAGCTCACAGAGCTGCATACAAGAGCCATGCATGGGCACCTTGACTCATTGCTTCTGCTCTGCCTGCTGGTAAAGGAACGCCACTGACAAAAGCAGGGATAGGAAGAGGGAGGGTTTTGATAGAACTGGTTTGGAGAGAATTTTTTTACATCTGTTCTCAAGGCCACTTTGCTAAATGCAGTTGTTGTGAAATATGTGGGGATAAAAAAAAACAAAAAAACAGAGCAACTGCTATAATAGATGACACGTGTACCGTCCACCCACTTTCTGTACTTTTGTGTGCCTCACCAAAGGTCAATATTTCCATTTCATAAGAAAGACGCTCCTAAATGTTTCAATGCAAACACTGAGTGAGATGATGAGCCAGCGGTCAGCGACCCCCCTGTTCGTTAATCCTAATTAATATCCCTGTAATTGGAAGACGGCTGAGTGTTCATCAGCTTGAGAGGAGAGATGCAGGAAGTCACAAAAACACTTAATTGGACTACTGATTGGCCAGTGATAATTGAAGGCGAGCGAAGAGAGTAAAGAAGTGGGAAAAAGCGGAGCACAGGGAGGCACTAAGGAAAACAGAGGGGCCACTGCTGACGGGAACGGTACGACACTTCTGCATAGTGTGAGATGTTGTTCCAATTAAAGCCACTGAGAATCTGTCTTTCTGTTTGCCTCTCGCTCTCCTCGTGTCTCTCTGCTTGTTAATTGCTGGTGGAGTTTTGAAACAATCTGCTTCTGAAAACAAAGTGGCTGCTAGTTTCTTTTCAAAAAAACAAGAACTTTATTAAAGATATGCTTTGGTGGCTGTGCAGAGAGAAGGAACGGAGAGAGGGTACAAATTTTTTGCTACAATTTTCTCACACACCCTGTCATGTTGGGCTGCAACTGAGAGGTGATGAGGGTGATTATCATGATGATGACAAGAGGAAGGAGGCTGCTGCTGATGATGACAAGGATGTTGTCAGATAGGCTTGGATCTTCGATCACGACTGAAGCCTCTCTACGGATTACAATCTACTTCACAACAGAAGTCCTGTCTCTTCCTGCCAAAGTTCTTTTTTTAAGCAAATGAGTAAAAAAAAAAAAAAGCAACATAATCATTTCTGAAATGGATGAGTGGACGTGGAGAATTCTCCATGATCCCTTAACCATTATCCTTTAATCAAATTTATCATTTGCAGAAAGCAAATTATTCCTGAACTTAAATGTCCCACTGGTCAGCGTTCACTGAAAACACTTTACCTTAAAATAACAGTTTTAAAATTTATTAAATAAACCTGAAGATTTGCAGACAGAAAAATTTCTGTGAAGATGCTAAAATTTCCAATGGGAGTGACCAGAAGGGATATGATTAGAAATGAGAATCGGAAGGACAGCTCAAGTAGGAGAGGCAAGGCCGAGTTACTATGGACATGTGCAGAGGAGGGATAGTGGATATACTGGACAAAGCATATTGAAGCTGGAGCTGCCAGACAGGAGGTAAAGAGGAAGGCCACAGAGAAGATTCATGGATATGGTGAAGGAGGGGCTGTGTTACAGAAGAGGTGACCTGTAGTGGTGACCTCTAAAAGGAGCAGCCGAAAGAGGAAGAAGAAGAAATAAACTCAGTGTTCTTTCGATCTGAATCAACATCTTTTTGACCACTTCAGGCCAGCTGAATTAAACCATAAACTGTCATATCTTTCATATTAAGATTGAGTGCACTGGAAAACAGCTGCTTTGACACATGCAGATGCTGAACAGAGTTGATTTGATAGTTTGACACCTGATGAATAAAAACAGTTTTTCATCTCCAGAAACTCCTTCTAAATAGCCCTCTGTGGTCACCAGCTACAGCTGACTTTGTCTGCCTCATTTTGGTGCTGGACATGTAATATATCATAAGTTTTCAGTTATTTTTACTGAAATGACTCTAATGAGACTAAAAAAACTTGTGGACCCTAAAGAAAAAAAAAAAGAGCAAGTGGAATGAAGCTTCATAGAGCTGAGGGGAACTGCAGGTTTATCGCATCACTAGTAATGCCTTTCATATAGTGCCAGAAAGCCCTCGGTAACATTTTATAAGCTTCATTGGTGTATTTCATTCCTTCCTTCAAAGTAGCAAAGAACAAAGCCAAGTGAGCATTTCTCTTCCATTTCAGCTCTATTACTTTAGCCACGATCACTTACAAACAATTAAACCATCATACTCTGAACAGACACATTCCAAACATTAGCTAAAAATATTTGATGTATGCTTTTTTTCCGATGTGACCTTCAATCATATGCTGGCCTAAATTGCCACCTTGGTAATCAGGTGATCTACTGTTAATTTTAAAATGGTGGTTAACACATTCACTTGGCAAGAAAAAAGGTTGCTGGTTCATTTCCAGCTGGAGACACAAATCCCCTTTGGGTTTGCATCAGGAAGGCCATGTGGCATAAAACTCCGTCAAATCAAACATGCAGAGTTACCCGCTGTGGCAACCCCTTGTGACAAGGGAGCATCCGAAAGTAGCTAGCAAATGACAGCTGAGACAATTCTACTAATTAAAGATACAGATAATTTTACCAATTCTCCTTATTTTATGAAAAAACAAAACTTTGGAGATACATAGTTTTCACGGGACAGAATGCTAGGCAACAACTTATCCTGAATATGTTAACATTTAGATAAGACCTTGTTTGTCTAGCATGTAAGGACACTCCCAATGATATAAATGCAATATTGTAACAGTGTGTGACCATGTAAATAGCAATTACACTTGGTATCAATGTACTATTTATGTCACTACAAGGTAAAAAAAAAAAAAAAATCTATTTTAAGTCTGTTAGCAGTGCACCATCATTAATGTTTATCACCATCTGTTGACAGTGTGGAGATGATGCCAATTACACGGAAGTCACTATGCCTAATGTCACAAAAAGGTGATGAAAAATAAAATTAGGCCTTGCTGATTAAAACACTTAGCTTGGATGGGAATGTATGAGCAGAGTTGTGTGTGTGAGCGATATCTGTGCTATATTTATTTATATATCTATTTATTATTTTATTTTATTTTATTTTATTTTACTGCTTTTCTGCTCAGTGGTGACCTTATAAATTTGCCAACTTCCATCAATCTTTTTCCAACTGCTCTGGCTATCAAGACCGTTCAGCCAACCATTTCTCACAATAATTCTTTCAGCTTCTTTACCACAACTTGCCCCCCCCCCCCCCCCTTCCTCCCTTATTCCTTCAAGCTAAGCCACCTCACATTTTGACCTCACCCATTTCCCTTTCATTTCCCACCATCTCTAAATCTCTCCATCTCCTTCAACACCTCCCTCTCTTCTTTCCTCCCCAGTCATTGGCACCCCCCTCCCCTTGTTTCAGAGACTGTCTGCTATAAGATGAAGTGCACATTTTGAGAGACTCTGGTTCCCATCTTCATTTCCCTTTATCTGCCCCGTTTGGAGTGTCACTGTTATTAATGCAGGCCTAGAGTCTGCAAAAGGGGGAGGCACACACACCAACACAGAAGGGGAGAGAAGAAGAACTAGAGAGCAAGGGAGGGATGGCACATGGACTTCCAGCGACTGGAAATACACAAGTAAGAGTAGGATAGAAGGAGGAGGTGTGTCACAGTGTGATTTATTACATTAGTTTCATTAGGCAGCAAACAAAAGGTCAAGGAACCTTGAGGTGGGACCTGCCGAATGATGGAAAATGCAAACAGTCGTAAGTATTCTTGGATACAATTAACCTTTTCTCTTCTCTTTCTCCCTCTCCCCTTTTCTGTCTCTCAGTCTGCCATCTATTTGCTGCAGGTTTCACTGGTTCGGACTGTCAGCAGTCTCTGACACTTATTACACAGTAATCTTAAGCCGTTTTCACATATGAACCCAGAACAATGTCAGAAGAATGAGACACTGTCCAAAGTTGCCCTTTTTCACAATGTAGCACAAACAGGATGTCGTCTGAGTCAGATTTGTTCTCACTATTGGGAATATGCTGCTTGGTTTTGGGGCAGGGTGGTGTCTGGGCAGAGCGTGCAGGAGGCAGAACGCACTCGCTCACTGTGAATTCTCCTTGCAATTTATAACAGGACTCAATCAGACTTTACACGGTCTTTGTACTCAGGAGCTGGCAGAATAAAGTCTTTTTAATGCCAGGTCCGGCTGATTTGGACTTCTGCATTCTCACATACAGCTCCTTCAGGTAATTACAAGAAAAGTTCACGGCTGTAGTGCATGTGTGAAAATGGCTCCGCAGTTTTTGATTTCTCTCCTTTTCTTCATTTCTTCCTTTCCCTTTCTTTCCCAGCCTCTGTATTGACACAGTGAAGTGACCTGTGCTTTCGCATTTGGAATATTTTTCTCATGCTAATTTGCAGACAAATCAAAAGCTGTCCATTCTTTGAACACAACAAGACCCATTTCAAAACTCCTGGAAAGTCTTTTATGGAGTGTAATTTGTACCGGTGCCACACTCAGAAAGTATCACAGTGTATTTTTGTTGTAGGTTTTTGTTTCCACTTAAATGTCAAAGACTGTTTGTTTTTAATAATATATTAAATTTAACTCAGTGGCACGATGCTGCACAGATTAGGGCCTGTTCTTTTGCCATTTGACATTACACTTAAACCAAAAAAAAACAATGCCACAAAACTAAAATCTTCACTGCTTTTAAACTCATTTCTAGGACTTCACTTCTTTTCTATGTACTCATTAATTTGAAAGGAGCCAAAACCTCAGTTAACAATAAATTGGTGGTGACTCACTAAAAGTTTCCAGTAATCATACACTTAAATGGCTCTTGGGTCTTCTTATGATGAGTACATATCCGTTTTGTTAATTGAAAGCGTTTTCCTCCTTTACTTATGCAAGTGATTCAAGACCACCTATTAACCTGAGTCCACTGGTAGAGAATTCCTTGCCTTTTCTCAAACATAGGTTTGAAAGAAACCTACTGTGACTCCATCCTGTATTCTGGTGTTGAAGCTTGTAATGAAAAATGGCGTCGCTGGCACACTTTTGCATCCTCCCTGGAGCCCAAGTAAAGCTTTGTCAACTGTAGAAGGTACACGCCTGAACAAACAGTTCCAGAATGCTGGAAGGCATGTGGTCAAGCCATTAAGATGTAATACCAGTAATTCATCCAGTATTTGTTTCTTAAGCTTAAAAGAACACTTTCTGGAAGTGTGCATACATTTTTATGATGTGTATTTTATGTTGTTAAGACAGTAGATGTGGGCAGCATTATTTATGAAAGGTTATGATAGGGAGATGTAATTGAGCGGTTCTGGCAAAGCCGTGTAAGTAGTAGTTGTTGTGTAAACAGGAAATCTGACTGAGTGCTGATTAACAACGCATACATGCATGCCAAGTTTTCCAAGCAGACCAAATCATTTTCACATCAATAATCAGTTTTAGTGATTCTTTTTACTCTTGATAAGAGGATCTTCTAACACACTAAAATAGTGATGAGTGGTGTGCAAATGAAAACTTGTATTTTATTTAAAAATGTAATTATACTAGAAAACGGGGGTAACAAGTCAGAGTTTTACAGGAAACAGAAATAATTATACTGTAAGTAAATGTATTGTGTAAGTAATTTTAAGTAATGCACGAGTAATTTTAGGTAGTGCATAAGTAATTTTAAGTACTGCATAATTTCAGGTATTTCAGAGGACGGGAGACACAAATTATAGTCTTAAATACTTTATAAGTAATATTAAGCAGTGTATAACTTCATGTATTTTACACAAAAGAAGAAATAATTACATTGTAAGTAATTTCAAGTAGTGCCTAAATTCTGTGTATTTTATACTGCATAAGTAATTTTAACTAATTGCATAATATCTTTGTAATTTTGTGTAAAAATAAACCATATTTCCCCATTTTACATTGTAAGTATGCTGTACTTTTCGGGGTGCAGGCTGTATTATGGAGTGGTTTAAAATTTCAACACTTCCAGGTGTCTTACCGGAAAGGAGACAAAAAATTAAGCTAGACTTGGCTCCATCATTATAAGGTCACATTGGCCTGAAAATTTTGATGGTATTTATTTTTTCTTGTAAGCTGGTAAGGGAGAACAGTCCTTATCACATTCAGAATTCCGCCGGTACCTGCAGGCTATAGCTCTCAAATGAACTTAAACCTGCGACAACAGTCTTCTATTTTTCCTTACACAATGGCAGCAGAAGTGAGGTCTTAGTCAAGAACAGGTGTGCACCAAAAGATGAAATCTGTAGGACTGAAAGGTGGGTTGACAGCTTGAGTGCTTGTGTCACCTCTGTGTTACCTTTGCTCCATGGGCTTGGATTCATATAACTCTTTTGTAATTACAAGGTAAATAATTTATGTTGGGCCTTGCTTAGAAATCATCATTTCCAGCTGAATATATGACTTTGCAGAGAACTACTTTTTCATTTTCTCCCCCAATTTTATTTTATTTTTTTACCATAACCACCTTTCTTTCCTTAAAATTATGCTCTTTCAAGTGTTGTATTTTTATTGTTAGACTCTTGTAGAGTAGCATTGCATTATTCACATTTCTGCCCTGTAGTTCATCCGCTGTCTGAAACAAGCCCCTTGAGTTCCTCTACCTTTATGGCTACCCTCTCTTTAAGCCAACCTTTTGTCTAAATGGCTGCCCCACACAAAGAGAAAGGTGTCCGCACCCCATTGGCTGAGATTATTACAACAAGGACACTCCCACTTGCTAAAGTCTGCATGAATGAGGGTTTAGCAATTTGCCAGCAATCACTCACAACCATCCTGGGAATGCAGATTTTTCTATTGCAATGGGTAGTTCCCACATAGTTACTGACAGGTCTCTAGGCCTGTGTCACTGGGGCCTAAGCCTAACTATAATAAAACTTTAAGTCTTTCCATAATCTTTTTTCATGTCATAGATGCCATGTGGAAATACGGCAGCAATCATCTGCACTGGACAAAAATTGTTCATCAGTGACAGTATTCCTGGGATTTTCAGAATCAACCAGTAATGAAGCTCTTGAATGGTCAACATGTTGCAGTCAATGTTCTGATAAGGCATCAGCTACAATTCACTAAACTCACTAAACACACACACACATACACAAAGAGAGAGAGAGAGAGAGAGAGAGAGAGAGAGAGAGAGAGAGAGAGAGAGAGAGAGAGAGAGAGCACCCAAACAGACATTGGCCACTGCATACATTTTAATGTGTATAAAGGAAACTGATAGCTGAGACTGTTGCCTGCATGTCAAAAAAAAGTTTCCTAAATGTTTTATACACCTTCAATTATACTTACGCAGTTACACAGCTTTTAGTCGATTCTACAGTGATTTATCTGTTGCTATGGAAACTCTTTTTTAATCATGGAGCTAATCAGCGGTGTGTTATCTAGCTCACTGTTTTGCAGGGAAAAAAATGAGTAAGAGAAGAGCTGTAACTGTTGTATAAAGCTATAATACCCATGACAGCTTTTATGCCTATTGTAGATAATTAATGATGTTTATTGAAACTGCACTTCAGACCTATTGATCACTGTCTGGAGGACATTATGAACTGCTAATGCAAGTTATCAGTGGACTATGCTATGAATCAGAACAGAGAAACAGACATATCTGTGATGACAATTTGACAGTGTTCAAAGATCACTGGTGAATTTGATTATTCTGCTTTTAATATTTAAACTTTATCCTAAAATATGGCCTGTAAATTTGGAAACAGCCAAGAAGGTGTGTCTTAAAGCCCAAGGTTGAATGATTTAGTAAACTCACTACTCCAGTGATCTGAATTGTATTTTATGTGCAAAAAATAATTCCCACTTTTGTTTTTCACTTTTCTCCTGGCATTAATATGTTGATATGAAACATAATAGATACTAAAATTGAACACCCCCCCAAAAATAGTATATATATATATATATATATATATATATATATATATATATATATATATATATATATATATATATATATATATGTATATATATATATATATATATTAAGCAGCCAGACTATTGATATCTACATTATTAATAAAAAAATTACTCATGATTTACAGGTTCCCCATTGATCTTGGACCAGCCACCCCTAAAAAGCACTTTGTCGAACTCCATGCTGCAGAAAGCCTGCACATTTACTGGGTTATTGATGGCCTTAAACGTCCTGCTGTGAGGCTCTTCTCTGCAAGCAGATGCTGAGGTAACCGCTAACTGGACGCTTTGATGAACATTTGTGCGAGGCAGCCACTAAAGCACTGTGCAGATATCATAACACCACCTGTTCTCTCCAGATCCTAAAGAAGCAGATTCAGTCTGTCTCTCATACTGTCTCTCACCTCTGTGACTCACTCACATGCTATCAGTCTTCCTTCTCTAATCTTTGCAGCCCTCCACTTCACTCTCTGCACTTTAATGGCTAATGTTCTTCTCTCTGTCTTGTTGTATGTAACATTCTATTCTGCAGAAAATTAGGACATAAACTATGATGTTGGCTAGAGTGGGAGAGAGGTACAGAAGATAACACTCCTCCAACAGCTAAAACTAAGTTGAATTGCTCTTCTGAAGGGGGTAAATGACCTGTCTGATCTCACTAGAACTGCAGTAGTAGTTAATTGTTCTTAAAATGGTAAAAATGACCAGTGGTTACATAAGTGGCAACTTTTGGCCGTGTGAATGAGTTCATGCAAACTCTAAACATTTAACAAAAGCAGTGTTGTCCTCACTGTTCCTTTCTCTCTCTCTCTTTTTTAAAAAAAGAAACCAGTTATATACACTTACTTCCAATGTAATCAGCTCATTACTGTAAATGGCTGTTATCAGTTGCAATCACTCCATTTAGATCATCGATAAAATAAAGTCCAGATTACCTGCATGACTTCTAGTGGGCCTAGAAAAAATTGCTAACATGTGGTTCACATTGGGAGTACACAGTGGTGTAGTGGTTAACACTGTCACCTCACAGTAAGGAGGTCGTGGGTTCAAATCTACCAGTCAAGTGGGGCCTCCTTGTGTAGAGTTGTATGTTGTCCGGGTACTCTCCAGGTACTCCAGCTTCCTCACACAGTCCAAAGACATGCATGGTAGATTAATTGACCATTCCAATTGGTGATCCTCTTGCTCCATTACAACTGGAGTCCAGCCCTGCAGTGACCCAGAATTTTATAAAGCTAAAATTAAATTATACCTAGCACTTACCTGAACAAGCTTAAGGAAAAAAAATGGCAAGGACGAGACCCCCGTTACAGTATGTTACACGCCGCCCTAAGGGAAACCAAATCACAACACAGACGTGACTCCCTGCTCCCAAGGAAGGAATGGTGCTACAGCAAAATTTGCAGTTCAAATGGCTGGTTTATTGATTTTTTTCAGATAGAACAATGTCAGAGTTGAGAGGAGGAAAATCATGCAACCTCCACAAAAAAAATAAAATTAAATAAAATAAATCCATAGCCAAGCACAAGATTCAAACCAGGAACCTTTTTGCTGTGAGGTAAAAATGCTAACCACTGCAGCACTATGGTACTTTTTGACTATGTGGACAAAGTGTAGAATTTTTACCACACTCACAGAAAAAGGCAACTACAGTGTGTGGTGATCAGATGCTTTTGAAGTTAATAATAGCCCAACACCTTACTGAGACATTTAGGATGTTTTTTCTTTAGTTTGTTACTTTCTTTACACACTGCATTAAAGTTTAAAGGAATGTAGAGCTGTAGCTGTAGACACTCCAGTTAAAACTGCAACATCTGGCTTTTTGTTGGTGGTTGTGTTGTCTAGCATATTACAGGTAAATGTGTTAACTGTAAGCATCTGATGAAACTTGTGAAAGTGAGAATTATCACGCAAAATCTGTGGACAGACACATGAATTAACTAAACATAAGGGATTTGACACAGAAGCAAGGGAACACAGAGGGAGGAAACTAAACTAGCACTGGGAATGTGGAACAAGATTATCTATACACAAGAAACAACATAAGCAAAAAGCCAACCAGGAATCTCGTGGAATATTTAAACAAACACAATTAGAATGACCAAAAAACCTCAAATGCTGGATAAACTGACCCAGGACAATGACACCGTGGCAACCTCTGGTCACTAGGGAAAAACGTGCTGGTGCTTGGTACAGTAAGTGGTTGCTGGAGGTTTTTGACTTTCACTGGGTGAAACTAGTTGCAAAGACACTGTTGCACCAAAAACCACCTTGAAATTGATTTGGTGTTTAGCAGATTGCCTGTGGGTAGCGTGGAAGATGGCAACTTGACTGCAAGCACTGGTCACTTAAAATGCATTACAAACTGGAAACTGGGGAAATTTGACTTCAAAGGAAGAGCTTTGCCTTCCAAAATGTGTTAGTTGCAGCAGACACAACCTTTACTTTGAAGGAGAATGTTTTTCCTGTCTTGTTAATGTCACACTTGCTACAGTTTCACTTCTTAACAAGTACTGTAGTTGAGTGAGTGAGTGGAGGCAAGTTGCCATCTACCATGCAAAATACTGGTGACTGGGGTAACCTGCAAAGCAGTTGCAAGGTGGTTTTTGGAGCAGCACCATATACCTCTAAGTGACCAGTTTCACAGTAGCAACTGCCAGCAACCTCTAGACACCACTCGTAAGCCATTTATGGACTACAGATGTTTCCTTTGTGACTGGTGGTTGCCAGATGTTTGCTGACAGGTCTCTAGGCTTGCGTAACTGAAGCCTTAGTTTTGCTGTTAAATTAGTTATAGTTTCAGGCTGTATGTAAATATTCTTTGGGATGAAGCTCATACTGTTAAAAGGATTTCTACCCTTTTATTTTTCAAAGAGAATGACATGATTATGGTGTGTTATCCTTTTTGATAAGTAAACTTGCTAGATGACTGTCTGAACAATAGCCTCAGACATTTTTTGTGAAATAAAAATTAAAGTATAACATTGCTGTCCTCCAGCCACTTGTTTTTTGGTTGTTTTTGTTGTTGGGTTTTTTTTTTTTTTTTGCTCATTCTGTTATATCATTGCACTCTGAAAGCTAGTTATTGTCCTGTGATTATTGTCAGATTTACACCACTTGCACTTAGTCATTATTCACAGAAGACACAGAGCACAGAGTGTGCATTAAGTACATCAAGTCTAGACAGAAATCTAAAATTAAAATTGAAAACATTAGTAAACATTTTATTGAATGCTACATATTGTGGTGACATAGCGTATAATATTGTGGAGCGGTGCCATTGTTCCTGCTAATTTATTCAATCCTGCTGCCAACCTTGTGCTTTTTTCTCTGTTGTTTACTCCAGTATGAGAGCAATATTGAAGGTCACTGTGTAAAATCTGGTACAATTTGGATTCACATAAAAGCCTTATCTTTTATAACGGCGTGATTTCAAATGTAGAAATATTATTATATGTGCTCATCGTTCACTGCAGAGGAGAGGGCTTTGTGCAAGGCAATGCGTTTTATCACCAGTGTTCATTTACTGTAAATAAAATAGCACATATAAAGTAGTGGAAACATAAGGAGTTAAAATATTATGATTACTTTTTTGTTTCAATGCGATAGGTGAAACATTATCTTCCTCTCATACATACTCTAGGTGTTTGCATATCAGTGCCTATTTGTGTCTGTGCGGCTGCAGCGGTAACTTGTCAGCAGCGGGGCGACAGATGGGAGTGTGTCCGTCTGCGTTCATGTAAACGCACAAATGGAGTGTATGTGTGTGTAAGTGTGCGCGTTTGTGTGTGTTTGTGTTTGAAGCAGTACAGTGAAGTGCTAGGTGACCTTTCGGGTGGTGTAGAGGTGGCATCACTGTGACAGTGTGACAGAGCGGGCCTCAGCCTTTCTGTAATGGATGAGCACTCTCAAGGTGAACACCTCTCCTTCCTCTTTTTCTCTTCCCCCTTCATCCCACGTGTCCTCTTTTCCACTGAGACCTGCTGTGTGTGGCCCATCTTCTTTGGTTGTTTTTGACCCAATGTGCGTGAGTGATGCTCTCCTGCTTCTTTCTGTTCACTGCTGTTCTGTTTTTTTATTGTTTACACAGTTTCTGGGGAGTTGCTGTAGGTATCATAAAAATCACACAAGAGCAAGCCTTACCCACAGAAATCTGTTAACAGATCACAGTGTGTACTTATACTATGATGTTAATTAGGAAATTAATAACAAAAACTCACATTTTTGTGCTGCATCAGTTACACTAAACTATGTATCCTGTTATATCCCACCGAGGGTATCCTGTCAACCGAATTTCTGTAGTGTTTCAACATTCTAGCTGACACTATCCTTTCAAAGGGGGGGGTATATGATAATGATGTTGAAAAGGCACACACACTAATCCCACAGAGAGATGAAGATGGGGGGTTGGAAGGAGGGTGTACAATCTGTTCATGTTATTGATCTAAGCTGAAGGGACACGGATGGCAGGTCACAGCAACATACTTGCATGATATTGATGGGTGGGCAAGCAGCCGGCCACCCACACCTCTGAGAAATGGACCCTGCTGTTCGTCCTTTAAACTGAGCAGGCTGAGAGAGACTGTACTCTTCTAGCCCGGAGACTGATACTGTGACTGTGGGCAGTATTGATAAAAATGGATGATGGCCAGCACGACTGCTTGACATCACCTCTTATATGGAAAAAGTGAAAAACATTTATTCAGATTATTTACATTACTCATAAATGTGTCAGATTCTGTTACACTGAAGAGAAAATTTATTTTTTCCATCCTAAAATGTTTTGGGAATTGATGTGTAGAAAAAGCTGAACATTCAAAGGTCAAAAATAGCTGAAATCCAAGTCAGGAACAAAAGTGTGGACAGTCAAACTACACAACTAGACTCACTATTCTTGATGAGTCAGTATCTTTGCCTAAACCTACAGTATGTACTACATTAGACTCAGACTGTCCTCGCCCACGATGTGACCCCATAGATCATTTGTATATACTGTTATGACAACATTTTAAAGTTAGGCCATCTCTAGTGGTTATATGAGGAAGTGCATGGAAAATGTGTACTGATGCTGGCACTTTTAGATCTGGCAGGACTCGTAAAAAAAAAAAAAAAGGTATACTTCAACCTAAGCCTTCATGTTTTTCAAACTCTGCTCACTTGCTGTTTGGTGCCTATAAGTAACCAAATAGCCAGTGAAAAATCAATCATAGCATTAGTTCAGGTACACATCCAACTGGCAAATCTAATATAGGGCACTTTATTTAAGCTGTGGTGCAACACACCTCCACCCTAATCCATCCTTTCATGCTGTTTCTGACTTAATAATGTCTGTTGCCACTGATGTCTGCTGTTTTGTTGTACTGAGGTCTTGCTGGTGCTCTTCCTGTTCCTCCCCTGGAAATATCAATTTTCTTTTGACTATGGTAGTCTGGACTGACGTAAGCAATGAGTTAAAGTAAAAGACTCTTCAGATGACAGGAACAAAAAAATAATGTGATAATTTTTTTTGGAAGACTTATTAAATCATGATCATGAAAAATTGGTTTATTTGAATTAATATCATTTTATCATGTCTTACAGTCCCTAACGATTGCAAAGCAGCAGCCTTATATTAAAGTATAAAGTAGCCTGCATGTGACGTAAACATGCAAAACAGAACAGGAAGTGAAACCAAAATTTTGAAAATGGTAGACAATGTGTTTTTATCTTTTTTAGCTAAACTGATCTGGTTACTACATAAACACAGTAAGCTAAGTCCAGCTCTGTGTTTCAGCAGAGGATGACCATCATATAAGCTTTACACCATCTTAATGTAGCTCCCCAGTTACAACACATCAGTCAAAGGTAATTGAATATGCAAAGGCTTAGCTTTAATTGTCCAATATGTTACTGTAAACAAGTCTAATGAGATTAACATTTACACACACTGATATGAGGAATTTGTTATACATATGTGCTCTGTAGTCACTGAGTTAATTGTCAGATCATTAAACGTTAATGACAAGATTAGGGCAACGCTCTAGCTGGTTCAGCACAGCACACGAGCCCTTGCTCTGAACTAGGAAACAGCAGAGCGATTCAAAGAAGATTGCATTTGTGACAAACACTATTCCCGACTCATCCATCATGCTTGCCAAACTTAGACATTCATTATAAAGTTTGCCGATGGATGCAGCCCGTTCTGCTCGGCCATTCATTTTTTAGACCCTCTCTCTCTCTCTTTCACTCTCTCCTACCCCCTTTTTCCAGCTCTATCTTTTTACCCCTCACTCTCTCTTTTGCGTTCTCTGCGTGCGCAGAGTTTCTCTTTTGCTGTCTCTCCTACTGTGAACTGAAAGATGCTGAGCAGCAGTGTAACAAAGAAGGCAGTGCATTAATTAAATACAGCAATTTGCTTTCCTCTTCTTTTTGTTGTGGGGACAGCGCTGCTAAGATTGATGAGACACTGTCTGATACACAAGAAGCCCACTACATCTCTATCTGAGGCTGATTGTGATGGAACACCCATTAACTGGCCAGTATGTATTAAGATGTCAACTTTTATAATATAAACTGTGTTGGTCTGTTTATTCATATGTTATTTCATTTATTAATCTTATTTTCCTCTTTTGCATGCAGGCGTATTTGTTTGCTGAACTGGTTTAGTTTGGTTTAGGACTGCTACTGTACAGTGCTACTGTTACTGGAGCAAAATGAAAAGGAAGGTGGAAAAAGAGGGCAGGAAAAGAAAAAACTGTGAGATGCATTGGCCTTGTGCAAATTATTCGCGTGTGATTAAACATTTATAGGGAACATATCTGTATGATTCCCTGCTTTTCTAGAACTTCAGAAAAATATAGCAATCAGTCAGCTTCACATCAGTCACAGCATGTGTGACGCAGCGCAGGAAAAACCTGCCAAAGATGCAGACAGAGAATCCTGCACACAAAAACAGCCAAGCAATCAAGAACAACAGGACTTTCCAATGTTTTCAATGTTTATCTTAATTTCAGTGTCTGCAAATATCTCCAAACATGGTCCTGACCCAACCTCTTTGAGGTGTGTTGCTGCCATCAAATTCAGAATGAGTAATTTTGTTTTTCTTAAAATGGTACATTTTCTCAGTTTAAACATTTGATGTGTTTTCCGTGTTCTATCTAAAACATGGATTTATTGGATTTGCGAACAATTGCATTCGGCTTTGTTTACATTTTACACAGCATCTCAACTTTTTTTTGAATTGGGGTTGTATTTGTGTCTTTGCTGAACCACAATAATTCAAAGAATGGCCGCAGTTTGACGTCTTAAAGCTAAGATTTCATAGAAAATAAAATAAAAGATAAATAAAATGTGTTTTTTGCATGTTAATCAAGAAGTTTTGAAATTTTAGGACGCATAAAAAAAGTTTTTAACAAAGAATATTTTGGACTTTCGCCTGGTCTTCACACGCTGCATCAGATATTATTAAATAATTTTGTTGTAAAATATTCAAACTTCCCAGTGGTAGATGACCTTGGGTGTATAGACCGCATAATAAACTATGAACTGAAAACCAGACGATTTAATCTTATAAACCTTTGAAATTGACCATGCCTCAAAATGACTGTGTTGCATATCTAATTAATGGAAATACTGTAGACTAGTATGATGGAAAGGCAAGTCAGTGTCATGTGTGTAATTACTGTATAATATAAACTTATAATATAAAACCCCTTGAGGTGACTGTTGTCATTTGGTACTATATGAATAAAATAGAATTGAATTATAGAATTGAATTGAGTGTGTCACCTTTTGAAGGTTCAGGCCACATCTGATGTCATCTTACAGTAAACTTTACATGCAGGGCTGTGTGTAAAGTCAGCTGCTGCTGTCCTGGACTGCAGCATAAGATAAACTGTAAGCGATAACCAGAATATTAAAGAATTAAATACACAAGTTCATTAACTTTTCAGTGATTATTTGCATGTGCACTTCTTTTCCAGCATCTTACTGAGTCTCTGAGGTAACAGTAGCTCAACCGTTATTACCCAAGAGCTTCACTGATCTCCCACCTCTTTCTCAGCACCGCTGTGCCTTGCTGCTTAATTCCTTTGTTGTATTTCTTTTCTGGCCCTCTCTCACTTCTGGCCTTCCCTTGGTGCTGCAGTGTCTCGCCTCTTCACTCTAATTGATAGAAGCAGAGTTAGTTAAGATGTCAGCTGAACACATCTACAGCCCTCACACATGGCAACAGCCCACACTATGCCACACATAGACTAACTGATGGTTAAATTGGTGTTTCAGGGGGGTCAGAAGTGCCCGCAGCCCTCAGGGAACATTTGACCCTTCCTGTCACAAACTTGCAAGTTCGTACACACTCTTCAAAACTTCAGCTCTACAATCCATTTACTCCCACGGCAGCTCAATTAAGATATACAGCCAGCAGTGCAGGTACAACAAAGTACATAATCAAACATATGCACATGCACCCGCAGCTCGCTCGTTGTATGCAATGTGATTGGTAATTGCTTCCCTAGTTCTGACCCAGCCATCACGATCAATCGGTGTGACTCGGTGATTAGACAAGACAAGCACCAAAAGCCATTGATTAGAGACATCCATTCCATAGGATATAGATTTATGAGCCCCTCCACTGCACAATGAGTCAACCCAATGGGATTTCTTGTGTAAAGGTTACAAAAGGGTAGAGTATCTTCTCCTAAAGGATTTTCATTTCTAACAGGATAGAAATGACCTTTTCAAGAAACTTTGTCAGAATGGAGAAGGATACAGGAATTGCAAAGCATGCATCTTTAAAATTCGAGAGTACTGATTCTCTTGTTTTGACAGAACGATTGCCACATACATTGTGTCTTAACTAAAAATCAAGTAATTATACCTTCTTCTCTGATGACAAATGGTCTCCAGTATTTACTATTCATAAATGTGATAGTTTTTTGCATATTTTGTCACACTTACATGTTTCAGATCATCAAAGAAATTTAAATATTATATAACCCAAGTAAATACATACAAATCACGAATTAACTGTGATTAACCAATTTTTTTTTTTTTTGGAAAGCTGAGTTGAATTTCACTAGCCACACCCAGGCCTGATTTCTGACAGACCTGCTGAATCAAGAAATCACTTAAATAAAACCTGTGTGACAAAGTAGGTTAAAAGATCTCAAAAAGGCAACACATCATTCCATAATCCAATAAAAAAAAACTCAAGAACAGTTGAGAAAGGGTTACAAAGCTATTTTTAAGGCTTTAGGCCTCCAGCTAACCACAGAGATAGCCATTGTCCATAAATGGAGAAAAGTTGCAACAGTGCTGAATCTTCCCAGGAGTGGCCGGCCTACCAGAAGTACAGGAAGAGTGCACTGATGACTCATCCAGGAGATCACAAAAGAACCCAGAATAACATCTAAAGAACTACAGGCATCACTTGGCTCAGTTAAGGTCAGTGTTCATGATTCACCAATAAGAAAGAGACTGGGCAAAAAAAAAAAGGAGAACATCCGGCCATCAGTTCGTGCCCTGAAGCTCAAGTGCACTTGTTTTATGTAGCAGGACAATGATCGGGAACACACCTGTAAGTCCACCTCTGAATGACTAAAAAAAAAAAACCAAAATGAAGGTTTTGGAGTGGCCATCTCTGGAATTAAATCCAACTGAGATGCTTTGGCATGACCTTAAACTCTACAAAGAAGAGTCGGCCAAAATTCCTCCACAGCGATGTTAAAGAACCCATCGTCAGTTAACACAAATGCTCGATTGTAATTCTTGCTGCCAAGAGTGGAACAACCAGCTATTAGGTTTAGGGGGAAATTACTTTTCGCATAGTGCCAGGTAGGTTTAAATAACTGTTTTTTCCCTTGATGAATCAAATTATGCTTTTAAAACTGCATTTTGTATATGCTCAGGTTATCTTTGTCCAATATCAAAATTTGTTTGATGATCTGAAGCATGTGAGTGTGAAAAATATGTAAAATAAATAAATAAATAAATAAAACTCAGGAAGAGGCAAATGCTTTTTCATGGCACTGAAGGTTAATTTATTTTATTTAACTGTAATATTAAGGCTACACTGCATCAATAATAACACATTTAAAGCACAATTCTCTGCAGTTTAAAGTCAATGTAGAATAAAAATTCATACAATTGGTACAATTGTTAGCGTAATAAAAGCACATTATATTTATAAAACTCACCTATTTGAAAACAGTGAGTTCTAAACACTGCCAGACTCCAGGTAATGCATTTCAAATAATATATAGCTGAATTAGGGAGGATCAATATTGCACAGTTGTTATAGCTGCATGGAGCAAATCAATAGACTGTAATAGAATAGTTTTTGTGTGTATGTAGATAATATTGTTGTTGGCGGATCATTCCACTGTCTGTGTGTGCAGGCAGTGATACAGTGAATGTGTACAGTGTGTACAGTACGGTTCAATAGGACTGTAGAATAAATGCAATTTTATTATTTTTTGCTGGCAAAGGACAAAAAGATTTCAAGAATGCAGTTTATGCATATCTACTCTTACAAGCCATTCAGGATTTATTTCCAATATAAAACTGGTATGCATACCTGCTCAGCACCTAACTTCATGTAATAAAAGGGAACTCTACAAATCAGGCAATGAGCTCAGATTTCTTCTTAAATATACACTTTCAATAAGCTTATGCAATATCACAATATTTATTTCCATCCAGAGTTGCATTAATATTGATGACGGGAGAGTCAGTCCAGCATAGTCTCTCAGTGGGGTTGAGGTTTGGACTCTGTGGTGACCAATCCAGTTAAAATGTTGCCTCATGCTCCCTGAACCACTCTTTCACAATTTGAGCCTGATGAACTGTCATCTTGGAATATACACGTGCCATCAGGTAAGAAAAAACAATCCTTTGATGGAAAAACCTGGTCATTCAATATACTCAGGCAGTCAGTTGATCTCATTTTTTGGGCAAATAACTTTGCTGAACCTAGACTTCATTCCAATGGAAGGTGCTTAACTTTTTGCTTAGATAATCACACTATAATAACATAACACTGATCTGAAAATGTTCTAAATATGTAATTATAACGCAGCTTTAGCTGATTCATTGCATAAAAATTCTAAAAGTTAAAGCGTATGCTGATGTGAACACTTTGAACTTGCATCATGTTTAAAAAAAAAAAAAAAAAAAAAAGAACTGCTCTCATCATGCCTCATGCCCCCAAGGGTCTCACTTGTGAAACAACTTGCATGAGACATAAAGCATTAACCTTACTCCCAAGGAGGACAGGGAAAATTAAGAAAATGGAGAGTAAAAATGGTATAATATTCCATTCAATAGTTCTGAGGGAAGGGTATAAGGCGATGTCATTTATCATAAAATTGCATAACCCAACAATATTTCTGTGGGTAAAAACTGGCCAAAGGCATGGCCTGTTGTGCCGGTATAAACAAAAGAAGAAGAGAAAAAAAAAGCAAGACTTAGCATCTTCTCCATGCTGTTCACCTGGTGATCAGCAAAAGTGTATCTCTAGAAACTTGCTGTCAGGCAGAATGGATTGTACTTAATTTCCAATAAGGTGCTTAAGAGCGATCCCTAATCATGCCTTTAATTAGAATCCCTTGGTCATTAGGGGAGATAATTCAGTGAAAAATACCTTTGCTCTCTGTGGGAGCAGCGTGGCGGCAGACGGAGGAACGGTCTGCGCTGTGCACAGGCCAATTTCTTTCTCTCGAAGCAGAAAATGTCATACAAGTGTAACAACAGAGATTAAAAATGAGGTTTCATGTTGTCACAAGAGAGCCAACTAAATATAAAAGTCTCCTGTTCATGTTTTTTGTTCCAATTCTTCAAAGCAGTGACAAAACATTTACGCACAACGTAGGACAGTAGGACAATAACCTTGCGACTTTGTGTCACTTTGCGTCTGGTCAAAATCTATAATGTTTGTTTTGACCCTGAAACTTGTGCTCAGAATCAGCTTATGTTTCCCATGACAGAATTATTCATTTTTGTCCTCTCACTGGTGTAACAGATTCAGTTGTAAAAGGGTGAAGTGTGTATGTACACCTAAAAAGACAATATTTGGCAAAAATGTGATTATAATGTGTCAAACAAATTTGATCTACCACAAAATACTGACATATTACTCAACTAAATTATATATTTACTTTAATTTTTACATGTTTATTTGTGTAGGGAAACGCAGACTTTCTCCTGCCGTTGCTTTTGGACAACACCTGTGTGTGTGTGTGTGTGTGTGTGTGTGTGTGTGTGGTCCCGTCCAGCATACACTGAGTGGAGACAGGTGAATGAAAGCTAACATTATTGGAAATGACAACTCATTAAAACTGAAGAGGGAAAGATATTGGTCAAAATATTTGCATTTTTTTTTTTAACACCCAAGATGAAAGCTGATAATATTATAGCTGGACCCTAGATGGGAGGACAGGCTTTGACCAGTTCTGACTGTCATATGACTGTTTATTCAGTTTTGTTGTTTGTTTGTTTTTTAATTAAAAAAACACTTTAATTTCAAAAGCAGAAGATGAATAACACTTACTTATAAATTGTCCAATTATCATCTTTTCAGGACAATAAAATGAAATAAGAGGAACTCTACAAGACAGAGGAATCAGAGACTGCCCACACAACAAACAGGCACACTGTAATGTCAAACTCTTGGTTGCATGCACGTTTTTCTTTTATTAACATTCTGGTGTTGTTTAGCCCTGTACAGCAAGCACAGGAACTGTTCTTTCTATCATGAGGTTGCCATTATGAATTGTAGTTTGTAGCTGTCTGCGTCCACACTGGGGTATGATCAGGTCTTAAGGACAGAAGAATAACTGTGTTTTGCGTGGTCACTCTCTATCATACAGTACAAGCATGTGTGTGAAAAATGCACCTGGTGGAAAGAAATTAAAGGCTGCTGGGCAGCAGGTTATTTTTTGAGTTTACTCTCATGTTGGCCAGTTTAAGCACAGAACCCATGAGAAGCGTGTCCCAGTAGGGTTTGTCAAAGACGTGCTTGTTCAAGGTTTCCTTTTCTTTTTCCTTTTCTTTTCTTCTTTTTTTTTTTTGTCGGTGCAAAAAGAAAAGAAATGTGGAAATACTCAGTTCTCCCTCTTAGGCCAACAGGAGCTCATCAACTCCACTGCTGCTACAGTATATGAGAGCTGTGAATGCAGCCAAAGAAAGATAGAGACAGATCCTGTGAGCCTAATTTCATGGTGTATAATATATCCTAACATCAATGACAAGTACTGCCAAGCATATCAGGAATAAACCAATTTAAATAGATATGATTTTAGGCACTTTTCTTTTTTTTTGTTTCATATTTGTTGGCTTGTTTTTAGGTTCACACTAACCAATTTCACACTGTACCTTGCTTTGGGAACAAAAGTCACATGAAACCAGAAATACTTCATTCAGTGGAACACATTTCAGTAACCTGTTGTGCTAGCAGCTCAGAGACTGTGGCACCATGGGAATCAAAACAAATCCCGCTTGCAGCGGGAAGTCCTGTGCACAGCAGCACTCAAGCATCTTCCTGCACCCTATGAAAAACATTTTTTAGAGTGGTGCATTCACTTCTTCCAGTCTATCAGTCTAGAAGAGTAGTCATATTGTGTACTCTCTTATTTTTGTGTTATGTGTTTTCTCCATCTCTTCTGTGTGACTTTTTTTTTTCTGTAACACTGTATGTGTTTGTCTTGTTTGTGTGCATCTGAGATTCAATCTGTGTATTGTGTGTGTGTGTGTGTGCGTATGTGGATATATGGTGGCGTTTGGTTAATAATCTCCTGACCATTTCATTACACTAATCAGGGTTGGGATCAGCGGCAGTGGCAGGATGACTTAGAGCTCAGGGCCTCGCCTCATTAACTCTCTGTGACCAACGAGCGACACGCGCACGACAAATTGGAATTGCCTCAGCACCCCAATTCTTCTCTCTTCAGGCTCTTCTGCAGTAAGTCCAGTGAAAGTAAAGATTATATCCCTTCCTCCATAATCTCTCTGACAATCATTGCTGACATTATGTCTTAAACAGTCTGACTCTCTTTACACCACTCCCATTTGTGGTGGTAAAGTGGCTTTTTTGAGTGACATCTGTGTCTCATTATAATCGTTCTTTTCTGATTGATGAATAAGTAAAAGTTTTCTATTTATCTTACATTTACACTATATAATCACTACTATTGTACCTTCATAAGCTGAAATCAATACATAATTCATCTAATCCTGCTCCACACTGTTAACCCAGAGCTCACTGGGTTAAAAAACATCACTGGCTTAAAAACATCCTTAAATTCTCTGCATGGCTGCTAGGTTTGCAGCTGATGGGAAATTGGGCTTCCAGAGGCACGTGCATTTAGACTCACTGGACATCACTAAGCTACACTTGCACTTCTAAATGCTCTTCTCAAGCTTGACCCATGTTGAATGGAAATTCAGAGAAGGATATTACATATCTGTGCTGTCTGTTGTGCTGTGTGTTGTTTGTGTATGCCCCCTCATGGTTTCAAAGTCACACATTTAAAAATATCTAGACAGACTGCCCAAGGCTTAAATAATGACCTGCTGTCATTTCCATGCCCTCTGAGTACCCCTCTTAATCAGCTCCCTCCATGTGCAGTCATAGAATTTAATTAGCTGCTCACCAATGTTATTATTAAAATTAATCACAGACATCCTACCAGACTCTGATCACATCCTGGTGTTCATTGTATTTTGCTTTGGTGAAACTGGTAGCTTAAAAGTCCCTTAGGAAACAAATTTTAAATAGTTATGGGAGCACACCAATCGTGATGTCAATGAGCTCTCGGACCATTAACGTCTTAGATATGTTATATGCACCGACGCAGTGTGCATATAACAGTGTGCAGACAGTGTGGGACTTTTTTCTGCAAATGAAGAAATAGAATCTCTGCATTTACCATGATTGGGTTGAAATTAATTCAGTCATCACTCAAGTGCATTTAATGCAGGCGAGCCAGTGGAGACAAACTGAATGATTAAAGCTGTCATATTTAAAATGATAAAACATTCTACTTTAAAAAGTGGTGGTAGCTGAAGATTGCCTTCAAAAGTTGCAGTGATTCTTTTTTTTTCTGGTCTACACATTGGCTATCAAAGATAAAAAAAAAAAGGCAGCAAAATATTCTCTTTTTTTGGGGGGGGGGGGGGGGGGGGGGGGTAATTGACTAATGTATGTAAACTTGCCACCGTGGTTACACAACCTTAGAAATAAGCCACAGCTCAATAATGTGTGTATATGCACTTTTGCCATGGGTGTGAGCTGGCAGTTAAGCACTACACTCCTGTTTCTATGGGGAGTTTCACACTAAAAAACAACAAGTGGAACACGGGTATGAACTGGACGGCACCCTTTACTTGTTGGTCAGACGTCTTCAGACTTGATTGTGATCTCAGCTAGATGTGGAAAGTTTCATGACTCTAACGTTAATGGCTGCAAGTTGACAAAATGTGTCAGTCATTTAAATGCCTGCTAATAAAAATAAAATAATGATTACATCAACAGATACACAACACCTGAAAAAAAAAAAACATCTTGAAGAGGTATATCAATAAAGAGCAGAAAAAAAATCTCTGACATTAAACTTTCCCTTTTGGCCATTTTTATGCAATGATAACAAGTGTCTCCAAAAATAGCTAATTTAAAGTAAGCCGCCATCAAAGCTGCATTCCTAGAATGGGCAGAGTGTGCAGAGCAGGGGGCCTCTTAACCACAACAGTTCAATGTTAAGATTCAGGCCCTCGTTCCTGTGTAGAAGCTAAATAACCTCCATATTTCCCTGTGTGGCTGACACTAATGGGAACCATGCTGGGTCTCACAACTCGCCACCCTGCATGTGTGCGCTCACTGATGCTCAGTCTACTGATTGGGTTGGTGACTGAGGTCATCTTTTCTGTGCTGACCACAAGTTGTGAAGCAAAACTTCAATATCCCGCTGGGCTAATGCAATTAGTACCCAACAACCATATCACTTACACAAGCAATGAGTGCTGCCCCGGGGGAACGAACCACTGTTTGGCTCTGTGCATAAACAATGGGGTCTTCACAGAGAGGGAGACAGGAGTAATATTCTGAAACAGCCTCAGTGTTATCAAGTCTTGCATGTGTTTAGGGTGAGAAAGAGAAAGAGAGGTGAAATGCGTTCTTTCAACATGGGACAGGATGTTATCTCACAGGGCTTTCATCAGTTTTACCCTCACTATCAGGCCTCTATCTGATGAACACTTCACAGTTATGAAGCGTTCGCACTGCTAGAGATATGCCACCAGTAAAAGTGTTTTTCCTGCCACCCAAGCATAACAGATAAAGAGCTTAGAAATCTTATGGTTTTTTTAAGTTTCAGGAAGAATGATCATTCACCAGTAGCTGGATTATACAGTGCTGAACAGTTGGCTATTGGGATAAAGAAGTAATGCAAATTGGCCATGTGTAAAAAAAAAAAAAAAAAAAAATACAAATTACACAGGAACAAAATTAATTTTCATAGTTGCCTTATTTTTTTGCAGCATTTTTGGGCCTTTGTAAACCATTAAGAACAAACACTGCTGTGGCCACATTAAATTTTCAGGACTGGAAAACACATTTAACCTCTGTTAAAAACTATAACTAAAATCATCCAAATGAATTTTGCACCCAGTGTTTTACAATCTAATGCCAAAATTTGTAAACAATGATTTTTTTTTTTTTTTATACGAGCAGCAATATCATGGGATGCATCATAGTATCAATAACAAAAGTCTACCAAGTTAATGTCGATGATATAATGTCAAACATCCAGGGTAACAAAAACATGTATTGTTACCCTGAAGGTTTGATGTTTCATCTGATAATTCACTGGAAAAAACAACAACAACAACAACAAAATGTATTTTGTGTACATTTTTAAGGATTATGTCACCATGTGGGATATTTTCATGTTTGGCTTGGCAAAGATTTTATGTCAGATGCCTTTCAGAGAGGCAAGGCTGAGATGGTTTGGACATATGAAGAGGAGAGTTAGTGGATATATTTGCTCAAGAATGTTAAAGATGAAGCTGCCAGTGAGGAGGAAGATTCATGGATGTTGTGAAGAAGAACATGCAGAGGGTTGGTGTGGCAGAAAAAGTATTAATAGGATAGAGTGAGTTAGAGGCAAAGTTAGAGGATTCTCTGTGGAGACCACTAGAGGGAGCAGCCAAAAAGAAGAAGAAGCACCACGTGGGACAGGTGCCTGGTCAAACCAGTTTATGGCATATGAGAGGCCTTCTTTTCACATACACTGTGACACTAGGCTCATCTTCTATATCAACATAATCCTTCAATCTTCAATACTCCATCTTTGAACATTTAGCCAGCAAAAGAACTAGAACAGATAAACATCGGCCCATGTCATCAGTAAATGTGATCTCATTTGAAGACAGACCATTGGAACTCAACAAGACCAACAGTGGTCTGCACTGGATGGCTGCGGCTCAGAAGGTAAGTAGTTCAGGCACAGATTGGAAGGTCAGTGGTTCGATCCACAGCTCATAGCTGTATGTCAGTGGATAAAACAACTTCCCCTAATCTGCATGTACATACTATACATATGTAAAATATGTATGTACATAATGTCACATATACTGTCCTACTGTATATGTACTACTGTATATAGTATATATATAGACAAGTGTAAATGGCTGCGAATGTGGCTTGTAATATAAAGCACTCTGAGTGGACCAGAGAAGTGCAGACTGATATGTAAATACATCAAGTTTAAGGTTATCTATAATTAAACCATGAATACTGTGTTTCTTTTTAACAACACTGTTAAAAATAGTGGTTAGTCGTTAGTGTAATACAATTTTCTAACCAACTGAATATATTCGGAGCATTAAAAAACATAATGGAAACTGTGACCCAAAAGCTTTAGCGACAGCTTTTCAGCAGCCAGGGTGTATATCACCTATTATCTCTTTGGTTTGACTTTCAACCTGATTGCAATCAGCACCTGATGTAATTAATGAGGTGATTAATTGCTGGATTGATCCACTGATCAATCAGAAAGCTCTTCCATAGACCTGGAATCCTTACCCAGCATAATTACTGGGAATATTAAAGGTTTAATTGGATCCTAGGGTCAATTCTGTTGAAAATTTGTTTCTAATTTGTAGCAATTTCTAATTTATGAGAAAGTTTTTGGTCCAAGCTATAGAAATAAAATAGTGCTATTAATTGATGTTAGTTCACTGTGACTTCAAAACATGTAAACATGGAAATTAACATCAATCATATGAACCTAGAAACAGCTCATCAAGCTTTTACAAACCTGTCATGCTGACAGGAAGGGCTGCTCCTTTAATGCTGATTTTTAATCATCAGTCATAAAGACCCCAAGTTGATTCTCATTTTGTTAATTGAGTCAAAGTGCTTCTTCTTTTGAGTTAGTTTTGTTACTATATCACAGTACACGAAATATACGACTGCAAAACAGAATATAAATATTAACAAGCAAACCGTTTTTTGCAAAACTAATGTACATAAATACAACATTTACTGCAAAAGAGTGAACAGCACAACACTGAACTGAATGCCAGTTTTCCGTTTGCTGCTCCAGAATGCTGAGTGCCAATACTTATTGCAAAGATTGAAGCAAAGGTTATTTCTGTCTGAAGAGTTTTGTGGTTGTCCAGAAGGATAACAATTAATGCAATACTTTTATTAAAGCCATTGAATTAAGGCTCAAAGTATGCAATTAAGTCACATGTTGAAGGTTTACTGTAATGGTGTGCACAGGCAAAACTACAAGAAAAATTTCCATTGTCCAAAGACTTATGGATCTAACTGCAGTTACGAGTAAGGTCTCTTGAAGAAATAAGAGACTGTATTTGCTGTATATTTTACAGTACATATAAGTAACTTTTATTCACCATGGAAAATTTCAAATAATTTGAGCAAACTTCAGAGAATTTTGTATGAGAAGATAATTTGTATAAAATATGTTGAAGCTTTGGCTTAAGCATTATTGGGCAGCAGCCTTTTTTCTGAAAACCAGATTTTATAAGCACAGGGTTGAGGTATGGCATACCATGTGCTGCTCATATAGTTAGCAATTAATTAATTAATTACAAGGCAGGTCACCCAAAATATCCCCTACTTTATTATCTATTTTTCAGTCTATTTTTCTCTACATAAGACCTGAACGAACAGAGTGAACATCATGTCATATTAAATATGACTTGAAACTAGAGACCTTAAACTCATCAGTCAAGAGCATGAGCAGTAGTGTTACTTTCCTATAGACTTCTATAGAGTCAGAGGAGTTGCCCCTCACAGACCTTTAGAAACAATGGAGGTTTTCTGCAGTGGCCTCACTTTTTAGACCTGGAAGCCACGTCAATACATAGACGCTTGTTAAAATGAAAAGTGAATGTGAAGGAAATGTTATGAAGTATAATGTGTGATAGTGATGACATAATGGAAAACACAAGCTGGAGAGAGACAGAGAGAGAGCGAGAGAAATAGAGAGCAAGTGAAAGTGGGAGGTGAGATAGTGGCAGTAGGAGCTTGAAGCTGGAGAAGGTGACCCTGAGATACAGGCAGGACTGTTCATTTAGGCAGGCAGTGAACAGAGCAGTGACAGCCAGCACCAGAGTAGTACTGGACCCCTGGAGAGAGGCACTGCAGCAGATGGAATAAAAGAATTTAGATTAAACAATCCCACACCACACAGTGTCACCATGTTGATGCTCTGTTATTAGATGTTAGGCTCTAGTACCCAAAGGAAGCAAACCTTTCTAAGAGAATACACATAAAATTCATGCATGATTCTTATTAAGGATAAGGGATGACTAAAAAAATGTAACTTGAGCTCTTTAAATTATTTATATAATCTTTAAATAACTTTTGGTCAAGTCAAAAAAATATAACTTGTCAGTTTGGTTGTTCCTTTGGGTATACTATCTGATAGCGTCATGGGATAAAGTAATTCTGACAGTAATGATGAAAACTGTAAGAAACTCAATTACAGAATGTGAAGCATATGCTCAGAAAAGATGGTTGGCATGAAATTCTTACGAGCAGTACATAAAAACCAGAGACATGACAATCAAAAGTATCCTGAATAGAAATGGCAGAATTATGTTACAGCAAAGATGGTGGTAGAAGTAAACCTCCAGGGAAGGAAAAAAACTTTTGAGGCAACAATCAGCTCATCTGGAAGTGTTTTTTTTAATCAGATTTGAGTAGTATTTCTATATATGGTTTTAATGTCCTCAGGATCAATGAAAGCTAATTTTGATAATTCTTTAAAATAACTGTGTAATAAGTGCTTGGATGCATTTCAGCATTGCTGCCAAATAGCAATCCTTGCTTCTAGAAGGACTTTGGTACTATCTCAGGAATCAGACCCTACAGGCCATCTGCAGCCTCATGAAGCCATTCAGCACATCAGGAAATGTATGACCCAATCACGTTGTTGCACTGACAAATGTGCATGGTTCACAACAGTTCCAACTGTGTTGGAATAGGAATATCCGCTCATTATTGTAGTAAATATATACATACTTTTTACTTTTCATGACTGTGTAATGAATTAAAATGGAACTTGTTCAAGTGCTTTGGTGGAAGAGCAAAGTCAGACACGTACATGTACTGTAAATTGATAGCTTGGGCATGTGTAGCAGCAGCATAACATGAGCAAAAAGATTTTTAAACCTTATTTTGGGGCAAAGTCAACAAATGTTTTCAAAGTTTATTTTTTTAATCAGATACATTCTGTTTATCTGTTAGTTATGGCTTTTTCCCTCATTCATTTACACAGAGGTTTCAAAATAAAAACCAAAATAACTTCCCATCAGCACTACCAAGATGGCTTCTCAGTGGTAAGTCTTGCTACAAGAAGGACTTTGCAAGGACCACATGTGGAATCCAATCTTGCCTTTAAAAAAACTCAAAATCAGGCAGTATAAGAAAAAAGAGTGAGATCAGAGTGTGGATAGGGTTGGCCAAACTCTTCATTACTGGGACCTGGACTTGTAATTTTTCCACTTCGGTCTCATTCTCCATTTCAAGGGCATGTTGGCTGCTGAGAGTGTGATGGCTTTGTGGTTATAGCAGTGATGCTCCCTCCATTGTGTTTGGCCGGCCAGCTGCCTGATATATTATATCTTCTGATTACCACCCACCACACACACTGATAAGATCCCAGCTGGAGCAGGACAGGCCCCAAAGTGCCAGCACTCAGTCTGCATGCAATTTGTAAACCAGAATCAGGATGCTTGTGCATATGTGCATGTTTGTCTGGCTACTCAAACTTCAGCATGCATGAATCAGCACACAAATCTGACTGGTGAAAAAGAAGGCAAACAAAGCAAAGTGTAAAGTGTAAGTGGGTGAGTAAACATTCAGTAACGCAAAAACATTTCTCTTGTCATATTATAAAATGAAGACATTTCCATACATACAGTACCAGTTGTTATAGCTTGTAAATGGACTGTTGCTTACATACTGTTTTCCTACTCAAGGACTCAAAGCACTTTATTCACCCAAGCACTTTTTTTTTTTCTACACCTAAGTGCTTTCTATCTAACATTCACACATTTCGAGAGCAACTTGGTGTTCTTGCCCATCTTGCCCAAGGATACTTTGGGAGAGCAGTCAGGGATTGAACCACCAACCTTTGAGTTACTAGCTGACCTTCTCTACCTCCTGAGCTATAGTCCCCACCTTAGGTAAATATGAAGCCCTACATGCACTGGGCTGATATTGTAGCTCCGGAGGAGCTTCATATGCCCCCTCCTGAGCTACAATGGTATTTCAACAGACAACAACATTTCCCTGAATCAGTGTTGAAGTCTGACATTGATTTTTAATCACATTTGCAGCTCCGGTTATTACTGAGACAATGTTGAAATCAGAACTGGTGATCAACAGGAATTAAATGGTATTTCAGCTGACCTTCAACTTTAATTTAATTGAATCATTTGGTTAACGGATCATTAGAAAGTGTGACCAATTCTGTGAACACAATAGTTTTGACAGTTTGGCGGTCTGGAGCATTCAGGTGTGTTCTAATACAATGCCACAATCTTCCCAGGAGTGGATGTCCCAGCAAAGTCACCCCAAAGACAGACTGTGCAATGCTCAGAGAAACTGCAAAAAACACAAGAGCTGCAATTCAGACTCTGCAGGCCTCAGAAGCATTGTAAAAGTGAATCGGCACCCTATCATGGTGGAGGGGATTTTGTGCTCCAGTGAGCCCATGGCCTATGTTGTTTGGGGGCTTTTGCCCCCTAGTAGGGTCTCCCAAGGCAAATTGGTCCTGGGTGCAGGCCCAAACAAAGAATGACCCTTATGGCAGATACAACAAGGGAACAGTTTACCGTACCCAGGATAGGGTTACTGGGGCCCCACCCTGGAGCCAGGCCTGGGGAGGGAGCTCAAGGGAGAGTGCCTGGTGGAGACAGCAGTACTCTACCCACATGGTGTACAGTGCAGATGGTGTGCTGCTGACTTCAACTGAGGCTATAGTTGGGGGTGGAAGGAATACTTCAAGGACCTTCTTAATCCCACTGACATGCCTTCTGTAGAGGAAGTAGAGTTTGGGGACAAGGGGGATGACTCAACCATCACTCAAGGTGAGGTCACTGACATAGTTAAACAACTCCTTGGTGGCAGGGCCCCTGGGGTGGATGAGATTCACCCTGAGTTCCTGAAGGCTCTGGATGTTGTAGGGGTGTCTTGGTTGACATGCCTCTGCAATAATGCAAGGATATCAGGGGAGGTGCCTCTGGATTGGCAAACTGGGGTGACACACCCTCCAGTTCCCTATCTTCTTAAAGATAGGGAACCGGAGGGTGTGCTCCAACTATTGGGGATCACACTCCTCAGTCTCCCCAGAAGTTCTATGCCAGGGTGCTGGAAAGGAGAGTTTGTCTGTTAGCCAAACCTCAGATTCAATAGGACTAATGCAGTTTTTGTCCTGCTTGTGGAATGCTGGACCAGCTCTTTATCCTCTCAAGGATATTCAAGTGTGTGTGGAAGTTTGCCCAACCAGTCTACATTGCTTTGTGGACCTGGAGAAGGCATTCAACCGCATCACTAGGGGAATCCTGTGTGGGGTGTTGTGGGAGTGACTGGCCCATTGTTACAGGCCATTTAGTCCCTGTACAACTGCAGTAACAGCTTGGTCTGCATTGCCTGGGCATTGCCCCTGCGATCTGGCCCCGGAAAAGCAGAAGAAAATGGATGGATGGATAGAAAAGAATGAACATGTACGGCTGGTTTGGAAGAGTTGCCAGGTAAAAGCCTCTTCGCTCTAAAAAGAATACGACAGCACAGCTTACATTTCCAAAGAATGGAAGAGTCTGAACAACCACAAGAATTGTAGAATGTCCTTTGGATGTGACAAAAGTGGAAATGTTTGGCCATAATGCACATTTGGTGCCCCTTTTGGAGAAAGCCCAACACAGCATATCAGCCCAAACACCTCATACCAACTGTCATGCACAGTGTGGAAGGGTGATGATTTTGTCTTGTTTTGCAGCCACAGCACCTGGGACCTTGCAGTGATTAGTCATGTGATACCATTCCTCTGACAGCTAAAGTTTGGCTGAAATTGGATCATGCAGCAAGACAATGATCCCAAGCAGAGCAGCAAATCCACTCCCAAATGGCTGAAAAAGAAAAGAATCAAGGTGTTGCAATGGCCCAGTCAAAGTCCAGACCTCAACCTGGCTGAAATGCTATGGTGGGACCTCAAGAGACCTGTGCATAACAAATGCCTGCAAACCTCAATGAACTGAAACAACGTTGTAAAGAATGAGCAAAAAGTCATCCACAATGATGTGAGAGACTGATGAAAAGAAAATGATTACTTCAAGTTATTGCTGCTAAAGGTGCTTCTATAAACCTCAGAATCATGGGGTGTTCTTAATTTTCCACAGGACTGTACAGTCCTGTGAAAACCTTCTTTTACACATTGCTGTAGCTTCCCTGGTGAGCGAGCTGTACCCTAGAAGTAACCAGATAGTCTTCACTGTTGCTGGGTTTGTTAAAACTACCCAGGCTGCTGCGATCATTTTACTTTATTTTAGCCACTATTGTGCTTTCTCCTCATGACAGAGCCATTTCTCACCAGGACACTGTCTTTTAACTAATTCATTTTCCTGAAACAGAATTTATCTTCCAATATTCCACACATAGATGCACTATCAGATTTTCTGTGAAAAGGAAAATGAGGAAAAAGCACTTTTGTTGCCAGTAATAGCCTCACATACCTCTGAATGTAAACTATCTTAATCCGTAATGTGGTACTGAAGGGTACATCTTTTTTCTTGCCACTTGTCTGATCCAATATTATTTGAGTATTTATGTCTCTGCCTCCTTTCACAACCCTTCCTCTGGAGAAAAATATAGTTGATAAGTTACCTCTGCAATTTTAATGACTAAAAAGAGTGATAAAAAGATGCTTTCTCTCACTATGAATATGAAGCAGACATGTTACTGCTAACTATATATGTCACTATAAGATATTTTTGCCTTTCTCCTAGTGTACATCTATAAGATCTGTACATAAATAAGAGCTTATCTTCGAGTAATGCACAGTCACAGATAGGGAATGCGCTCATCCATACATGTATGTATATTTGTGCACATTAGCAAAGGCCAGATGGACCTCAAGTGCCAGTAGCCATCTTTTTCTAATCTTTTCCTTCATCTTGCATCATCTGGTCCATATTTCTTTCTCCTTATCTACAGAAGTTCCAGAGGGGACCTCCTGTATAATTATTTACTCTCAACATGTTTCTCCTGAGGCCTCCCTTACCCTAGACCCCCTTCTTTAACTTCACTTGAGGTGGTAAGTATGTACATAACCCCTCTTTCAAAGCACCTAATTCCTGAATATGTTCACACAAGCTATCCTATTAATGAATAATACAAGAAGTTGGTACTCTTGACTTGTGCTGCTAATGAGTATATGACCAAAAAAATCTGATTTCCCTGAGCATTTTCTCTATAGTCATAAGAGAGTTTGAAAAATTATAATTTTACATAGCAGGCCTTTCCCCTTGCTGTAGAATATTTGTAAAACATGACATTTGAGCTAATTAAAAATTGCACCAATTTCTTTGCAATTTTAATCAGTCTTAATCTGGCACCCTTTAAATAGCACATGCAGCACAGTATCTGAATGCATGATAGACAAAGAAAGGCAAACAAATAAATACCTTACTCTGCATTTTGTTTTTGGTTTTTTTTCTGACCTGCTATTGGGATCCATTGATTCTGTCAAGCCAGCGTCAGTCCGTTGTGTCTTTGCTTTTAGTTGGTATTCACACGTCTTCTCCTGAGAGTAGTATTTGGGGAGATGTGGGAAAGAGAGAAAGAACAGATCAAATGTGATTTATCCAGAGTTGGACAGCCAGCCAGTAAACTATGTATGCTGAAGAGGATCAGGAGGTTAGAGGGGGGGGAGGTCACAACTGTATAAATACTGACATGGCAAACCTAGACAAAATTGGTGTGTGAAGAACAGGTGACTGAGGTACTTTCACAGTTTTTTGTTTTTCTGTACAGCATATTCCCATACCTCTTTATTCACACAGTGTAAAAATAACAGAAGGGGTTTCTATGTTGACTCCACTGTACATTTGATGACACAAAGGTGTTGTTAATATGGGTTCTGTGAGTTATGGATTGTGGTAAAGCAATCTGGCACCAGGTTGTTACAGTCAGAGTGTTATAATCTGATTGAGGACCTTGAACGGTCATGTTGGCAGTGGAGAAAAAAAATCTGTGTTGCTGCCAGTATGAACATGGTCACTTTGAGAGGTTAAATTACATCATATCAGACAGATGTAATGTGTTAGACACATTTGTACGCATTTGTACTCATATGGTACCATGACTGCATGTAGGAAGTCAATACAATTACTTCGGAGGTGACATATCCATCTTCTATCAATATACTATCAGATTTAATCTTAGTGTAATAACTCATTTATTCATTACATCAGTGTTCAGTGATCATTTTCCTGGGGGTTAACTGAAATGATGATTGGGTTTTATATCAGCAGGAAATGCATCAAACTTACTAATAGACAGGCAGCCAGCCAGACATTTTTCTCAAAGAGCTGCCAACATTTTCTTGCCAACCACAAACTGAAAACCCCCGGCAATGTAAACTAACTTGTCTCTATGTCTCTGTTCAGAGAAAATTGAGTGCTTTAGTTTTTTTGTCGTCTGTCTAATTGCTGTTGGTTTTTCAAGGGCCTTCTCTCAACTCTTTAATCTCTAAAACATTTAACATCTATATACAGTGTTGTGAAAAAAGCATTTGCTCCCTTCTTGATTACTTAGTTTGTGGCATATTTGTCACACTTATATGTTTCAGATATTAAACAAAAGGTATTTTATTATACAAAGATAACCTGATGCAGTTTTTAAATCCTGAATTAATTTATTAACATGAAAAAAGCTATCCTGCCCCCCCCCCACCCCCCAAAAAAAAGATTTTACAAAACATGAATTAACAATTAACCACATTTTTTGGAAAGCTGAATTCAGTTTCACTACCCACACCCAAGCCTGATTATCAAGAAATCGCTTCAATCGAATCTGTCGGACAAAGTGAAACAGGCCAAAAGATCTCAAAAATCAACTTATCATGCCACGATCGAAAAAAAACCAGCTGAAATCTATCAGTCTGAAAAGGGTTACAAAGCCATTTTTAAGGCTTTGGGCCTCCAGTGAAACACAGAAAAAGACATTATTCATAAATGGAGAAAACTTGGAACAGTGGGGAACTTTCCCAGGAGAGGCCAGCCTACCAAAATTATTCCAAGAGCACATCAGTGACTCAGCCAGGAGCTCACAAAAGAACCCAGAATAACATTTAAAGAACTGAAGGCTCCATTTGCCTCAGTTAAGGTCAGTGTTCATGATTCAACACTGGTGACCAAAAAGAACACAAAGGCTTATTTCAAATTTGCCAAAAAATCCTGATGATCCCAAAGACTTTTTGGAAAATATTCCAGGAACTGAAGAGACCAAAAACAAACTTTTTGGAAGGTTTGAGTCCCAGTACATCCGGGGTAAAACTAACAGAGCATTTCATAAAAAGAACATCTTACCAACAGTCAAACATGGTGGTGGTAGTGTGATGGTCTCAGGCTGCTTTGCTACTTCAGGACCTGGACAATTTTTGGCTAAATTAAAACAATTCTGCAAAGAAAACTGGGCCAAAATTCCTCCAGAGTCATGTGAAAGGCTCAGTTATCACAAATGCTTGACTGCAGAGTGGAACTAGCATTACTTTTTCATAGGGCCAGGTAGGTTTGGATTGCTTCTTTCCCTTGATAAATAAAAGCATAATTTAAAAAGTGAATTTTGCATTTACTCAGATTATCTTCATAGAATATTAAAATTTGTTTAAAGCTCTGAACATTTCATTTGTGACAAACATGTAAAAAGCTAAGAAATCAAGAAGGGGGCAAATACTTTTTCACAGCACTTTATCTTTTTTTTTTTTTTTTTGCATTTTTGGCCACAGCGGCTTTTATCATCAGTGGAGAGAGGCAGGAAATGGGGAAAAGATACAGGGGAAGACACGCGGGCAAACCGGCGATGGGCCAGGACGCGAACCCCCGCTGCCCGCACCGCAACGCGGCACATGCATGTGGTCGCCGGCCCCACCACCAAGCCACCCAGGCGCCCCAGCACTTTATCTCTTGACATCAGGCATCTAAGCTCATTTCTGTCTCTCTTTTTCCTCCCTCGCTGCCTCCCACTGTGTCCTAGCAGTCCTGCAGCAGTGAAGGTCAGCCTGTCTCTCCTCACTTACGACCCTGACTGATTGTGCTACCTTTGGGGCAGATGTCCAGTAGAATTGTAGATGTATATGTATGCTATTGTGTGTGGGCACATGCCCATATGTAACACAGGCATGCAAGGAGAAACTTTTCAGCTTTAATGTCAGTTCTGTTAAAAAAAAAAAAAAAAAAAAAAAAAATTGATAAATGAAAAACATTTTTTGAAATAAAAATAGAAGAATTTTGCAGCTGTAAAATAAACCTGTTTTGTTCTGTGGTGGGCAAATGATTCTAAATAATACCAAACACAGAGATCAGAGATGGCATAAAGAGTCCAGAGCATGTCAGTCAATATACTGTAGCTTCCCTCAATAGGTAAACGTTTTTCTGGTGCAGCGCGTGTAGATTTGTAGCAAACACATGAAATGCGTTGTGAATGGAAAAGATAAAACAGTTGGTTAGTAATGGGCTTGGCTCATTTGTCATACTGTACTTTCCTGGAATTTCAGCTTGACATATGCTATATTAAGGATTTGTGTTAAAAATAGATCTGCTAATTATATTATACAATCCTCACTATCTATATAACTAAATAAATTTAAATTTTCTTTTAATCAATCTTCTATAGATTGTCAGAGGTCTTGACTTCACTGGCAAGTGTTAGCCACAACTTTCTAATAATTATGATGATATTTGTGGGCATTAAGTATTAACCCTACAGCACTGATATAAAACTGTCTATCCAGCAGCCAGGCTGTGTTTAATATAAATCTGAAAGAGTCCTGTCATTAAACTTTCATGGCACTGGACCATGACTGACATACACTCATCTGTGCTTTTTCTTTCACTTCACCAAAAATCAGCTTCATGGAAAAACAAATATCAATGTGCTAAAAGAGAGAGACAAGAGAAAGCTGTGAGAATTAAGCTTCACAGTCCAATATAAGAAAGAACATTTGTGTTAATCATTTTAGAGACAAGACACCCAACTACAGTTTTTGATCCTGTAACCACTAAGGTGTAACAACTGGTCCTCTTTTGTTCAGGAGAAGCTTGCATGAATTTTGTAAGTTAACCCAAGCAGCAGCAGTTCCTCTTGTTCCAGATGAGGCTAGCTCCAAAAGTGAGTGAATCCTCACAGCATTAAAAAGCATGTTTACAGCCTGCTGAAACCACAGTTTTGGACTCTGTGGATACTTTGCTTCACCAAATATACGGAGAATCTTTTTTTTAATAACTTATGTATTCAGATATTGATAGGGGTTAAAGTTACAGGTATGACTGCTTTGACTGGCAGGTGTGTTAACACAGGGAGCTAAAGCTGACTACTGCCAGGCTTCTCCTCGTCTAATTTGAGTCAAAAACTGCGCCTCTCCACCATATTGTTGATGTAACAGGTACAAGGCTACTTTTGATACAGAAAGAAATCTACTTGTGCAAATTTGTGCATTTTCTAATCTAAACAGATTTCCTCCAGATGTAGTTCATTCAGGCCAGGGTTAGGGTTGTATGGGTATCATACACTGTGTGTGCTCCTGTGTGGCTGTTGGTGAACCTGCAAAAATTCATTAGATATATCTATTATAAAACAGGTCTGCTGTTGACAGTTGGCTTGTCCACATGTTTTAGTGTAAGTAAAGTAGGTCAGTCCATCAGTTATTAAATATCGATTGGAACAGACCATTTCCCCTATAAATGTGGTGAAAAGCAGAGTAGCTGCATGTGTAGCCAAGACCAACATCTAGATGCATCTTTGGCATGCACACCCAGGAGCACTGAAAGTAAAAGTAACACTTGATGCATGAGTTTTTGTTTCTGTGTTATCCTTAGCTTGGCACAGCAGATCAAATTAAAATAAGAAAAAAATCTAAATGCCTATAACTCCATATCAGGTTGTCACACTCCCGTATCACTAATGAGGTTAAAGAAAGCACTGTTACATAAATTTAAAAAATGGTTTATCCACTTTACAGTTAGGGGCATGTTAGTTTCATATTATCATACCATCATATTACTGATGGAAGAAGAGGTTTTTTTTTTTTTTTATTAGTTTATTTCTTTCAGGGACCATGTACAAAATACATTAATCACATAAAAGGAAAAGATGCATTGTACCAAATTTAGCTCAGCTTAGCTCATCAGCTAATTTCCATCTGCAGTTCCTGTGCAGGTAGAAAACAATAAAACACAGATTAAATTGATCAGCAAAACAATACTCACATAACTGCATATATGCGCGCGCGCACACACACACACACACAAACTTAATAACAAAAGATAGACAAAATAAGTATTATTCACCTATAAACAAAGTTCCATAGAACACAAAACAAATTATAATGAGATTAAAGCACAGAAGACACAATTTTTTCACATCACAAGAAATGGAAATCAGTACAAATCAAATTTTTTGGGAGCATATTCCAGGCTTTAATTGTTCAATAGGAGAAGACTGCTTGCACAAGAGCAGTGCTTCGCTTAGTCGCATTACAGTCCCCCCTTGTAGTGGACCTGGCAACTGCTCATTTGTTCAGAGTGCAACGTGGTCACTGTTTTCTCTTTATTTGGAGTAAGACATTTTTTTTTTCATGGTGCATGTTAATCTAGCAGCAATTTGAATTGGATCTTTGCCGTGTACATATAGCACCGTGTCATCAGCATACATCAAGATTTCAACACCATCACACACAGATGGAAAATGATTGGTTATATATACTAAACAACAACGGTCCTAAGATGGAGCATTGTGCACTACACACTGTAGTACAGGCTCCTAGAGATGATATATTGGTTTTTATCCTGACACACTGAGAGCGGTCAGATAAATAAGACCCAATCCAGTTTAGTACACTGGTATACAGATGGAATTTAGATCATTTTGACAGGAGTAGTGAGTGATTTACAGTATCAAAGGGCTTATACAGGTCCAAAAAAATAGCACCTACCACCACTCCCTTTTCAAGGCTTGCCTTAATGACTTCAGTGAAGTAACAACATGCTGTTTCTGTTGAATCTTTAGCTCTAAAACCAAACTGCATGGGATGCAATAGATTTTCTTCATTTGCATGCGCCATCAGTTGTTCAGCTACAACTTTATTAATAATTTTTGAAATGGCAGGTAGTATACTGAATTTGAATTTGTAGTTACTATCCTCCAACTTAAACATCAAATATGTGTAAGATACCAACATTTATTGTGTTAACACACACGTGTGACCATGGAAGCTGATTCAAAACTGGTCATTATTTTTAGACATGTACTGTAATTACAGTATTTAAACATTGGTCAATACAACTGTGAAATTCCATGACCTGAACAAGTGCACATTAGATAAAGAAACAGACTAACCCTTATTAATATCTACTCAAAAAGTGTCAAAATTAACATGATGAATTTAATGCAATAATTACAAAATTATCTGTACCAGGTTTTATTTAACAGCACATCTCTCAGAATCTGTTATAAAGATCTGGAAGCCGATATTCTCCAGAGGACATTTGTTGATCACTGACACCATTCTGTCATTCAATACAAGTGGTTTACCTGAAGACAGAGACCTGAAACAGTACAGTCAGCGCCCGTCAGTTTTTCAGTCTGTCACTCTTGTATTTCTTCAAAGCCAAGGACCTGCTGCCACCACTTAAAATATTCAGATATCCAAGCAAAAAAAAAAAAAAAAGCCCAAGAGATATCCATGGAAAGAAGTTTCATAAAAAGCTTCATTTCATAAATCTTCTCACAGTAAACAAAAAACTGCTTAAAAATGTGGATCAGCAATTTCTACCAGAAATTGGAAAAATTATTAGCTTTTTTTTTTCATTTTAATACTGATTCGAATGACTACGTGTTTTGTAGAAAGATGTCATGGCAGTTTCCTGAGCTTTTCTCAAGAGAGTGTAAAGTGCTTACTTCCTATTGATTTGTCTTTTTTATTCCCCTTTTCCATTCTGCAGACTCTTTACTTTTTGCTGCCCATCTATGTCATGCATTTCCCAGCAGCAGATAAGGGTTATCTGCGCAATTATTTGTAATGAAGTGATGATCAATACAGCTAATATAACACGGTCTAAGATCAGTCAGGCTGAAACCCAAAAACACATTAACATAAGTGGGTTTGAATGCAGGACTATCCAGGAAGACTATTAAATGAGATGGGGGGGCATGAAAATGTATTCTAAGTGTGTTGCTGGTAGCATTACCACTTCCACTGCCACCTGTCAACACACAGTGTGTGCATACACGTGCAGAAAAATAGAGGGAAAAAATAATGTTTTGCCTTGCTCAAAATGCAACTACCCAAACCATATTGCCCCGATATCATTTACTTTACACACTCAGCCACCAATGTGTGTCCAGTCCATCTGCTGAGAGAAGACAGCAAATAGAGTCCATGCAAACAAGGAGAGGTGTGAAGAGGAGTGAAGAGAATGAGATTAAATGAAAGAATGGCAATAATGTGTTACACTGTGACTGTTATTGCTGAGAGACCACAGAGCATTTGACGTGAACGCAACAGAAAACTGCAAAACATATACAAGAACATGGTGCTAAACTCATGTTTGTGTTTGACACAGAGGTATACACTTACACTCAAAGAACATGATTTTAGTACGCAACTGTGCACACAAAGTGAAATGCATGCACTCTGGACGTGAAAAGACTGTCACCAAAAACCTATATGTGTGTGTGAATGTCTGTGTGTGTGTCTACTCTATCATGTACCACTACCAAGCACCATCCTCCGGGGCTGAAAAATGAAGCCCATGTGGAAGAGCCAAAAACAGCTGCTTGAATGGCCTCTTGGGGCTGGATCCAAAAGTGAATCACTCCCGAAAAGATTCCACTGTTAAAATGCCAAATGTTGCCAGCTAATTTCCCCCTTCATGACAAGTATACAGGTTGTTCTTTTTTGTTTGTTTGTTTGGTTGGTTGGTTTTTGTTTTTTGACAACTCATCCACACCCCTAAAATGATGCATTTTTGTGACCACTTTGATTTACAGGTAGATTCCATCAGTCAGCTGTAGCTGATGGCTGTCTGCTAGGCTTCACCTCAGTGTCAATGAACTATTCCTCTAGACATAGTATGTGGTATTGGTGCTTTTTGAAGACTTAAGGGACATTATTTGGCACATGACCAACCTGCTAACCAGCTAATTGCACTAACAGCTTGTCCAAGAAGTTTGTGCTCCAGTTCTGGCCACTGAAATTTTAGTAATTAATTTGTAGTATGCTAAATACTACTAACACTAACTGGAAGGGCACTCAATAAAGCGCATACCTCCCCCACCCCAAATTTTCTGTGTCAGTACTACACTGGAATAGACACCACCCAGTGCTGTCATACTCCATTATAAATTACTAGATCACAAAGACTAGAAATTTATTTTATTGGCTTTTAGAAACTATAAAATATGATTTTATATATATATATATATATATATATATATATATATATATATATATATATATATATATATATATATATATATATATATATATATATATATATTTTTTTTTTTTTTTTTTTTTTTTTAAATGAGATCCACATGAACAGATAATGGAATATTTTGTTCAGTTTACGTATGTAACCCAGTGGCATCCTCTAAAACAACTAAATGAAAAAGAAAACAAACATTTGTCGAGATATGAATTGTATATGTGTATGCGATTTTTGTGTAGGGTTTGTAGTTCACTTTGCATTTTTGTATTTTAATTTACAATAGAAAAAGACAATGAATTATCAACAGTAATGGCTTATACTGTACTTGAGCAGAAAAATTCACTGAGATATGAATTTTTTTTTTTATATTTTTGAAAATTTTGGGTGACCTTGACTTTTGAAGTAATTTGTTCTTTGGCCTCTAAGGAACATTTCCACAAAGTTTCACTAATTTTGGTTCAAACCTTTTGAGTTACATTGCTGACAGACAGACAGACAAACAAACAGGGGTGAAAACTTGGCCTTGTCCCACCTGTCAGTGGCCAAGGTAATTAGCAGGTACTATGCAATCTATGGATACACCTCATTAACCAAGCCTGCTGGTGTTAGCTGATGACTTATTACTCCACCACCTCTAAATATGGTCACTTTTCAAAAAAAAACAACATGGCAGTGGGCAAAGTGCTAAAACTGGGGTTTCAAAATAATATTTTACAGCTGGTCATGGTTCTGGGTTTCTGTTTAATCATTTCCTGTTTTGTTATTTCTGGTTGCATTGTACTCCTGTCCAGTTTTACTTTCAAGTCAAGTCAAGTCAAGATTCTTTATTTGTCTCCCTTGGGAGACAAATAAAGAAAGTTCAGTTTCCCCTCCTTTAAAGTTGTTGTTTGCCTTTGCCTCATTAGTATCACCTTTATGAAATTCCCAGAGTTCCAAATCTTCCTCATATTTTCCTTATTATTCCTCATGATTCTATTGATCACTGATTGATCTTTGGGGCTGTTCTTTCCTTGTGGCCCATTATAGTTACAAAAAATCTACTTTAAAATGCCAAATCTCTAGTTCAATTTTTTTTATATTACTTTAAACTGGACATATTTGTATTTTTGGCATAAAAAAATCTGTTTTTGGCTTTTGTGCAAAGTTATGTGATGAGTAAGCATGAAATTAGTTTTAAAATGTCAGATTTAGTGACATAATCATTATATATTTATCACTAACTTGAGTTTTTTTATTATTAATGTTGATTGTCTTATAGAAAAATAAATTGTAATAACATAATGATCTGGAAAAGGTGTGGTATTTTGCTGTATGTGCTGTTCTCATTATACAAAGTACGTGCTTTTTCCTTTTCTAGTGTCTGAGCTTGTTTCCAGTTTGGAGCAATGTTTGGCCCTTCAAAAAACACCAAATGCAGTGACTAGTACATGGGAAATGTTCTTACTGAGGGTGTGAGAGGGAGTGAGGGCGTGCTAAGAGGGTGAAGGGGGAAGTCAGAAATAGAGCTATTTGTGAGTTTATTTTGAGCTCCATTACCCCTATTACAGATGAGTATCTACTCTCCACCCTCTTCTAAATGCTGAGGATGCAGGTGGCCCACTGAGTAAAGCACCTATCAATCTCTCCCTGGCCATCTACCTATCTTTGTGTCCATTTATTCATCAGCTCATCTGATGAAAATCCACCCAGTCCGTTCCACTGTTCTTCTGCCTCTCCTCCATCTTTCAGATAATCAGTCCATCAACACATCCATCTGTGCACCCATCCAGCAATTCATCTACCCATCCATTTATCTTCCCATCATTTATCCATTTGTCTATCACCCATCCAACCATCCATCCATCCTCTCACACTCGCTTGCTTCCATCAGTTTCCAGCAGCGCCATCAAGACTGCACCTCAGTTGTTTAAAGTGCCTCACAGGAACAACAGGCTGATATGTCAGACTTCAAAACAGACAAATGCAAAACAGGCAAGCTTTGCAATCAATAGTCGGGTTAAGCTCCAATCACTTGTGCGACTCAATAGTTCTTGGAAATTCCTAGGAAACAATTAAATACACAGTAGACAGCCATGTAAAAGCATTTGGCAGAGTTGATTACCAATAGGGGGTCTAGTAACTGGAATCGATCAAAATCTCACAGAAACAACCTGTAATTAAAATGGAATTAAAGTGCCGTGTATAGGAAGTCAGCGGTTATGTACAACTGTCTAGATCAAGAAATATGTTGATTTTTTTGTTATAAATTTGTTTATATATAATATTGCTAATGAGAGGTGATGAGAAAATTGACACTAAACCTAAAGTTGATTTGAGGAGCCGCAGTGCTTCCCACAGCTTTAACTTGTGTGGGCTTCACGGGCTGCCAAAGTATACTGCAGTGTATGTATGTGGGGCCTGGTGTAAACTACGAATATGGCGATCGCTCAAAAAGGGCAAAATCTGTATTCTTTGTAATGGCCAGAGATGGATGAATCCTCTGGTTTCAAAAGAAAAACAACTGTGTAGATGTTAATGGAAAAATTTCCCTTTGGCTCCCTTGATCTGTGACTTGGTAAATTTAAAGTCTCAGTTGGTTTCAAGTCTCATTGACTACAACATGACATTCAGTTTGTAAGCTATGGTCCACTTTAGGGCCATAAGGAATAATAGGGCAAAGTATGCTTCAGGATGTGCCTACCTTGTGATGGACAGGTCACTACTGTAAGCATGTGGTGTCACTTCAGATGGTGACGGCCAAAGCACTCGAGTCAAGGTTTCAAAATTAAGGCTTTGCAAACTGATGGGTGATATCAAGGTAGTCCATCTGTTTTATATATATGGCACTCATCAAATTATTAATCAATCAAAAAAACCCTGCTATTTAGATTTTTTTTTTATAATTAGCTTGGGGGAGTGGGGTTATTATAGATCTTAAGCTGTGGTCTTCTGTAGCATAATCCTCAGGAGACTAATACAGAATATTTTATATTTTGCAAGGCTTACAATCTTAGACAATTAAGTCATTGAGCTGTTATTGATTCGTCCTTTGTTCTTTCAACGGAACGTCTGCAATTGTCTCCAAAGTCGAACCTCGCTGATAATATTAGGAAGAGGAGAGACAAATGCAGAGGGAAGAGCTTAGCTGCACATGGCATTCTCACACACCCCTCCAGGCCAACCATTAGCAAGCAAGAGGCAATCACCATTTCATCAACGTTCACCGCACGGCCTCTCCCCCTCTCTCTTTTATTCATATTGTCTTTCTTTTTACTTGTTTTTCCCTTCTCCATTTCTCATTTTGATTCTGTTTTCTTCGCTGTTCTCCTCTCGGAGCTCTGCTCTCCTTTCCATGGTTGACTGTGATGGTGGATGCATCCATTTATCAGCCTCTGTATGTGCTGATGAATGTTGATTTAAGAGAAGAATACAACACCAGTGTGAAGGATTTTATGCGTTTGTGTGGTTCCCCTACTGTGTGTTAGTCTGCACGTATGTTTGTGTGATGTATATGGAGTCACGTCAGGTGACCCACTGCACTCAGATGGCAGCGGAGAAGAATGTGGGGTCCAGCAGCGCTGTTGTTATGGGATAATAGAGGATGTATCACTCGTTTCTCTCATTATGCAGCAGGTCTCTGTTGCTGTCTTTCTCTTGCACATAAAATACACACATCTTACAGATCACTGTCCTCTCACACAAACACATTTACACCTGTGCCCTTTTCCTTTCCTGCCTCTGAGAGGCTTCACTCACCAGCTTATCGGCTTAAACCAGCTCTGACAGTGCTGGCCCAGCTCACACACACCTTGTCTCGGGGGCACACCACATTATGAAACAATTACTCCCTTAATTGACAGTTAATTAATCTAAAGTCAATTTGACCTTGCAGGCTAACCTTGAGATTCAGAGCTGTAGTAGTCATGACACTAAGGCAAAAGGCTGATGGTGGGATGGAGGAATGGAGGGAGAGGACAAGGGAAAGGGAAAGGGAAAGGAAGGGTGGTGGGAAATGATAGACTATGTCTACACCAGCAGAAAGCACTTGCTTTATCTTCTTGTCAGAGCGAAGATGGACTGCGATAGTGTGGCAAATGTTTCAGTGGATGTGTTGTGGCCTGTTAGTGAGCTCAACATTACACCTTATCAACAATTACAGCTTATTATGCTGAGCTGATCATTTAGGTGTTAATTACAGTTCTCATCTTAAAGCCCTGTAAAGACAGAGTGTGTGTGTGTGTGTGTGTGTGTGTGTGTGTGTGTGTGTGTGTGTGTGTGTGTGTGTGTGTGTGTCTGTCTAGATGTCATTATGGTTGAAATTACTAAAAAGTGTTCTTATTTTAATTTTCTTTTTAATCATCTACGGCTCAAGATTCTGAAGAAGGCTGATGAGTTTATTTTCAGTGGACATTGGTCATTTTTTTGCTTTTCCGTTAAAAACGCATTACAACAAAACAGAACTGGAAATAAAAGCTATGATTATGAAGACAGTGTGCAGCTAATGTTATTGTTGGTGATGCTGTCAAACTAAATAGTGTGTAGGTTTCTAAGCTCCTCTGTATCCCAGCTTACAAAGATTACAGAGATAAATAAACTTAGCACATTTGTGTTTGGTCAGTTATTTCTTTGTTATACCAATGCTTCTTGGCAGTAAACCTTATACCATTTGAAAACCTGTTTATTTTCACTTAAATGGAACCACATATGTAAAGAAAATGCATTTGCAACAAATTCAATTTTATTTTATTTATATAGCACCAAATCACAACAAACAGTCACCTTGAGGCACTTTATATTGTAAGGTAAAGACCCTACAAATGCTGGTTGAAAATGGGATGCCATCCCACAGTAGTGTGAGCCCAAGCTGGTGACCAGCATGAGGAGGAGGTGCCAGGCAGTTTTTTCCACATCCTAATGAGGCAACTGTTCGTTAAATGAATAAATTGTTAAATTGTCAATATGTCTTGTTTCTTCAGACTTCAATAATCCAGTCCACAAAACAAGAGTCAATAGCAAAATAAGCTGTTTGACATTGACAGAGAAGATTTGGCAAGTTTTTCATGGGTGCAACTCACATACTTAACTCTGCTGCTCAACCCACAAATACATTTTCCTTACAAATGTGACACCATTTAAGGGGAGATAAACACACTTTCAAGTGGTATAAGATGTATTACCAAGAAGAATTGTTACAACAAAGAAATACACTGTATGTCCCAAAACACCACCAGCTACAACAAAAACTACTACAAAGGTTAATTATCATAAATAAATAATTCTCAAAGATACATTCAATAATTTATTGATTTATTTACATAACTAATAACTACATTTTCCAAAATAATCTGTTAACACAGTAGACATCATTTTAAAGTTACTTGTGATTGTTTAAACTGGTTAAATCTAGAGCCATAACATAACAAAATACCCTAACAAACTCTGATGAGTTTTGAGTTTTAGGAGGTAATAAGCTACATACTGGTAGTTAAACTAATGATCAGTGGGTTTTTTTTGGTATAAACTTAGATTTGTTGAAAAGTACAGCAAGTGGCAGCAGGACACTTTTCATTGTTTTTAACACTCAGTTTCTCTTCTCGTCTCTTTGTATGTTATAGCTCTTGTCCATGGCTGGCTGATGGACCAACTACAGCACAAGCAAGAGTAGCCCACAGACCAGTTGTATAACATATTTTTGACACTGCGCCCATCTTGACAACAGATGCTGTCTGCAGGTAGACAGTCAGTCCACACCGTCCATAATTCTATAAAATGGTTCTTAGTGGAATTTATAGAAAACTCCATCATGGCAGGTATATGACTGCAATATAAATTTACATGGGGTGTGAATTTTTTCAAGGTAGGGAAACTGTACCAGCTTGTGCATGTGCTCACCAAAAATATCAGTATTGTACTTTTTCTAAATGAACATAATGTCAAACAGTTTCACAACCACAATGGCAAAGGCAATTGTTTATCTTCCTTCACCCAGCTGTCATATTAAAAGTTCAACCTCTTGCAATGCAACCGTGCAGTCAACACTTATCAAAATAATATCAGACCTCAACATGAGGACCCCCATTTATGTTTAGGCCTCTTCTCTTCACAAATGCCTACACATTTTTCTGTATCAAAATCTATGGCGTGCTGGATAAATTTGTCTCCACTTTGTGTTGCTATGACAAGACAGAGCTCTGACTTCATGGCCGAGTGAATTTCTGTGATTAAAGAGACGACAAGCAAAACCATCTGCTTGTCACATCCATCTGTCATCACCCAGCGTTCGCCATCAGCCGCACATCACTCAAAAACAACAGCAAGTCATGGAGAGAGAGCAGGAAGGGGGTGGGTGCATACGCCACAACGCCTTTAGAGGGGGGCGGAAGGGGGGGGGGGTTGAGGAGGGAGAGCTGGTGAGACCAGGAGGTTCAAAAATGAGGGTTGGGGGATGTGAGTGAAATTAAATGAGGGAAAGAAGGTGAAAAGACAGAGTGCAGGGATGATGGCAAATACAACAAGAAAAAGGAAGATAGGTGGAGATTCTCTGCTGTTTTACTGCTGCCCAAACCCCAAGCCAAACTGTGTTGTTGCCCTGTTGTGCCCACAGATGTCTAACGGAAAGTGTTCTGCCAGCTCCCACAAGCCTATGATCGAATCTCACCAGAGCTCCACTTACCCCACTTATCACCCACTACTCTTCCCGACTGTGTTTCTACAAAAATACTCGACCCAAGCAGACTGCTCAAACTCATTCATGATTTCATCATGTACACTGTAGCTCATTTTGTTAATACCTCAGATATGCATTCAAATCCCCCACCCAAACGTAGACACCATTTGAGTCTTGTTGAGTAACGCTTATATGTCTGACTTATTTTTAATTTACACAGTTAACAAGACAAATGAGATTACAAGTCAGACAAACAATGTAGAAGCCTCATGTATTGATAGATGGGCTGCCACCTTTTTGTTAAGGTCTGCAGAGAATGCAGACCAGCTGTAGTGAGTAGGACCCAAATGCAGATGTGTGAAAGTAGGCAGAGTGTAACAAAAACTGAGCCGTTTATTAGGCTGATGGTACAAAAAGGTAACATACAGTTCAAAAGGGAACTGAAGACAAAAATGTAGAAAAACACACTAGGCCTGAGAAACACTGGAATAAGGTGAAAAGACACAGGAACATAAGCAAATGACCTGACAAGGGACAAGGTGAGACAGAGTATGTGTGTGTATGTATATATATATATATATATATATATATATATATATATATATACATACAACAAATTATATAACAACATTCTGTCATAATATAACAGAATTTCGTTCGGAACAACCATCCAGAAGGGGAGATGGGTGTCCGCAGCTGCCGCCACACTGGCGCCGCCGCCATATAAGTGGAGATAGCTGGGAGAGCCAGACACAAGTGCACTAAATCATAGGAGACAAGACAAAGGAAGCAAGACTGAACACAAAGAACAAGAGACACAAACTCCAAGAATAAAACAGGAAGTGAGATAACTGAACAGGGGAGGACATAGATACATGAATAAACTAAATACAGTGGATGGAACACTGGATGGAACACTGAGGAACACACCGGGAATTACAAAGAATAATTAAATAAACCAGAAAGTCCAAAAGCTCAAATGCTCGGTTATTTTTTTGGCTGTAAATTAGATCAGAAGATCAGAAGGTTTTTTATTGCCATATGGGTGAACAGGTTCACCGCATTAGGAAATTGCTGCGGTACTTCATGCTTACATAAAAACAAATAAGTATAAAAAATATAAGACAATATTACAAATATACAAATTACAAATATACAGAGATGCATAAACATAGGGTCATCGGCGTTTGTGGAGGGTGGTGTCAAATGATGTCAAGTGAAGATTGAGATCTTGATTGCCTGCTAGCCTAAGCTTGGTGCTGAATGTACAATCATAATTCAAATTTATAGAACCGTTAGAGAATGAAGTATATGATTTACGATCAAATGATGTGTGTAAGTGTAACAGAAATGATGGCTGGAGCAGTGTGTTGAGGAAATTGCGAAATCCTTGAGCTAAGGGTAAAATGAGGAACTGAAAGCTGTTGCCTGGAGACGCGCAGAGCAAAGTTAGAAACATGTCCAGGCATGTTGTTCCGAATGGAAAATTACCTAAAAAGAACCTAAAAGGCCCAGTGAAGTAATGGTTAAGCCCAACCGTCCCTTAAATGGGTATGGACAGCGGGGTGATAACTAGAAATGAAGTAATGTCTAAGTCAAACACGCAACAGTCGAGAATTTCAGGAGCTTCTTCCCCAGACTAGAACTGCTCCGCTGAGAGGACTGGACCAAACCCTCCACGAATTAATTCGACTTTGAACAGTTCTGCTGGATTCTCCCTGCCTACTGAAGTTGGATGTGACCTTGCTTTAGAATTTCTATCTTTGGACTTTGGACTAAGTCAGAGAAGAGTTCTGAATTAAGAAGTGAGGATTACAGAGAGGACCGAAGGACAGAAAATATCTTTTTGTGGACTTCCCCTTTTTCTCCACTTCACGGAGGCAGTTTAAACAGACTGGACTTTGGGTGTGGTCGCTCCGGCCGAGCGACTCACTTGAATGCAGTCTCTTCAAAAAGGATTTAAGGACAGAACTGGACAATTTCAAGCCCCTTCTTCATCAAACCCAGCTCATGAGTAACCATTCTGATCAAGATTAAGTGATTGATTTATTCTGAATCTGAAGTTAAGATAGAGTTGATTGCTGACTTTTGAGAATTAATTAAGAATTGATTTTGAGCTAAATGCAAACTGCTTGAGCTGAATCCTGCATAATAAAATTTGACTCTAAAAAGTCTGTATACTTCGTTGAGAGTTATTTTCCTATTGACGGTACAATAATGTCCATGCAACAGTAAAAACTTAGGCAAGTTAAGCTATAATATCAGGTTCTGTTTTGGACACACTAGTCTCCAGTAATCCACTTCAACATTACTTATGTCCCTTGGGCTCACTGTCCAAGCCGATAAAAGAATCTGGTCAGTAACAAGCGCACTGATCAAAGGGGCTGGCTGCTATAACTAATTGGGCTGTATTTTGAGGTCGGCTGTGTGAGCCTTCCTGACCGACCGCATCAGGATACAGAGGAAGCGGGGCAGATGTTAGGATTATTAGCAGTTAGAGCCAGACGAGCAGCCCCGCCACAGCTTAAGTAGTATCACTGAGTTACAGGAGAGGGTAATACCCCACTGACAGAAGTGATCTGGACCCTATGACATGGAGTAGCTGTCACAGAGGTAAAATACCTGTGGGATCTAACAGTGGTGGTAACAGTCTTAGGGTTATTGTTCATGAGTCCAACAGCAGAGGGGAAGAAACTGTTCTTATGGCGGGAGGTTCTGGTCCAAATGGACTGTAGCTTCCTGCCTGAGGGGAGAGGGTCAAAAAGTCTGTGCCCAGGGTGAGAGTGGACGGCTGTGATCTGACCTGCACGCCACAGTGTCCTGGAGGTGTACAGGTCCTGGAGAGATGGGAGGTTACAGCCAATCACCTTCTCAGCAGAGTGCACAACGCGCTGTAGTTGTTAGTTGTTTGTTCTGTATATTTTTTTCTCAACTAAAACTCCATGTGTAATCTTTCACTTCTCTGGACTTGGAAAGGACATACAAAACACACACACACACACACACACACACACACACACACACACACACACACACACACACACACACACACACACACACACACACACACACACACACACACACACACACACACACACCTAACATTGGGTATTGGTATGTAAAGATTATTATGTGACTGTTTAAGAGCTTCTGCAGATGGTTTTTGAACTGCATCAACTTGCATGAGACATTCTTTGAAGCCATAGACACTAAATCATTATACTGATAGCAACTGAATTCTAAGAGTTTCTGTAAATAGACAATGGACTGGACTTTTTTCATGGTTGTAACAAGCAGAGATGTCAGTATTTCTGGTGGTTAGCACCATTGCCTCACAGCAAGAAGGGCCTTTCTCTGTGGTGTTTGCATGTTCTCCCCATATCTGCATGGGTTTTCTCCAGGTGCTCCAGCTTCCTCCCACAGTCCAAAGGCCTACATGGGCTTAGGTTAATTAGAGTTTCTAATTAGAGTTTCTAATTAACACTCAGGTAGGCTGTGGTGTTCAAACAATGCTCAGATGGTACCAAAGGACGTAAAGTGCATCAAGAAAATATCCCACCACCAGCAGCAGGCTTTGCCCATTTTTGTGCCCAGAGAACTGCAGCTCACGGGATATTTTCTCTTTCTTCTTGGTAAACCTGAGTGATAGTTGTGTGGGGAAAATCACAGTAGATCAGCACTTGGTGAAATACTTGGACCAGCCCATCTGCCACAACAACCATGCCACTTTCTAAGTCATGTAAATCACCCTCCCAATTCTAATGTTTGGTTTGAACTTCTGCAGGACATCTTGACCATATCTAGATGCCTAAATGTATTAAGTTGCTGCTCTGTGGTTGACTGATGTGGTAGATTTGGGTTAACAAGCAATTGAAAAGGTGTTCCAGATTTTTGACTGTGAATCAATAATCACATGTCAGTACTCCTTTTCCATATACACAGAATGTGTAACATATGCACTATGAAGGTAGAGGATGGTGTATAAAACAAAAAGAGCAAGTAAACAAATATTAACATGCTATCAACAAACAAATCAGCAACGTCATCATCAGTTCTTACCCAGTTCTTCACAAACTCACCACAATTGCTCATCTTTTGCATCACACTTTGCTATCTGGCTTTCAAAATAGTAATAAAGTTCCAGATTTCAAAATAACAAAAAAAAAATTAACAGAGGCAAAATAAAATGCTGAGCGCTAACATTAAAAATAATTTTATTAAAAAAAAAAAAGATAAAATGAACATTAAATGGCCACTTAAGCTAAATTTTAGACAAATTTGTGACGAACCAGAGGGATGTGGGAATGCGATGTGATAAGAAGAGTAACACACACACACAGAAACCACTCTTATTATATTAGAAAGATATGGAAAAAATCCACAAAACCAGGTAAGAAATGACTCTGCATTTCTTAGTAAGCTGACTCAGACTGTATAGAGTAAGATTAAGCAACATTTCCAAAGGTGTGTGGCTCTTGTCTCATAGTTTCTCTGCTTACACACCACGATTTCTGTTCTTTCCTACACTTTTTTCAGTTTTAGTCATTCTGTCCTTCTTCTCTTTTCACCTCAACAATGTCCTCACACCCTCAGATAAACACACAGTCAGCAAAAAGGCCTTTGGGAGTTTGTAGGAAAACCAGTCCTCATCTTTCATCTTCCCATCCTGGTCCCTGTTCTCCGTCTTTCAAGTCTCTCCCCTCCTCATCCGCTGTTTCATTTTCTCCTCCTCCTCTCTTTCTTTCTCTCCCCCAGCAACTTTCTCTCCATCTTTCTCTCTGTCCCTCCCACCAACTATCTCCAGGATTATCGATTTAGCGTAGGCCGTGATTGAGTCTCACTGGGTGTAATGTGGGCCCTAAGGTGTCTTCTGAATGGAGAGCATCATGAGTTATGGACTAACTATAGTCACTCTTCCACAACACCTGAATCACAGACACGGTATTATACACACACACACACACACACACACACACACACACACACACACACACACACACACACAGAAACAGCTTTCTTCAATGCAAACCGATGTTTGTGTACCCAAACAAGGACATACACATTGATCATACTGAGTTTTACACACACACACACACACACACACACACACACACACACACACACACACACACACACACACACACACACACACACAGATGAGGCTCACAGTAGACATATCTTAATTTCTGCAGAGGTGTAAATTAAAGATGTCATTTTATAACCTCTTGAGCTTTCTCCTATGCTCATTTGCATTCAGAGAGATTGCATCCAGCCGTGATACCACTCTTTTTCCCGCTTTCTTTGCAGTGCAGTCATATCACACATACTTGTGCAATATTGGATCAGTGACTCACCAGCACAAAACAGTGACAGATATATATAATATACAAGTTAATATGCAAGAGAGAATACACTAATAATAATATAAATGGGTAAAAAACAAGCAAAGGTTTAACTCACCATTAAAACAGAAGAGAATAACAAGTAACTTCAGTTGTACTGTGTTATAGATGCAGCTTTTCCAGAAGCTTAGCAGCAGTGAGTGTGAGGCGTTGGCCTGTCTCTGTTCAGAAACACAGCAGGAGAAGTAAATTACTAAAAGTCACTTTACTCAAGAGCTGTACTTGTGACATTTGAACTGTTCTGCTTTGAACTACGTGATATTTTTACAATAGCCATGGATATTATAAAAGATGAACATAACTATCACAACATCACCAGATGGTTAGTTTAGTCCTTTTATAAAGCTCTGAGCTGAATATTTCTGCTGTCGCCATGCTAGTGTTTTGAAACATGACATGACAAGCTAATAAACACACGTGGATAATCTTCCTTTCTCTTTCTAATAACAACCATAATTTAATAAATGAACGCCATGTTTTAATCAATGTGACCTGAAACAAGTGATTGAGCCCATATAGTCATCAGAAACATGTTTCCTGGGGTCAAAATGTGAGGGAGCCAAAAGCAGTTTTTCCCCAAAGAATTCTGTACAAACAAAAGTCTTTTTGGTCCAGAAAAGTCACCCCGCATTGGCAGTTAGAAAAAATTCAGGTTTAAGACACGTCCACTTCTATTATACTTTTCAGACCTGGAAGCTACACCAAACTTTTATACTGTCTGGGATTTCTAGATCACTACTCTTCAGGGGAAAATATTTACATTTTTATTACACTACATAGATATATATTGATTTTCAGGTCAAAGTTATCCAAAACATTCAGTCAATCAAAAATAACACTATTATAGTGTGTACTGGAACTCAAATTGCATTGAAACTAGTGTCTAACAAGAGTTCCACCATCAGATGTGGAAATATACTATAGAGAGAGATGCCAACTAAAAGAAAAAAACCAACACAAGTGGTGTACAAGAACAGCATCAGTGTGCTTGATACCGAGTCTACAAGTCTTTGGGGTATTGCCATGGTGAGAGAGACCTCTCCCTTCAGAGTAGACATGTTTCATCTTAGAGAAAAGATCATCACTCAGAATGCATTGTAGTGCTTTACAGTGACCCTTTCCTCTAAGGTGGGGGTTGGCCTGTACCATGGCAGCAAAATGCCCCCCACAACCTAACAGAGCCCATGGATCTGTTAACAGTACGGGTCATGCATTCAGTTTTTATCTTTTTATCTTATCTTTATTATACATTATTATAACAGCCTGGAAAAAAATGTTAAAATTTCACTTGCTTCAGTTTTGAATGTGTTCAGTGATGTTAAAGCAAATATAAAAGAGTGGTTGGACAAAAAAAGAACCTAAATGCTTTTTCCTTCACAGAGGAAAACTGTGGTAGCTGCAGTTAAACAAAGGTTTGATGTATGTATTATTGTTTCCAATGTATGCTTTACTTCACAAAAACTTACCTTTCACTGTTACCTACTCTGAAGAGAAGGACTTTTCCCACAGCTTAATGAATATGGCATACATTTTTGAGAGTGATACTATAAATAGTATGAAGTAAAAACACTCACTGTTTTGTTTGCTTGGATTGTTTTATCTGAATCAGACAGAATTACAGTCTGTATGGTGAATACAGTTGTCAACCCTGTAGATGCAATTTTATGATTTAAGACACAAAGCTGTTTTCAACCTGATGCATGGCCTGATTAAACATAACAGTATTAATTATTGAATAATATATCTATTAAAGACTAACACTCACACTAACTCAAGTACAATTTGCTGATTGCTTTTGACTTTTATAATAGGACAACAAGTACCAATACTGTAATGCAGAGATTATATGAAGTGAAGTGAGGGATGCAGTGACCATATGATGACTTCCAGTAGTAAGTTAGTAAAGCGTTTCTTTGATATTTGTGCAATGAGATATTACAGTGCATGATAAAAAGGAAAGTGGTGGAAATGTATAAATGTATAGAACTGAATACATAAGTTTGTTGCAATGATAGAACTTGGTAGTTCCAAAATGATTACAGGTCCTACAGTCATTCTTATAGAGATATTTCCCACAGGACTCTGAAAGGTCTTATAGACCCAAACTTATTTCCAATAGAGCAGGAAAAAAAAATGTCTTATAGGATTTGAAAAAGGTAAAAATCCTAAAGGGCTTTTTGAGTAGGGCAGCCTGTGGTATAATATTAATGCAAAAACACACAGTACTACTTCAGGAATATGGTATTAGAACTACAGTGATGTGAAAAAGTATTCTTTTTCCTTCATGATTTTTTTTTTTTGCACATAGTTGTCACACTTACATGTTTAGCTCAAACATATTTTAATATCAGAGAAAGATAACTTGAGTAAATACAAAATGAACTTTTTAAATGGTGATTTCATTTATTAAGGGAAAGAAGCTAACCAAACCTACCTGACCCTGTGTGAACAAGTAATTGCCCTTTAAACCTAATTAACTAGTTGTGCCACCATTGGCAGCAAGAACCGCAGTCAAACAATTACGATAACTGGCAGTGAGTCTTTCACATCACTGTGGAGGAGTTTTGGGCAACTCTTCTGGCACATTGGAGGGTTTTCAAGCATGAATGGCCTGTTTAAGGTCATGCCAAAACATCTCAGTCAGATTTAAGTCCAGATTTTGACTAGGCCATTCCAAAACCTTCTTTATTCTAAGCCATTTGGGGGTAGACTTGCTGATGTGTTTGCGATCATTGTCCTGCTGCATAAAACTAGTGCACTTGAGCTTCAGGGCATGAACTGATGGCCAAACATACTCCGTCAGGATTTTCTGGTACCGAGCAGAATTCATGGTTCAATCAGTTACAGCAAGCCATCCAGGTACTGAAGCAGCAAAGCAGTATTAGACATCACACCACCACCATGTTTGACTCTTAGTATGATGTTCTTTTTATGAAATGCTGTTTTTGTCATAATACAGCAGGGTGGCAGACAGGATTTGGACCCAAATGCAGGACTCCTGAGACAGGACTCCTGTAATTCAAGGGCAGATGAATTAAGCAACTTTATCCCAAAATAAAAAAATACCAGCAAAGGAGTCAGCCAAGCTAGCGCTAATAATCTAACTGGAAATCCCAAGAGGACGTGGAACAGGGAAAACACACTACCAAGTGGGGACAATGCAACAAAGAGCAGAGGAATACTCGGGCAATATATACACACAGCAGGTAATTAGGGAGATGGGAAACACCAGGGTACACAGCTGAAACTCGTTTGGGAAACATAACCAAGGAAGCAAAACTAAACACAGCACACAAGAGATGAGAAACTATCAAAATAAGTCAGGAAGTAAATAACAGAGACACAGACTCAAACACCTGAACTTGACCAAAGACAGAAAGGTAAACAAACACAGAGACAGGACTGACTTCACACAGGAGGATAAAATACAGAGAGTAGACTAGGACAGACTGGACATGAGAGGGAACTAGCACTGTCAAACAAGGAACCAAGGACTAGAAGTAGAGAAACGGAAGCACTAGGGAATTATACTCAGAGGACTAGAAATAGAACCAGAGCATAAATCACATCTTAAAAACTCACAAAACTCAAAACTCTGGGTCAAAGACCCAGAGACCACAACAGTTTTAGTTTTATGCCAGATATAACAGGACTCAGACTCAGACTCAGACCTTTCAAAAAAATGAACTTTTATCTCATTAGTCCACTGAATATTTCCCCAAAAGTCTTGAGGCTCATCCACATGTTTTTTTTGGCAAATGTGAGACAAGTCTTTGTGTTCTTTTTGGTCAGCAGTGGTTTTCTCCCATGGATGCCATTTTTGCCCAGTCTCTTACTTACTGTTGAATCATAAACTCTGACCTTAACTGAAGCAAATGAGGCCTGTAGTTCTTTAGATGTTGTTCTGGGTTCTTTTGTGAACTTCTGGATGAGTCATCGATGCACTCTTGGAGTCATTTTGGTAGGCCAGCCTCTCCGTGGAAGGTTCATCACTGTTCCAAGTTTTCTCCGTTTGTGGATAATCGCTCTCACCATAGTTCACAGGAGTCCTAACGCCTTGGACATGGCTTTGTAACCCTTTCCAAACTGATAGATGCCAGTGACTTCTCAACTGTTCTTGAGTTTCTTTAGATGGTAGCATGATGTGTTGCTTTTGGAGATCTTTTAACCTACTTTACTTTGTCATATAGGTTCTTTATTCAGCGGCAGAGATGTATAGTAACGAAGTAGAACTACTTAAGTACTGTACTTAAGTACTAAAATGCAGTATCTGTACTTTATTGGAGTACATATTTTTTCCCCTACTTTCACTTTTACTCCACTATATATTTTTGATTAATTTAATACTTTCACTCCGATACATTTTTCACGTGCTGAATCGTTACTCGTTACTATTATGAAAATGTTATTAATCATCCCCAAGTCATAGTATCAATGCCAGAGCGGTAGATCGCGCTGTCACGGTTTATGAAGCTGGCTCATCATTGGGCAATTTGAGTGATCAAGCCTATAAAAAAAACGTAGGCTTCGTCTCCGCCTTTTGCGCTGTTGCTTGCAAGTATTGAGGACAGAACGCATCAGCTTACTGTCCGATATCGAGATGGATGACGTCCCAGGAACACCTTGTCCAGGTTTGTCTTTTAGCTGCTCTGTGGACTGCCCCTCTGGCCTTTTGAGATGTTTTATTTGTGTTTGTTTTTTTTTAAACACTTGTATGGCCTTTTATCATTGTACTCCAGCTTCAGCCAAATACATTGTGCCTTTCAAATGTTTGAAATAATATAAACAATGATAATCAAATTTTTGACTGCCTTTCTTTAATATACACAGTACTTTTACTTGTACTTTTACTTGTACTTGTACTTTCGGTACTTGAGTAGCAATTTTTGAAATACTTCTACTTGCAATACTTAAGTACCAAAAAAATTGAGTACTTCTGTACTTCCACTTGAGTATAGTGTTGAAAGAACACTTCAACTTTTACTCAAGTCAATTTTTTTATATAGTACTTGTACTTCTACTCCACTCCTCTACTCCAGTACTTTATACATCTCTGTTCAGCGGGTCTTGTAATTATCAGACCTGGGACTGGATGATCTGAAACATCACCACCAAACAAAGGTAGGTAGGGGGCAAAAACTGTTTCAGAGCACTGTACTGTAAAATCCCACAGTCTGTGGTACAATCAGGCGAACAGCCCAAATTATCACAGGGTCTTACCACCGGGATTTACTACGAGAACATGTGGCAGAGTACAGTCCCTGAATGCCACAGGAAAATATGTCACAACAATATTTTATTACCACAGAAATGTATGCAGGAGCACTGGGTATGAGTGCCACCGCAGACACATGGTGATGTTATTGTTGTAAAGGTTGATGTGGCTATGTTTCGAACAGTCTGCGTCCTTGTTACAGTCACTCTGATAATATTCACCTGCTCTAAACGAATCGATTAAAGCAGCTCTTCTTGGTTTGGCTTTTCATTGTCCTGGCAACAGAGACAGGCAGCCCACTCTGATGGGTGCGTGTAGCTGCCAGTGGGTCACTATCAACGACTATCAATGAACTCGGCTCATTTTCCCCACTCGTTGCAGTGGTCCTGAAACAGACTCCTCCTCAGTTGCTCCATCACCTCCCAGTTTATAAACGGGATCAAGAAAGAAAAGAAAATAACATCTTGAGTCACCAGTCTATTGATAATTCTTTTTAAGCACATGCTTAGGCTTTCATTAATAACACTTGTGTGGTGTAGAAGTTTCTTCTCTGAAGCCCCTGTTGTGGATTTTCTTTTCAGTGTGTAATGATTTTATGTGAAATCTAAAGAAATCAGTTTAAGTTCTAAAATGTGGCTTGTTGATGTGTTTACTGTGTTATGTTTGTCTGTTTGATGGCTTGGCAAATAAGCACTCAGCCTGTAACTGTAATCACTTCAGTGTTTCAAGAGTGGTCAGCCAGGCCCACTCCAAAGCACAGATGCTCTGTGCAAACTGATGGACATATTTTCTTTAAATGCCTCTGCGTGTAGTGCATTGTTACTTTAAAAACAAAATTATAAAAGAAAATGAAGAAGAAGTTTCTCTTAAAATTAACAAGTATATGTTACTGAGAGGAGTCAGCAACAGTATCAACTCATTATAAATATGAACCCTCTACCTGGTCTCGCACCTGAATTAGCAGCATTGATTTCAGGAGTAGTTCGACCTGACTTCTTCACATCATTTACCAAACTTCCAGGGACACCACATGTATTATTGACAATAGTTTGGGAGTCTATAATTAGTCTGCACAACTGACTAAAAAGGTATTTGTGTTAGTGTGAGTCAGCTGTATTTGCTGTTGCTTTCTTAATGTATGCTTGCTTTTATCCATGCATTTAACCCCCCCCCCCCCTCCCCCAACATCCTATACTTGCCCCAAAAGCAAGACGCTCATTGTAATTCGTGAATCCTATTAGGATTGGCCCCAGAGTCGGCCTCTGCTTAGCAAATAAATAATGGTAATGATGATGATCCCTCATCTTGTCACTGGGGCTCTCCCCTGGGGGCTCCGCAGTGCAGGTGGAGGGAGCCTCTCCTGGCCTAATTGGTTTCAACCCTGCAGTCTTCTCTCCAGCCTTTGCTCCCTCCCTCCTCTCTCTCTCTCTCTATGGGCCTCAGGAGCCACCCGGTAAACTTGTCTTTCTCTCTTCTAACGTGTGTGAGTGAGGGACTGAGTGAGTGTTTGTGTCATCACCATCTTTAATTTATTCTTGCACTAGCATGAAATCACATATAAATCAGCACATTCTGTCTTACTGTTTCTTGCTCATCTATGTAGAGTACTGTGTAACAGCCTGCCAATATTTCGCCACAGTCTTCCCCTGCGGTGTCTGTTGGCAGTTAGTGGATATACACACCTTGAATTGCTTAATGGTGCCAGACCGAAGACTGTATCTATCTCTGTAGCTGTCTGGCCAGTCCATAACTCTGACCCTTGCCCCGCAATGAGCCTATCTCACTCATCACCTACCTCATTACATTTCCACTTTTAAAAAAAAGACTCAATTTTGTATCTCACACGATTGCAAAGTCATTTTGAATGTATGAGTAACGGAGATTAATAATCATACAAATCAGATTAGATAATTGAATTTTGGCGCCTCAGTGAAAAATGAAAAGAAATATAAAAGCCGTGTTATTCTGCAACAGTTATTAAAAGAATCATGTCAGGGTTTTTAATCTAACGCTTCACAGGTGCTGTCAGGAAATCCGAGATTTGAAACAAATTCACGCTGCTGCACGCACACTTACACACAGCTGTATGTCACAAAAAGAGAGACAGCTCGAGAGAGTATGGAAACTTTCTAAAAATAAATGCGGTCCCTAAGCTTTGTGAGAGGCCTAAAATGTTGTTTTGTTGCTATGAGATCTGGGAAAAGAAGCAGCATTAGCAGTGGCCCATGGAAGAGACTTTCTGAAACATTTCTCTAAAAATCAATACCTTCTCTGCTAGGCAAAGAGGATCTCTAATATAGTTTTATGTTATTATTTTTCCTCACATTGCTACATTTCTCGGCGGCTGGCGGAGGGAAGATAGATTTTCTCTTCGACTGGATGGTAAATGTGATTCTGAATGTGGTGGTTCAATGGGATGATGCAGAGCCTGCACTCTTAAAACGGGGTGCATCACTTTCTCCACACCCATAGGTGCAGTTTGACACCTCGCGGAGTTATATTACTTTTTTAACGCTGTATAATGCTGTTCCAACACGTGCTGCAAATGACACATCACACGTTCAAAGAGGTTTCCATTATTAGAGGAAATCAGCAAGCTGTGCCTGGCCTAAAACTGCACCCATGGGTGTGATACGTGACACTTCAGAATCACAAATTAAGGAGAGAAAATTTAATGAACTTTTTGATCAATACATGTAATGCACAGTAATAATACTGATTTAATTCATTCAATTAAGTTGTTACACAAGTACAAATCAGTTTGATACTATTAAAGTAAATGTCTTATTGAAACCGAACTATTCCTTCCAGCTGCTCTGTGTGCTTATTTTATATCACAGCTCATAAACATGAAAAATAAGACACCTCCCACAGATAAGGGTGGGATTTGGTTGTCTGTGCGTCTTCAAAGCTGTTATTAACAATAAGAACACCCTGGCTCCCTGTGGGGTGTCAAGTTAGTTTAGTGAGAATTTCGGCATGACTGGTTCTATGTCCAGTGCAACAGGGACCTCTATTGGGAAAAATTGTCATTACATGGTAACTGTGTCACAATACAGTGTAATCTGATGTGTTACATATACTGCTGTACATACTGGCTTAAAATTCCTCATCTTGTGAAGCTCTTTTGCCTCATTGAATGGCACACTGAATGCAAACCCAAGCTGCAGATACTTACTGTTAGCTGCCAAATGATTGAATTCGCAGGGGAAACACACATTTCCAAACTTTATGTTTCCAGTTTCAACAAGTAGTCCAACAGTCAGACTCAACGTTCAGATGCCAGAACGGGCGTTTAAATGTTTACGCTGTGTTTTCATAGCATCATATCAAATCAATCTGATGATCATGCAACACAGCTGAAAGATCAGAACAAGCAAGTAAATCTTTCTTGAGATACAGACACATGTGATAGATAGATAGACAGACAGACAGACAGACAGAAACTCACAACTCACACACAAATATATAAAATCATCCATCCCCACATATCCACAAACATCTTGGCAGCCTTCCTCCATCCTGCCTGTCTGTAGTGGCAGGGTCAGAGGGTCGTGGATGACAACATGGCAGCTATGGTAGCCCATCTTCCACACAGTCACTCCAGTCCAATACAGCATGAAGCAGAGGCCGCTTCCCAGGGGGAAGTGACCCGTGTCTGAAGGGGTGCTCTGTTGTCCAATCAGAAGACTGCTGAAGCCTGGCAGTGCTACCTGCTCGGGCCATGCAGCACTTTTCCTCTGACAGATGACAGAGCAGGAAGGAGGCGTGACCAGGCAACTCATCATCTGCATCTAAACATGGTGGTCGAGCGTGTGACGGAGAGGAAGCCAGGTAAGCAGAGAGGCAGTGAATGAGGAAATCAGTCTTATGCAGAGAAGCACATAATAAAAAAAAAAAAAAAGCACAGACATTAAAGCAAGTATTCTTTATTAAACATTATCAGAAGAAAAGATGGCAGGTAGAGGTGTATGAACAAAATGAACAGGTGTTTACCCATCTGTCTTTCTGTCTAGGTGGCCTGTTAGTCAGGCTTACATGTTCACTACTAAAATATCTCTTCAGACCAACATATGCCTTTCCTTTCATTCCTCATCCCCAACAATCCCCGCGGTGTTTCGTTCAGCTAATTACACTGCACTCAGAGTATCTATAGATAAAAGCTCTGCATTCTTTTGAAGAGCTGGAAATGTTTCTGCTTCATTATTGTCTCTCATTTGTTCCCCAGACATGTGAGGAAATGAATGCATTCTTACCTTTGCTAAGAATGACACCGATAACGAAGTGATAACAAATACTGCACCTTTTCCCAGAATCAACCCTTTGTGTCTTTCTTCTTCCTCATACATCGAATCTGCGTAAAATGATGGAACACACTCGAATTATGCTCATTCAGTGTTCATTCAGTGTTATATGGGTAACTGATGGAAAGAGGCACTCACCTGCTTGCAGGTTTGGTCTTGTTAATTATATTTCTGACTTTCGACATATATGTGGGGGCTGTAATTATATTTCCTGGCTGGTTTCTTTGTGTTTAGGTTCTCAGGCTTTTGCAGTTTTAGTTTTGCTTTAGTTTCTGTTCATGGTTATAGGGTGTTTATACTCTTTATTTCATTTCATTTCTGCCTCTGCAGTGTTTCCCATGACTTGTTAATTTTCATCTCTGTGTTTGGTGGCCTTGTGTTTTGGTTATTTCCTGTTTTACTTTGAGAGTCCTCGTCTCTCATGCCTTGTATTCAGTTTTACTTCCCTTGTCTCATCCCTTGGCATAAGTTCAACTCTGTTTGATCACACTTCAATCACACTCTGGATGTTGTTCTGACATATGGCATAGAAACTGAATATTTAACAGTATTCCCTGAAAACTCTCTTTTGTCTAATCATTTCTTAATAAAGTATCTTACTCTTCATCACTGATTGAAGAAAATGAGAACAACCCCAGGTTTCTTTTCAGCACTGTAGCCAGGCTGACAAAGAGTCAGAGCTCTGTTGATCCAAGTATTACTTTAACCTTAACTGGTAACGACTTCATGAATTTCTTCACAAATCATTATGTACAGCTACTTTCAGTACTACTGGTATTTCTTTAGACTCTTTCTCTCCGATTGATCTTTCTGAAGTAACTTCAATAGTTACTCGCTCTGAATTATCAGCATTTCTTTTAGACCTCATTCCTACAAGACTGCTCAAAGAAGTCCTACCATTAATTAATGCTTCAATCTTAAATATGATCATTCTGTCTCTATTATGGGCTATGTACCACAAGCCTTTAAGGTGGTAGCAATTAAACGATTACTTAAAAAAGCCATCACTTGATCCAACGATCTCTTCATTGACTCTTCGGAGTGGAACCAGCTCCCAGTTTGGATTCGGAAACCAGACACCCGCTCTACTTTTAAGATTATGCTGAAAACTTTCCTTGTTGATGAAGCTTATAATTAGGGCTGGATCCTGAACCCTCTCTTAGTTATGCTGCAGTACACCTAGTCTGCTGGAGACTTCCCCTGATGCACTGAGCGTTTCTTCTTTACTCAACTCTTTTCACAACCCTCTGCATTTATTCATTAGATGACTGCCCCTCCCTGAGCCTGGTTCTGCCAGAGGATTCTTACTGTGAAAAGGGAGTTTTTCCTTCCCACTGTTGCCAAGTGCTTGCCCATAGAGGGTCATTTGGACTTTCTCTGTATTATTGTTAAAGGGGCTTGAGGTGCTTGCTGTTGTGATTTGGCACTATATAAATAAAATTGAATTGAATTGAATTGTTTCCCCACCTGTTTCCATTTCCCTCTTTTCCTTCTGTGTGTATTTAAACTCTGTCTCTGTTCTTTATTGGCTTTTTGTTTCCTTGCTCCATGTTCCTTTTGATTCCCTGTGTTTTCCTCATTTCTGTTTTATGGACCTTGTTTATGGTGCTTTTGGTCTACCTGCCTCACTTAAACAAAGGTTGGTTTTTAGCTTATTCAATCCTGTCCTCCGAGTCTGCATTTTGGTGTCCTTGTTTTCAATTCAACATGCCAGATTTATTCACACAGACAGTGAGGAAATATGTACCATCTACATCCAAAAAGGTTTGTTTTTGCCAAGGAATATTCAGAGGAGCAGACATGCTTAATTTCCCATTTTACATTTTAATATTGTTAGTAGAAACAATGTTCGGTGACAACCAGCACAAAACAAAAAGAAAATCATAAAAGACAATTTTACAGTAAACGGGGGCAAAAAGTTTATTTAAAACAGCAGCTTTGCTTTGATATTTTAAAATGAATATTAATTTTGATAGTAATTCAGGTACTAGTTCAGCTACTATACAGTTAGAACAATCTGTGAAGGGAAACTTAACAGAGCATAGAAGACATGTGAGAAAAAAACAATGGAAAACAAAATCATTGCGATCTTGAGAAACTAAATTATAGATACAAAATCAATGTATAATACTGTCAGTAAAGGTAATCTGTGCTAAGTCATGTTCAGCTGTGTATGAGCAGAAAAATGTCTACATCTGTTCCTTTTCACATAAACAGCAGCAATGCTCAGTTTGTAAGGCGACATATGAAGGAACAATACAAAATGCCAACATGTGTTCAAATAAAACTTCAAGCACATAAAGAACCAGTACTAGATGGGGCTGCCCTGCACTCTGTCAAAACTCTTGTTGCTCCTCTTCAGATCTCCTGCAGCAGGTTAGCAGGGAAGGAGCCAAGCTTCCGTCCCGTGCTGACCTTTAGGTAGCCGTTCACCTCCTCACCCTTCTTCACCACAATCTGATGACACACACACAAAAAAATTTTATCTCACTAAAAAAAAAATCAATGACTTTCAGTATGCCTGGATTTTTGTTCTTCACCTATCTTGCTAAATAGTCGTGTGAGCTACTTCAGCCATGGCAGATTAATTGCTGAGTTTGAGGTTGTTCAGATGAGCGGGGGCCTAATTTTTAGAAGCATTTCCCTTTTGTTAGACAGAGCCTGTCAATACTGTTGTTAAATGTCATCATGAAATACTATTTTTGAGCTAGTACAGTAGTGGTCAGAGGTTTCCTTACTGCTCTATACATATATAAGTTATTCAGATGTGTCATCACTTTGCCAAGATCTGGAAGAAGATCCAAACTGTCACCCTCAGATGAGAGGGAGGCTCAAGCCTCCCATGAACTGGAAATTGCTGGAACACCAGCATCACTGTCCACAGTGAAGTCAGTTTTACATCACCATGGACTGAGAGGATGCTGACCAAGAAACAGACCCTTGCTCCAAAATCAACACCTTTAAGCTCAACTGAAATTTGCAGCTGCTCACATGGACAAGCCAATGCCTTTGGGACAAATGTTTTATGGTCAGATGAGACAAAGACTGATCTTGAGGTATGTTTGGCAGAGTAAAGGTGAGGCTTTTAAACTTAAGAACACTGTCCCAACTGTCAAGCATGGTGGTGGTGGCAGCACCATGCTGGAGCTGTTTTACTGCCAGTGGTACTGGTACATTGCACAAAGTGGAAGAAATAATGAAGAAGGGGGACTACCTCCAAATTCTTTAATTCAGCTCAAATAAAGAGCTAACTGGGCGGCCCAACAGTAGAATGATCCCAGACACACATCAAAACTGTTGTTGGAATGAATAAAGCAGGCATTAAGCTTCCCAAAGACCTGACCTCAACCCTATTGAAAATGTATGGACTATGTACAGGAAACAAACCAGTTTAAATAAACGCACAAATAATCGGTCGCCACCTGCTGCATCTGTAACAAGCACAAAAAAAAGGAACAAACAGCACCTGAAAGAGAAACAAAAAACAGAAACGAGCACACAATCATGCTTTATTGATTTGTGTGTGTGTGTGTGTGTGTGTGTGCCAGAGACAGACAGAGAAGGACCCAGAAGACCCAGACACACAGCACCCCAGGAGCACTGAAGAACGGAGGCCACACATCCCAGTGACATTCACATCCCCACCAGACGCCGGCCAAGCTGAGAACAGGGCCCCAAGCACCCAAGAATTGCTCAGCACCTGGCAGAGCCCCCTCCCTGCCCCTCTGCAGGCTGAAGAGGCCCAAGCCACCTGGACCACAACTCCTAAGGGAGCGAGACAACAACCATACCAAAACATCCAGCCACACACCCCAAACCACAAAGCACCCACAGCCGAGGGAGCGGGCAGCAACAACCAGCAGGGAGTGGCATACCCCTGACCCCCCCACAATCATGTCCTACAGGGGTCAAGGTTCAGCAAATCCCAGACCCAGGGCCAGCCGTACACACACAAACACATACTGGCTACATACATGCACATCCACTTACACACACACACAAAGAAAAAATAAATACACAAAGACACACACCCATCCATATCAACACCTCCCACTCTCACCCCCCTCTGAATGAGGGGAAAACAGATACCGCACAGAGTCAGCAGTGACCCCGGGTTGCAGCCACCAGCCAGCCCCCTCCCCTAGAAACAGGAACTTTCTTTTTCACTTGATGTAACTTGTAAGGGAAAAAAGATTTTTTAAACTCTTAACTGGTTATTCTATGTCATTCCTAGTGACCATTGAAATTAAAGTTAATTTAGATAATGCTTCAAAATAATTCCCTGAACGCCTGCTCGGATACATTTCCAACATGCTGCGTGTGATAGCAGGCACAGCACTGACAAATTTCTAAAATTCGTAGACCATGTTTTCCTTGAGTGTGTGTTGGTTTATGCATGAAGTGTTTTTTCAATAACAAATCTGCTGAGAGCACGGAACAATTGTAAGCAGAAATGAATCTGCCATTCAATATTTGAGCGTGTGCTTTGACAGATGAAATGCAAAACAATCCTCAATAGCAAGCCAGAACAGAAATGTGGATGTAAAACATGTTTGGAGCTTGTAAGAGGTCTTTTGTTACATTTTAGCAAATTGTAGAGCAAATTGTACAGTGTCAGTTATTAATTATTAAACAGTATACCACTGCTTTTTTTCCCCAGTGCCATCCAGCACATATCCAGTTTTGCTGAATTGAATTGAAGTATGAAGTCTGATGTCTACTGGAGGAATGAACACAATTCTTCCAAAAGGTATGTCCTCTTTTGGTGTTCTGATGGTGGCTGTGGAGAGCACTATCCTGCACTGGTGTTCAGTTGGGTTGTAATCTTTTGACTGCAAGGGGCATGGCATATGACTCACATCATTTATAACCATCAAACCATTCCCTCATGCCATATTAGTGGGAGAATTGTTATTCCATCAGGAGATGTTTTAATGAAGGATGAATGTGATCACTGGCCCGTCCCTCTAAGAGGACAAGTGGACCCGAACCACGCCAGCAAAATGCACCCCACAGCATAACAGAGTCATCAGATCAAGGGTTTTCCATTAAATTGTCATATACCTGTATTTCAACCTCTCATTTTTTTATGCTTGTGACTTGGTCTGCAGTTCGGAGTAAACAGAGGTATTAGGTGCAAATATAGTGGAAACATTTGTACAGGACTGTGTGTGTGTGTGTGTGTGTGTGTGTGTGTGTGTGTGTGTGTGTGTGTGTGTGTGTGTGTGTGTGTGTGTTAACCTGGTCTTTCTTCAGAGTGATTTGGCCCATCTCTCTGTTGCCAACAAAGGAGCGAGTCACCTTGTAAACCCTCTCTCCTGCTCGCACACGAATGATGTAGTTGGCAGGGAGGAATCCTGTTCTCTCTCCAATCTTCCCCTGGTGGAGCAAAAGCTTTGACAGTGAGGTATACTACAGCTCCAGGGTCTAATTTAGATTACTCAGATGCCTCTCTTTAAACATGGTCATATCAACTAGTGAGGCTTTGAGATCTGAAGACCTGTGAGACTGGTAAAAAATAGTGCAATGGACGCTGACCAGCTGTTATGGAAAACAGTGCTTATGAAATGTTTTTGTATCTGGACAAAAGATGGAGGCTCACAAAGTCAAACCACATCTCATCAGGTCAGTTTGCCTTGCAAATTAGGAGTCTCTGTAGTTAATTATATCACTTACTATCTCCTAAAACATATCTTCTTGGGCAACTATTGAAGCTAATTTTCCATTCTAAAAAACTGAAAACAAGGAGCAGCAAATGTTACTATACTCTGGTCTCATGGTACACATTTGCTCAACAACCACATAAATATTAAAAACAACCTTTTTAAGGAGCCAACAGCAGTTGGACCCCCCCCTTCCCGAACATAAAATCATCATAATTGTTCTGGCTCAAAAAGGATCATCATCTAATGGCATAAATCCCAGACCTCGATAATGACCAAAATCTGATTAATGGATCTTCATGCCATCTGGCTCGGTGGTTCTCGATAAAATTTCACACCTTTTGGAGAGCAGACAGGGTTGCAAACATCACTTGATCATGATTACAATGAAATATGTTGTGTGAGCAGAATTTAAAAAAAAAAAAAAAAATCCGGGACTCACCTTCCACCATTCTTCATTAGAGTCATCTATCACTGTGATGCAGTCGCCGGCACTTAACAAATAAGACACAAGTATTTTAGGAATATTCAGATATGATTGACACAAGCAAGTTGGACAGCCTGGAAGAAAAGCAGCAAGAAAGCAATTAAGACACAGAGCAAAGGAGACAGGAAAAGTTGTGGAGGCACTTACTGAACGTCCAGATCATCTTTTTCTATGGCCTTGAAGCGATAGAGAGCCAGATAGTAGTGAGACTGGCTGAACACACCGACCTTTCCCTGCTGAAGCATTTTACTCTGAAAGCACACAAAATTTAACACCAACCTCTCTTTGACAATGGTAATTATCACTGCTGTCACTGATTCTGTCATCTTGTGCATCCACATTTTCAGACCTTGTCATCTGCAGGAACTTTGTCTCCTCTTTTGTCCCCTTCTGGCTTTGCTACTTGGTAACACAACAAAAATCAGAAGAACAAAGAAGAAGTTGTTAACTTGTTGACTGCATTTCCATTATCATACTAAATATCTTGATGATATTCTAAAAATAATGACACAAGAAATTGTCCTGGGCAGACTAAAATATGATGCACCATTGTTGTGTGTCTGCATTTACTGAAGCTAAAGGCTTTTATTCAGCATAATCTCACCTCTTCCACCTTCTTCATCCTCTTGCTTAGGCTGGGACTCATCTTCCTCAGTCGTCATCATCTGAATTTGGGTACAACAATGCTAGTACAGTTGGCTTTGTGCTGTATGATTAACAGGTTTTAGTGTATCCATACTTACGTTCTTCTTGTCCTCTGATCCTTTCTTACGCGCTTTGTTGGCCATGATCACTCCGATTCGCAGTGTCTCAAACACAGGGTCAGTGCAGTTTGACTGCGCTGCCAAACCAATGATAGCAGTCATTAAACAAGCAGATAAAGTTATAATATAAGGGCTGGTTTAAACTGACTCAGATGGGTTCATTTTTTTTTTTCTTGAGCCTAGAAAGGCAGGCAGTTCCTCTTGATGGCCTGTTGTGTTCCCATTATCTGATGTATTAGTACTGAAAAAGGCACTGGATATTCTGTGAGTATATTCCTGCCTCAGTTAAAACAAACAGATGAGTGAAACGCAAAGCACAATACTTGTAAGAGTTATTTCTTAGGAACTACGGCTCTGTTGAAGCAAACTTCTGTTAAAAGGCTAACAGTCCAGGTTTGGCATTTGGCTTTAATGAGGCATTTATCTTAGTGCAACAATATGTGCAAGTGGGACTTACAAAAGGGCAGCAGCTGTGAGACTATGGCATTCTGCTGACTGCTGTACAGAGGAGAACTGTAGGCTCTTCTGAAGCCTGGAGGCTGCAAAAGCACGTGACAAGAGGGGGCGAGGAGTATACACTCTAACTATATGGAAAAAATCTCTGCAGTGCACTTTTATACTCACGCCAAAAGCACTCTGTATCTTACAATTTTACCAAAACACCTCTGGAACTCCACGTGTGACCGGCAGTGGTGGTGGATGCTGGTTTTGCAGTTCTTACATCGCAGTGCAAACTTGTTGTTTACTGAATAGAAAAGCAAAATGAAGCCAAGTTATATCAGAAAAAAACTATATTTTCAATTTAAATGGGCTTCATTTTCATTTAAGTCCATTTTTGATGCATGAAACAAATATAGGTACCCACAAACAATCATGCGAGCACAGGCATCACAAAATTTTGGTTTCTTGCAGTAGTGGTCCTTAAACTTGTGAGGTCTGTCATTGACTGGTTTGACTGGTTCTGGAGGAGGAAGTTCCTCTTTCTCTTTCTCTTCTACCTCCTCATCATAGATGAAATATAGCTGAAAATAAGAAGGATGAAAATCACTACAGAGAAGACTAAAATAGTTGACATGTGCACCAACTACACTGCAAGGTTTGACATGAAGCACAACCTTAAAAAAAAAAAAAAGAAAAAAAGAAACAGAAACAGATGTGGATAATGATGTGTTTAATTTTATCTGCTTACACATAAATCTACACTATCTGAAAGGCCTAATTGATACTGTTTTGGGATTCCACCACTTTGTTCTCTTTATTCAACCCAAACAGTCTCAGTGTCCTGAACCACCCACAGCCTGACAGATTTAAACAAGAGTGATTCTATTAATACTGCACTCTGAGTCACATGGAGACAGTCTGGACATCATACAAACTGCATCATATCAGCCAGAGCCAGATCTATGAATAATAACTACAGTGTTGAGACTTCTGTATGTCTTTGTTTTTTCATTTTTATTGGGATAAAATTCATGAAATTGATGGGGGGTGTTGCATTTTATGGACTTTTTGTCACAAAGCACAGATGGGACAAATAGAAAGGACTTAGATCTCAAAATAGCCATCAGCAGACACGGACGACATTCCCAGTCAAATGTATTAAAGGTTGACTTCGCTGCTGCTATTTACAGTCAAAAACACAACCATAAAGTGTCTGTCTTTCTCTAAGACACACACACACTCACAAGTTTTTGAACGCATGCACACCATGCCTGCCAGACAGAACTCTCAAAGGCTGACAGGATTAGAGAAGCCCTGCGGCCATCAAGCTGTGGATTTACACAGTAATAACTGGTAATACCAGGGATAGTTCACACATTACAGTGTCATTGCACTGCACTCTATTTAGCTGCCAGAATCCTGAAAATACTTACCACAATGCCTCTGTCAGCTGAGAGTTGACTTATTCAGACTCATTTTGGCAATTAGCCAAAAGCAACACAAGGCACAGGAAGAGGTGATGTAATATCCATCGTTCATACTATATCAGGTAATAAAAGGGTATGTGCTGATAGGAAAAAAGGCTAGATGAATCAAATGAAGACCACTTCATCTATATTTTCTCCCACTTAACTGTACATAGGCAGCTGTATTTGTCGAGATATCGGTTCCTACTCTATCCTACATTCAGTAAACAAAGAACTGTTTTTGCAACGTAGGTGTTCGGAAAATTCTCTTACAGAAGCAGTAATAAGTTGTTTTGGATAACTCGCAGTATAGATCAAAACTCTGCAATCAGTTACAAAAATTTTTTAAAAATGCACTAATGAACTAATTTCATTATGTATTGCAGAGGTGTCAAACATCCACAACCAGCCCACTGTGAGGTCCAATCTGGCCCCACAGGATGGCTTTGAAAAGTGCAAAAATTGCAGGAAGATGTCATAATTCTCAGACTTTTCACTGTGTTTGCAATAGCAAGCAATGTGTTGCAAATCCTTATCAATGGCTAATGCTACAAGAGCATCTGTACAAACTAGCCAGAGGTATGAATCAGTGTTTCTTCTTAGTAACAATTAATTATCAGAATGTGGAAAATCAATTACATTTTTGTGACACCAGTTCTTTTTCATAAGTGATCACAGGTCATGTGGTTTGTACATAGGTGGTTAATTAAATGTGAATTTTGTTTTAACTTTAAGTTTTTACGCTAAAAGAAAATTTTAAAATATGGAGGCTTTTTATTGTTGGTGGTGGGGTGGGTTGCATGGCAATATTGTATTATTACAGGAATACAAACTATTGATATTCCATCCATCCATTCTCTTCTGCTTATCCTGTTCAGGGAGCCTATCCCAGCTTTCATAGGGCAAGAGGCAGGGTGCACCCTCCGCTAACACAGAGAGACAGACAACCAGTCACACTCACATTCACACCTATAGGCGATTTAGAATCACCAGTTAACCTAACCCCAGTACCTGCATGTCTTTGGACTGTGGGAGGAATTGTTTTTTAAATTGCTTTATGCAGTTTGATTCTCATTGTATTGGGAAAAATGTGGAGATGAACATCTTAAAATCGTCAAACTGCAATAGTACAAGAGGCAAAACAGAAAATATGCTCAACCTTTTAGATTATCGATGCAGTCTTGTAGTGAAACAATGTTTCATATAAACCATTACAAACATGACACATCCACTTATGAAGAATTAGAAATGTGAACAGTTTCCCTCAGAATTATTTTCCTGTGTATCTGGTTTATAAACAGTCACATCGTAAATGTCGATGTCTCACCGTGTCATCCTCTTCCTTCACCATGTTATCAGGAAGAGGTGGGTTGTCATGAATATCCACGGAGTCCTTGTCATCCAGCCTGTCATCACCGAGTGGCAAATGTCACACTGAAAGTCGAATGTGTCACTGCAAAAGACAAACTGTGGCCTGCCTCATGAGCAGGGCTTGTGTTTTCTGATACATAGAATGAATATGACTATGAATATTTGATTTCTCATCTCTATTCATTCTATTTCAAGATTTTCTTTTTGCTCCCACACACAGTCATCCTGGAATAAACTTTATTTCAATCACTTTTTTTCCATCAAACACATAAAGTCGGTGTTAGTATTAGGGATGGCACGATACCACTTTTTTATGTCCAATACCGATACCGATATTTTACATTTGGATATCGGCCGATACCGATATAAATCCGATATTTAAAATTGATCCAGGCATTTAAAAACTTAAAAAAAAATTTTTTTTTAAAATAAGTCAACAGTCTCTCACACAACAAAATCAAAGTCTTTTAGTTGTCCCACATACAAGACTAAGGACCAGGGCGGGCAGAGCTTTTTAGGCAGTGGCACCAAAGCTCTGGAACTGTTTACCACTCCAGCACCATTTAGCTGACTCTGTGGCATCATTTAAAAAATAGTTGAAAACTTTTCTGTTTAACCAGGCTTTCTGGATTCTGACTTTATTTTTATTCTTTTTCTTTTAATATGGTAATGTTATTATGTTTTTAACATAGTGTTTTCTGGGGGTGGGGGGGTGATATTGTGTTTTAATTATTGTACAGCGCTTTTCTGTCTGTGAAAAATGCTATATAAATAAACTTTACTTACTTACAACAATAACTATCACCTGAATCCTGTTGCTTCTGTGTGAGAAGGTGATGCTTATGGCATGTTGCAAATTTCAGTAGGGCTGCAACTATCGATTATTTTAGCAATTGCGTATTCTATTTATATTGATTACCCAAGTAACTGGATAAGAAATACTTTTTTTCATATTAACAGTTCATCTGCATATTTTAACTTCCGTACTGCAGTTTGTTCCCTGTGTGAAACAAACAGGGTGGATGGAGCAGCTACAAAGTTCTCGTTTCTTCACTTACTGATCAGGTGGTTGATGAAGGATCTCCAGCTGTTTCCCAGTAAAGGTTTAATTGAGGTTACAGGGATGAAAAGGCTTCTTTTGGACACTAGAAAAACATTTCCTTCTGCTCCATCTGCTCCGCCTCTTTCCGCTTGTGCAGACAGACTGCACATAAATTAGCTGACTGCTGCTGTTGCCTCATCAGTGTTCACGTGAAAAACTAGGGGCTGCGTGAGCGCAACCTTGTAATGCTTTATATTTACAAGCATTCTCCTAAATGTGTTTCTACTGCAGGTCTATATTTAGTCACAAGTCAGGGATTAAAGTATCAAAAATATTTTGCTAATATAGTGCTAATAGCTGCGCTCGCTAGCAGTATGTCCGGGAGCTGAAGTAGAGAAAAAAAATAACAGCTGATTCTCAGCACAGCGAGCACAACACACAAAAAAGGCAGAGAGCGGTGGAGGCGGAAAAACATGTCAGCGATGATCGCTCAGTGTCGCAGCGACGGAGGATCTGAGAGGGTTGTTTTCTAACTCCTGATCCCCCACTCCATTCCAGTAGGTGGCGGTAATGCAGCTCTAAGCTGGTTTGGTCAATCGCAAACCCACAAGAAGAAGAAGACGACTGAGCACTGTAATGCAGCTAATGTGAGCAAAACGTTATTTAATGTATCGGATTACATTTTTTTTTAATTTCTTTCCGTTATCCGATCCAGTAATTTAGGCCAGTATCGGACCGATACCGATACTGAATATCGGATCGGCGCATCCCTAGTTAGTATAAAGGAACGTGTCGAGCTAGATTACTGATCCAATTTGCAGGACAAACTTATGAGTCAGTTATTCTGCTGCCTTTACTTTGTACCTCACTTTAAAGCATAAATAAACTCGGGGGGGAAAAAAAACAACTTACGAGTCAAAATGAGCCATCATGTTGTTCAGTGGGTGAGGTTTCCTGACTGGACCAGTAGGTGGCACTGTAGACAGAAAATACACAAGCATCGTGGCTGGAGCTGCTGAGGCAGATGAAGTGAAGAGTTGTGAAGTGACCTCTGAAATCCCTGTAGGTGTAATAATAATAATTTTCCATCCACCAACACCTTACATTAGTCTCCTCAGCATGTGTGGCACAGCCTTGGTTTTCAGCAAACAAACTGGAGGTATTGCCAATGTGCAGATCACCCTGAAGTCTGTTCTGGAGAGGCAAATTGATCTAAAGGCCACTATATGGCCTGTGCATCTACAGATGCTTTAGAGGGTTTTCCCCTTTTCAGGCAGTTCTACATGTTAGGATCCATGCTGAGGGCTCAAACAAGAAAACCTTCAGTCACTAATGCTCAGCAAGTGTTAGTAAGGAGCTTAGAAAAGCAGGTGGAGGAACACTCATCTAAAAACACACATAAAAACTGTTTACTGACCATGAAACTTCTTACAATGTCGTGGTTCTCTCTGCTCGCTGCTGTCCCTCCACTGACTCCCAAACGTTTTCTAGTGCTCTGTTCATCAGTCTTTACATTCTCAACTTTCCAAATGGGGCTCCAACAGGTGGGAAATTTGGATGAGTAATGCCGGCAGGCCCACCAGGCCCAGCCCTGAATCTGTATGTGTGTCCATGTGAGTGTTTGGGACAGCTGAGAACATTAAAAGCCGAGGAACCCCCCGCCCTCCACTTAAGTGGTAAAAAAAACAACTGAAGTTCTGCAAGAAAGTGATGCGTTATGTTAGATATATTATTGTACTCATAAAGGATTTATGAACTCTGATTTTACCGAATCACTGCAGACAGAAAAAAAATATCTTTTATGTCTGGAAATTCAGGGAATGTACATTTTTATAAAGAACTTCTGAGCTCAAGTTTTGTCAGAATTGAATTCTTATGGGGGAAACTGAAACAATATATTTAAGTTTGCTAGTGAGATTGTGATTATGGACTCTTTCTGCCTCTCTGCTGTGTTTTCATGTATACAGCAGATATATGATGTTAATAAATTACAGGAACATGAGTCAAAGACATCATCCATTATCTCAGTAGATATGAGGGAAGAGTCACAGTGTCACCATCACCCCACTTGATTCCAGCAAGGAGACCTTTGTTGAATTTTACTCCCCCCTGCACTGTCCTCACTGTTTCACAATCACACATATTTCACATGCAAAAAAAAAAGGTCAAATGATTTCTATGAAACTCTACTCTACTACACAGAAACTGCTGACCTCTACTTAAGTTCACCAAGAGACAGCAAACATTTCTGCAGCAGATTTCTCTTCGGTTTCAGTGAAACCAGACTAAAAGCCGTCTGTGTTTATGCACGATTCCCAGCTTAAAGGAATTTCATGATTTTGTGTTTATTTGTCAAAAAGAAAAGTTGAATTCTGGAAGAGCTGTAAAGCACTTGATGACTTGAATGATGTCTTTGTCAGCAACCTGTGTACCAAATAGTGAGTATAGTTGCTGGGAGCCAAAAATAGGAACTAGAAGGCAAGATTAGAAACTGCAAGCAAAGGTGGGAGATACACCAAACTTTACTTTATTTTTCATGCTTTAAGCTGAATCCCTTTGTTTTTGGTCTTGGATTTGACTCCCTGTGGGGCTCTTGACAACAACCACAAAATTTAAAAAAAGAAAAAACATTTTTTTTAGTTTTGCTTGTATCTCTAAAGTACTAAAACTATAAAGGTCACTTGTAGTAAAATTAGTTGATTTGATGTGTTGGGGAAAAGCAGCTAGAATGCCTTTATTTATACAGAATGTACAAAGAGACTGGAGATAACAATCACACGCTCACTGAATTTAAGTTACTCGTGAATATGAACGAAATACAAGCCAGCTGCATTAAGTAAAAGTGAAGCATATTAGATCAGACAGACACAAATCTGAGAGCTTATGACAGCTGTAAAGGGAAGGTAGATAAATCTGATAACAAAATAATAGAATATTCATTATGTGGAGGTAAAATGACTGTGTGGATTGTACAAACTGTACAAAAAATAAACATTAACTGGCTTATTAGATTTCTCCATCATGTAGATGAATTCAAGTTTGAGGATGATGTGATGTGATGCACTTTGTAATAGTTCACAGCAAGTGATAGAAAAGCCCCAAAGAACAATTGTGAAGTTCTCTGGTCATTTGTACTTATCAACAGTACGATATTACATGTAAGTTGTACTACTAGTAGCTATAATTTACAGTTGTATGTTTTTTCCAACATACTGTAAATTTCAGACAAAACCATCAGATCTGGATCAATCTGGCAGAACACCTCAAAGACAGGAAGACAGAGGCAGCCTGCAGAAACTCCAGTAGGCAAAGCAGGAAGAAGGTCTCCTCTGCTAATAAGCTTCACCAAAAAGAGAAAAACACAAAGAAAACACAAAGAAACATCAATATGAGATGGACTTCATATCAGGTCTCTCAACACAAGAAATTCATCATGACCCTAAAAAGGAGAAATTTAAGTTGTGTAAAAAGTTGAAGCAGGCATGGAAAGTAAAAGTTCAACAACACAATGAAGCAGGACAGCAGGACCTAGATAAGGCTGCCGTGGGAAGCCCTGAAGCTGCTTCAACTTGCTCATCCCAAACAATGCAAGTGAATAAGGATGTCAGAAAAGGAGGAAATATGTGCCCCCGAAGCAATTTACCTTCAGCTCATCTCTGACTGAAGAGCGTCTCAGAGACAGATCTTCAGTCCAGGACTTGGCCAAGTGCAGGATCTTAACTCCAGGAGCCACAGCACAGGGCAGTCAGCAGGACAGCAGTGCAAAAGCAATAAAGCAGCTCGCTGACCTGAAAAACACCTTTCACACCATAAACAAAGAGTTCATTTACAGGCTAACTAAAAAGTAGGTTCTATTTTGTCAACACTGCAACTCATGTAGACCTTCATTAAAAAAAAAAAATTGCCAAACATTTTCTGTACCTTCTCATTTTACTTTTGTGCCTTTTTTTTTGTTCTTGTTCCCATTTTCAGGCAATGAAAGGAAATGGCCAAAGGATGATGATGTGACAAAGATGATGACTAAAATGTTTTTCACTATGCTGTGTTGTCACAGAGAAAATGATTTTTATTCTATCACAACCCAGTAACCAAATTGCTCCCAACTTTTCCAAGTTATGTGGAGCAGACCAAAGGATTCCCTTTAAGTTGCTCAGAGAGAACTTTGGCATCACTGAGGAAAAAATCAGGACGAGTCTGAGCAGCTCCTTTGGCAAGGCATACTATGGGGTGACCAGTGCTCACACACCTCGTAGCGTAGCACCCAAACACATGAAGGCCATTGTGAGAATTTTTGATGAGGTTACTTCTATTATGTTTGAAGCCATAAAATCCTGAGTGGATGGTGCAGTTCTCAGTTTTTTTGAATTTATAGAATTCCGTAAGAAAAAAGTCCATCCCATTCCACACCAGGAAGTGGACCCAGCTGTCAGGCTGTTGTCCGGAAACAAACGCTTCAGTAAGCAGATCTCTTCCCCTTTGGACTTAGCTGATATTGAACAAGAAGATTTCACATTAGAGGGAATCACCCCCACCTTCATATTCACATTTCATCAGTTTTAAGAAAGAAAGAAGGAACATGAGAGGATTTTACCACAGGATGAGACAAAAATGAGTCCACCTGTTCTGTTGCTTTTCCCATGAAGACATCCAACAAGTGACTCTTTTTTCTGAATAAATTTGCTGAAGATTAGTTTTGCTTGGTTTTCTGTCTGGATCTCTATCAAATAAGTACTTTGGCAGCGATGCTTCAGTGGTACGTTGATGATATGGTACATGTTTGTTTGGAAGCTACAGCTGCTTGATTTACTTTGTCTTTACCTCCAACTCTGAGGACCAGAATTAAAATAAAATGAGTTATGACCCTTAGAGACCTTAAATTATGTCCTGATGACGGTTCTAGATGAATGCACGTCAAATGAGGGTTGCATTATTTTAGCACTAGAGTCATACAACCCAACACTATCACAGCACACAAAAAAACATTAAAGTGGAAGTTCACAGCTGCTTCCCATTCAATAATGCTTGAGAGGATCTGTCAGGGAGAATGCTTTAAACTGTCTTCATTCAGATTTGAAAGACTGTAGAGACTTAGACAACAACTCTCAAAGCTGTAATTAAAAGGGGCTCCTACAAACTACTAAAATTAGGGTCTGAGTATTTTTGCTAACGAGTTTTGAGTTTCTGAAGGCAAATATTTATAAAACTCCCTTTTCTTTGTCAGTGTTATTGAATTTTAAATTCATCATCACAAAAAAGGATGCAGTTTTCCCAGCAGCCTACATCAATGGGAACACACCTAAGGGCTGCTTCAAGTTCTTGTATGAAAACACGAGAAAATCCGTGTGTAAAAAAAAATAAGAGATTTAACGGTTCACACACTGCAGAACTCCAATTTTCTTATTTATTGCATCTAATAGTGTGTGACATTTCTACTTCACCATGGGTTGTTCTCACGATGTGACCTTTGGGTGTCAACTCCAAAAGAGAGTAGCAAAAGTCTTGAACCGCCTTCATCTGTAGAATTTCTTATTGTAGACTGATGAACACTCCGATCTTTAGAAATGCTTTTATAGCTTCCTCTAAGGTGCTTTCAAAGTTGCAAGCAAGGCATGGTTCATGCCATCCATCCATCTTCTGCTTATTGTTTTCATAGTTTTCACTTAATATTAAAAGTAAAATTACTCAGGTTTATGCTCTTATTGGCCAATAAAGCCAATTCTGATTGGGCAGAAAATTTTAGGCACGACAGTAGAGGATTGTTCAAATATGACTGTTACTGCTGTGAGGCTACAAACTCACACATGGAAACTGGATACATCTTCTACCAGGCAGGAAAGAAGACTGATCAACACAATGTCAGTCTGTGAACAGCTACAAAATGTGGACCAGAAAATTACTTTTGCAGAACATTACCTGTAGATTCCCACAGGTAAACAGTCAAGCTTCAGTAAATCCATACAACAAACCACATGACACACAGCATGTTTTCATAGATTTTTTTTCTCGACTTTTATAATTTTTAAAAACAAACAAAAAATAACAGATTAAATAAAATTTACAGTAGACATATGCAATCATTGTGCACTTTTACTACTTCTTCTGATACGTTCTGCACAGCTGTCAACGAAAAAACGCAAACACAATGAGGTGTCAGGGTGGAGCTGGGGGACGTGGGGCAGCTGTGGGAGAGAGGAGGGGACAGAAGAAGTGAGGTAGAGGGCACTAAGGAAAAAAAAAAACAAATGGTCGGAAGAGGAGCAGGGATGAAGAGGGAAGGAGTAAAGGATAAAGAAGGCAGGCCTAAACTTTTGTCACTCAGGGGGAAGAAAAGAAAAGAATCACCGAATATATAGATTTCTTTTATTCCTTACATCACTTATATAAATAAATTGAACCCCAAAAAAAACAAAAAAAAAAACAAAACAAAAAAAAAAAAAAAAAACTTCTGAGGAAAAAAACAAAAAACAAAAACAGCGCAACACAGAAACCCACAACAGCAGTAAGGCAAACAGAAAGCAAGAGAAGAGAGAGCAGTGACAGAATACATGAGAGGAACAGAGGAGCAGAGAAAGATAGGAAGCAGTCTGAGACATGGCAAGCAGGGGGAAGCAGAGTGCGCAACTGTGCCGTATGAAAATGTATAAATATGCGAGATAAAGAGACGACTGTGTGACGAGAGTTGAGGAAAGTGAAAAGGCGCTGGCAGAAAAAACTAAAAGAGAAAGGGTCAAAGAGCAGAGGGGGGAGGAAGAGGAGGAAAAGGTTTGACTGAGGTCGACTGTCCAGTGTGTTTTTATGTGCTACGTGACCCTGTTGCCTGCACTTGTGTTTCGGTTGTGTGTGGTTTTGTATAATGGCAGCACACATTCCACGGCAACAGTAAACACATGCTCACGTGTCTTGTGTGCTCTTCTGCTATATAAATACAAAACAAAAACAATGAATAAAAACAACAAAATCATATTTGCAACCAAACACCAGCCACCTCATGATTCACACCCTCTTCCCTTTTATACATTTGACACATCATTTAAATCAAGTTTTTTTTTTTTCCCCATTTATTTTTAAATTGTACACTAAGAGCAGTCCCCCTCAGTCCTCCTCCCTTTTCCACCACTCCACCAAGTGTCTCTCTTTCTGTCTGTCTCTCTTTAACCTTCTTTCCTCCCCTCTCTTTTCCTCTCACTGAGAACTGGCTCTCTCCAGCACACGCAGGTCATAGTTCTTTTTGGCGGCCCTCAGTTTGAAGAGGCTGGCCCCGCTGTTGTTAAGTTTGAAGGAAGCACTCTGGGCAGCCATGGTGCTGGGGAACACTGCCACTACTGTGTAGAGGTGAGCTGGGTCGTTTCCATCGGCCTTTGCTCCCCCAGCTCCCATGCTAACCCCTGGGCCTGCTGTTGCTCCTGGCCCAGGAGGCCCAGCACCAGGACAGGGGCCACAGCCTCCTGCTCCTCCTCGGCCTCCTTGGGGCTCCTTCAGCCACTGGATCTTGGCACCACACAGTGACAGCTGGTTAAAGAGCTTTTCAGCCTCTGGACGTGTAATCCCCTCTGGAAGGTCTGTCACCTCAAGGACTCGACTCACCACTGAACAGGGAGAGGAAACACGGAGAGGCATAACATGTTAGGCAGGACAGATTTTCAAAACTGTATCTTAACCACCTTGTTTCAGACATGCTCTGTGTTCATGGCCCTGATACCAAAGGGACACTCCAACAGGAATCTAATTAATAAACTGCACTAGAAAAAACAGTGCAGCAAACACATCACAATACTTGCTGATTTTTTTTAATGTAATGAACTCCACATATGTGAGTAAACAAAAAAAAAAAAAAGGGAATATGAGCTACCAAGAATAAAGAAGGTTCTGCACATGCTTTGCTTTCCTCTAGGATTTTCTCTTCACACTTACAACTTTCCCAGGCATATAATGCTCACCTTAGACAACAAAAGAAGATTCTGCAACCCTTCTTCATACAAGTCTCATACATGTTTAAAAGCACAAATTCTCAGGTTTAATAAAATTACAAATAGAGGACATTTAAAATGCAAATTCCAAACAATTAGATTTTCAAAGTTTTTGTTGCTTTTTTTTTTTTTTTTTTTTACACCAGCAGAAAATGAAATGACACTTGCCGATTTATGCCGGTCTGCAACATGCATTTCTGACTTACCTACATCAGTGGTGCCAAGATCTGTTGATGCAGATTTGAGTGTTTGTTTTTTCCCTCGTGCACCATGTTTCATTACTCCTTGGCCCTGAACACAACAGATATGATGCTCATATCAGGATGCAGTAACAAAGGAGGACACTAGATGGGGGTATAAGCAATCACTTAGAGCCTTGAAAACATTTCCCCAAACTGCACATTTCGTGGGCAGTGGAAATGTCAGCAGAAGAGAGAGAAAATGATGGCTCACTGTATTTCAAATGTCTCAAACTACACATGACCTAAAATGAAGAGTTTTAATTAGAAAATATCATTATCAGTTAATACCCTAATCATTAAGTTATAATTCAAAACGAAGGCTTGTCATTACTAACCTGATGGGAACTGTAGGAGGACTGACCATGCATGAGAGGTGGAGGACACAGGCTATACTGGAGGGGCTGCCCCAAAAGAGAGTAGCGACCATCACCTGTACAATTTAAATCATAAACTAAAATTAAAACCTCAGTGGAAGATTGGAAACCATACTGTAACTGCATAATTTTCTGATTGGTTGATATGGTGCATTTTTCCACCAATAGGAAAGGGGTTGGCGAGAATTCTTTTGTTTTGTTTTGTTTTTATTAGCAAGCACTTCCTGTTAGCGAAACTCACATTTTCGATGTTTATTTCTGCACAAAACGCGCATCGAAGGTGAGGACAATATACAGGGAAAAAGCGTGGCATAAATTATTGGGCATAACTCTGGTTTTACTTGGCCTATCAATGTAATTTAAAAACTGGTACATAGTTTGAAGTCTGCACTTTCGATTCATGGCAGCATCGTCCTGATGATAAGTCATCTCAAATCGTCATTTTCCCGTGACGAGGCGCAAAATGACTCCGCGCAAAATGACTCCGCGCATGTGCACAGCAGATCGGACAGCGGAATCAATTGAGTCTATCAGCGTCAGCTCAGGTCCTGCTGAGTAGTTATATTTCTGTACAGAGTTTATAGTTAAACGAACTTAAAACAAAATGTCTGCATCAATGAAAAAGACAAAATATATTGAACGGGTAATGAAAAATTTACTACCAAGTCAAATTCTGTTTGTTACCTTTTACTACCTTTTAATAGCCTTAATTTATGCTCATTTAATTTAGTACCTTTTACTACCCCGCGGAAGCCCTGTTCACAAATGTTTGTAGAAGCAGTCTGCATGTCTACATGCTTGATTTTATATACCTGTGGCCATTGAAGTGACTGGAACAAATGAATTACATGATTTGATTGGGTGAGCGAATACTTTGGCAATATAGTGTATATACTAAGTACACAGAGTTTAAAGAGTCTGGTAGTGCTAAACCCTAACAGATCGGAGAGACGCGAGAAAATAATTTCAAAACTAATTGCACAAGACTTAAACTATTTCTATTTTGCGGTTCCCAGATGAACATGATTATAACAAAAATAGGCAAAGACTAAGGAATCTCACTATTTTTAGAAAGCTAACAGTATTACTGAAAAAAAAATATGCAATGACCTAATGTTAGACACTGGATAAGACCAATTATGTCAAACCCCTATAGCTCTCCTTTAGGTTCCCTTAGAAAGAGAACAACATACACTCCCCTTCAAAAGTATTGGAACAGTGAGGCCAATCCCTTCATTTTTGCTGTAGACTGAAAACATTTGGGTTTCACAAAAAAAAAAAGGAAGAAAAAGTCAATATAAGAAACGATCAACATCTCAGCTTTTTCCAGGTATTTACATCTGGCTCTGATACACAGTTTAGAAGATGGGACCATTTGTTTGAACCCACCCATTTTTCTTGTGAGCAAGAAATTTTTCATGTGACTGACAGGTGTGCTCTGTTGGCCAGGTGCATCCTGTTACATAGATTATTCAAACAATAAATAGCGCTGAATGTCTATGTTCAGTTTCAGACTTGCATTTTGCGTGTGCAGCAGCGCATTTATAGTTAGACAAGTAACCAACATGAAAACCAGAGAGCTGTCTATGGGTGAAAAACTATTTTGAATCTGAGAAGATTTAAAAATAAATAAATAAATTAGTCAAATCAATCAGAGCCATTTACTGTTTGCAGAAAACTTCATGAACTAAAAGTACAGAAGCTTCGCAAGAAGATGCAAACCACTAAATAGCAAGAATAGGAAGGCCAGGCTGGAAGCTGCCAAAAAAGTACATAAACAAGCCTCGGAAATTCTGGGACAAAGTTTTATCGACTGGTGAGACAAAGATTAACCTTTATCAATGTGATGGAAAGGCTGAAGTTTGAAGAAAGAAAGAAACCACTCATAATCCCAAAGATACAAGCTCATCTGTGGAAAAAGTGTAGATAATGTCATGGCTTGGGCTTGCATGGCTTCTTCTGGAACAAGCTCATTAATCTTCATTGATGATGTCAATGATCAATGTTAATTTAAAGAAAGATGCAACCAAACTGACTGGGAGATTCTTCATCACGCAGCAAAACACACTGCCAATACTACAAAGGAGTTCATCAGGGGAAAGAAGTGTAAGGTTTTCGACTGGCCTAGACAATCTCCAGACTCAAACCCTACAGAGCATGCATTTTAGCTGCTAAAGAGGAGACTGAAGGGAGTATCATATTTCTCTGTTCTCCCACCTGACTGCATTCACACCATTTGTTGACTGTCCTACCAGAGAAAATAAATAACCCTTGATCTGCTTACAGAGTTACTGTCTTACCACCACTTGGCATGTAACCAGATACCACCACAGAAGCCATGCTGAACAACTCGGATCACCTGCTTTATAACATCTTTATGAGATTCAAAAAAAAAAAATATATATATATATATATATGTGTGTGTGTGTGTGTGTGTGTGTGTGTGTGTGTGTGTGTGTGTGTGTGTGTACTGGAAGACTCTGCATTGTAAAACAAAGATACAGAAAATCATTCATACCATATCAGGCTTTTTAATTGTCATACAAATAGCAGATGAGCTATGTCAGACATGAATTTCCCCTGGGTTCAATAAAGGTATACTTATTATTAAACAACTAAAAAAGGCTGCAGAGAAACCCTGGAAAAGCATCACAAAAGAACAATGCGCAAGTTTAGTGATGTCAGTGGGTCACAGGCTTGATGCGGTTATTGCAAGCATTTGCAAGTATTTGCAACTAAATATTCAGTTCTTACTCACTTTAATCTATTTTAAGTTTATTTGTTCCAGTACTTTTGCTCACTAGAAAAATGGGTGGGTTCAGACAAGAGGTACTATCTTCTGAACTGTGTATCAGATCCAGATGTAAATACCTGGAAATAAAAGCTGAGATGTTGATCTATTGTTTCATATTGATTTTTTTTTTTATGTCAAACCCAGTCTACAGCAAAAATAAATGGAATGGCTTCACTGTTCCAATACTTTTGGAGGGGACTGTATATAATCAAGGATCAAAATAAAAGATTGGAAAAGTTTTAGGGATGTTTTTTGAAGTTTGGGGGATGTGAACCTAAATACACACAATATACACTAAATACAGTAACATACAATAGTCAAAATGGAGATGGATAATGTATTCAATAATAGTTATAATGGAACTGGCAAATTATTAAAATTTAGGAGCAGTTAAATAGAAAAATGCTAACCACCTAAATCCATTATCTATGGGTCAAGTGACGACTACAATATTCATTAACAATATAAATGCAATAAAGATGTTTACAGTGGTGATGCATTACAGACTGATGCAAGAGCCTGTTTGTACATGTAATCGTACATTTCAAATAGTAAAATTAGGTCAGAGGACAGGGATGAGATAAAGTCACGCATGCATGTAGAAAGTCTGACCCGGTGGCACGATGCCAGTCATGTGAATTTGCTGAGGTAAGGTGATCAGTTGTTCGCTGTTTTGGGGCCAAAATCCACCTGACATGGTTTAGAGGGTCACTGATGCAACTCGTGAAAGAGCACAAACCTAACAGAGGTGGTTAAAAACGCAGCTGGACTTTGAGTGTGTAACACAAGAAAAATCCTGTTTGTACCAACCCTTGTTCTCACAGTTTTGGCCATCAAGTCAAACTGTTACGAAAACATCTGAAATTAGTTAAAAGCTGAGATTAAGGAAAACACACAAAAAATTTTTTTATTTAACCAAAATTCCACTCAATATTTCAACCAGGGGTTCTCAAACTTTTTTGGGCCAGGAAACTATTACAGGGAAGAGAAAACGAGACAGCCTACAAACAAATCTCAACAATGACTTAGCTCATTTGTTTTTTTTTTTGAGTGACAGGCTCAAATACTTGTCCATGCTGGCCACCTAAATGGCTAATAAGCAAACCTACACAGTAGCATGAACAGTCCATTACACCCTTGAAGAACTAGGTGATTTCATAATAGATTAACCTGATGTGTCACAATCATTTCAGAGTGTGTACAGGCCAAAAGATAAGATGTTAGGCAGCAGATGATAAGATGGTAGGGTGTAAAGGGCAAAATATGTTTTGTTTTTAACTGATGGTATAAATGCAATAAGCTATAGCACTGATTCCACAGTAGAGGTTTATGACCCCTTGGTTATGGGTCTTTGAACCCCAATGAAGTGAACTGAGACCCAGTGCTCTAAACAACTGATCTGAAGAGCAAAACCTTCTTAAATGTCACCAATAAATATTTCAATTAATACCACTCGTGTACTTACTGTGAATGGTAGCACAGAAACACTGCTAACATGGTAAAACTATACTATTGCCTTTTTATGGGTGCACAAAGCTGTTACAGAAATCCTGAGTGTACTTTACTCATTTGTGACTTACTTCTCATACTGATATGATGTTCAATTGAGTATTTAAGCATATAGATACTTTTTTCTAATTTGTCTCTGCAGCTAGAGACCTGCAATAGTTTTTCTGCAGGACTTTATTCATGAACAGTCAATCTCTGTGTTAGGTATTTGTTTATGTATTTGAACCTTCATGCATACCTTGAGCTGGCCCTCCTGCCCGGGGAAACTGGGAAATAAGGGGTAATGGTCCCAGGCCTGGACAGACACTGTTGACGCTGCCAGAAGGAGACGGGGTGGGAGACTGAGTGGGGGAGGCCAGGGGACTCGTCAGCTGAGTACTGGCCTGGACACAAAGAGCAAAAAATAAGGAAAATGAAAACATTATCCTGATTAAGTGATATATTTCTCAGCTCAACATCTTTACTCACTCATTACCTGTTACAGAGAATCATAGATCACAACTCTGGGGTGGACATGTCAATGAAAAGCTCAATAAATGCACACACATATATGTGTGTGAGTTGCAGCCTGAATTACAACGCTTTCACTGTGATCAAGAAAACTCTCATGCACGTGTGTACCTGTGGAGTGTTGTCAGGTTTGTAGAGCTCTCCTGGCTTGCTTGGCCTTTGCTCTATACTGTAGTACTTGCATGGGTTCCACTGGACAAGAGGGGGGTTCTGGGAAGGCTGGGGTCCATTGGGGACACTGAGCTGCATGACCATCACCCCAGGCCCAGGAGGTGGTACTCCTGAAAGAACACAAACCATCAGACACATGTATAGCATGTGAGGCAGAGCTACTATATAAACAGATAAAAGGATAATCTAATAAAAAAAAAAAAAGCACTTAAAATAATGACACATATGAGAAATTAAAATCCTCGAAAATGTAGTATATTAACTAACATTCAAGATGTGTTTACATCTGTACACCCGCATTATATCATTTATTTGGATACTTTTTATAAAACGTAAGGAAACCTCAAGTGACACAGAGAACTGAAGACTTTCTGACTTATTTTCTTTCTCCATCTCAAAAGCAAACTATTCGGTCAGATTTTTTTTTTTTTTAAATAAATTTTTTTTTTTAAAAAGGCTACAATTTCAAGCAGTTTCAAGCACTATATCCAAAATTCAAGCACTTTTCAAACCTTGAAAACACAATATTAAAATCCAAGCATTTTCAAGGATTTCCAGCACCCGTACGAACCCTGATTATTATGTCAGTCAATTGTCAGACCTTCAGAGCGCGTGATCTATAAGTGACTAATTATAATAAAAGACAGAAGCGTGATGACCTTTTAAAAAGTATCAGGATGAATACCGGTGAAGTGGACCTTGTATTTCCTCCGGTATGCCTCTAAGCAAAAGTTAAAACTATCACATATCAATAGATAAAACTAATTAAGCAAATAAACTGCAAATATCTTGTAAAAATCAAGAATATAGAGACCAGCTGTCTCATAGTGTAAAACTTTAAAAACAGTAAAATTTCACTTTACTCTTTGAATATAGAAAAATTGATTTTAATTTATTTGAATATGAACATTTACTTTAAGTAGAACCACATTCAACTTGCAAAGTTTTTGTTTTTCTCTGATTTCTCAAAATAAAAAAACGCAGGGCTTTAAGTACACTAACTTACGTGTTGAACGTGAACCCTGTGTACCTTTATCTGAACTTTTCCCTGAATACCTTTCACCTTATTTTGTAAAGGACAGTTGCAACTATGATTAGTCAAGGTAGTGTTTGTAGATTTAAGCACACTATGACATCATTGGGTCAGCACTGGTACACAGGTGCTGGTCATAAAATTAGAATATCGTGAAAAAGTTGATTTATTTCAGTAATTCCATTCAAAAAGTGAAACTTGTGTATTATATTCATTCATTACACACAGACTGATATATTTCAAATGTTTGTTTCTTTTAATTTTGATGATTATAACTGACTAATGAAAACCCCAAATTCAGTATCTCAGAAAATTAGAATATTACTTAAGACCAACACAAAAAAAGGATTTATAGAAATGTTGGCCAACTGAAAAGTAAAGAACATGAAAAGTATGTTGGGGCTCCTTTTGCCTGGATTACTGCAGCATGACATGGAGTAAATCAGTCTATGGCACTGCTCAGGTGTTATGAGAGCCCAGGTTGCTCTGATAGTGGCCTTTAGCTCTTCTAAATTGTTGGGTCTGGTGTATCGCATCTTCCTCTTCACAATAGCCCATAGATTTTCTATGGGGTTAAGGTCAGGCAAGTTTGCTGGCCAATTAAGAACAGGGATACCATGATCCTTAAACCACGTACTGGTAGCTTTGGCACTGTGTGCAGGTGCCAAGTCCTGTTGGAAAATTAAATCTGCATCTCTATAAAGTTGGTCAGCAGCAGGAAGCATAAAGTGCTCTAAAACTTCCTGGTAGACGGCTGCATTGACCTTGGACCTCAGAAAACACAGTGGACCAACACCAGCAGATTGCATGGCACCCCAAACCATCACTGACTGTGGAAACTTTACACTGGACCTCAAGCAATGGGGATTCTGTGCCTCTCCTCTCTTCCTCCAGACTCTGGGACCTTGATTTTCAAAGGAAATGCAAAGTTTACTTTGATCAGAGAACATAACTTTGGAGCACTCAGCAACAGTCAAGTCCTTTTTGTCTTTAGCTCAGGCGAGACGCTTCTTATGTTGTCTGTTGTTCAAGAGTGGCTTGACACAAGTACTGCGACAGCTGAAACCCATGTCTTGCATACGTCTGTGCGTAGTGGTTCTTGAGAAGCACTGACTCCAGCTGCAGTTCAATCTTTGTGAATCTCCCCCACATTTTTGAATGGATTGTGTTTCACAATCCTCTCCAGAGTGTGGTTATCCCTATTGCTTGTACATTTTTTTCCTACAACATCTTTTCCTTCCCTTCACCTCTCTATTAATGTGCTTGGACACAGAGCTCTGTGAACAGCCAGCCTCTTTAGCAATGACCTTTCGTGTCTTGCCCTCCTTGTGCAAGGTGTCAATGGTCGTCTTTTGGACAACTGTCAAGTCAGCAGTCTTCCCCATGATTGTGTAGCCTATAGAACTAGACAGAGACAATTTAAAGGCCTTTGCAGGTGTTTTGAGTTAATTAGCTGATTGGAATGTGGCACCAGTTGTCTTCAATATTGAACCTTTTCACAATATTCTAATTTTCTGAGATACTGAATTTGGGGTTTTCATTAGTTGTCAGTTATAATCATCAAAATTAAAAGGAACAAACATTTGAAATACATCACTCTGTGTGTAATGAATGAATATACAAGTTTCATTTTTGAATGGAATTACTGAAATAAATCAACTTTTTCACAATATTCTAATTTTATGACCAGCACCTGTACTCAAATATAGAAACAAACCAGACAAAACAGACTAAAACAGCTTTTAGATTACTTTCTTTTAAAGAGCCTACACTTTTATAGAGCAAAGTCCAGCACTGATTATGGATGTCACAAAAATTCCAAACATATCCATATATCCTAAAAACTAAAATTCAGTGTTGCAATCTGCTGACATCAAGCCTTACCTGAATATTGCTGCTGCAACTGTGGAGGGTTGCAGGGGGACGGTGACTGTGTTATCTGATACTGCTCAGAGCTGGGGGGCTGCAGGTAGCCTACAGATGGACTGCAGGATAGTCACATAAAAAGAGGGAGATCACCACCATATTGTTAATGGTATTTCATGTACAAACATGATGAACACCACTGCCTGAAGCAGAGCAAAAATATTTTGTTTTGTTTGTTACGAAGCTTTTAAGATAAAATCAAGAGGAAAAAAACAGATAATTTCAACTGAATAGGATGCTTTCAAACATACCTTGTGCTATTCTGTTGTGTGGGTGTGATAACACTGTAGTAAACAGGCATAGGCCCCTGCACCGATTGGCTGACTGGTACCATCACCTGCTGCTGGTACTGCTGCTGCACCACCTGCTGATTTTCATTACCCACAGGTACCTAGCAAAGTGTCAAAGTTCGAGAAAAAAAAGATAAAATTCGGGAACGTGTGATGGCGGGTCTGATGTTCTTCTGACAAACCTAAAAGAAAAGCTAGAAGGAAATGTAATTTTGTATTTCATAGGTTGGTGAGGTAAAACAAGTTAAACATTTGTTATATGTTGCATGTCTTTTGTCGTTTACCATATTTTGCTTAAGAAGCTTTTATCATAGAAGCAGCATATAGTGCAACCCTTTATTGGATAGTGGTATGTTTAGAATATCAAGGTAGAAATACATCTGCAGTTGCCTCTGAGCAGCAGCTTTTTTTTAAATGCACAACATAAAATACATAATTCAATGTCCATATCATCAGATTTCATAATAGTATTGTGATGCCAATATGGATTGTAAATATAAGCTTTTTTGGCTGCCAACACAGGGTTCAGATGTTCTTCACATTGCCTACACACAACACAAACTACCCCGGTAAAGAGCAGTAGCTTACTGCAACTCCTCACCCAACTCTAAATAAAACTTGCACAAACTTGAATACTTGAATTGAGTATGGTGTGGTCAACTCAAACCCAATCCTAAAAGCCTTTTAAACTCTTCTCTGCATCAGTATAGCAAAAAAAAAAAAACAAAACAAACAAAAAAAAGGTCTACTTTCAAAGCATGTCCTTAGTGTGTTTTTGATAAGCTTGTTGTAGTTTTAACATTGTGTCAGCTACAAAATTATTGACAATGTATTCATTACTCAGTCATTTTTGATCCATTGACATAAAATGTTTCAACTGTACAGACAGCAGATGGAGCTGTTTAACATGGATAAATAAGTCACATGTGGTTTGGATACTGGGAGGGGCTGAACTTTTGTGCTCACCTGAAAAAACTAACACAGTTCTGCAATCATAGATAGACATGATTTCCTTTTAATCATTATGTCCTGCAGTTTACTGAAAGCATACCTGATATGATGGCATCTGTGGGTACTGAACCATTATGCTTTGCATTTGTCCTCCCATTCCGGCCCTCTGTGAATTGAGCAGACCGGGATTTTGGGGTTGCTGTACACTCATCATGCCCTGGTAACTTGGCTGCTGGCTGGGTATCATGGTCTGTAGACCTGATGACCAAAAAAAGGAAGAACAAAAAAAACCTTGAGACAGCAAAATCTATTAAAAGGTAAATCCAAAGTACAGTACGGAGGGAGGAAAGGGAAGGAATAAGACAAGTAGCTGGGCCTTTACCTTTAAAAATAAATTTAAAATCTGTCTTCTCACATGTAGGGTCTTGAATAACCAGGCCCCATCTTATCCTAAAAAGCTTATAATACCATATTACCATTATGGATATGAAACTAAATGCTAGGTTTTGACATGTATTTTGTATAGAGAGGAGCCATTTTGTTTTGTATTTTTTAGTTTTTATTCGTTTTTTCTGTATTTGTTTTGTTGTTTCTATAGTGTTTTTACTTTGTGGGAAGTATATGTTGTGTGTGTCTAGGATGCACTGTTATAATGTGAAGATTTGGAGACCCCAGGAAGAATAGCTGCATCATTGCAGTAGCTAATGGGGACCTTAATAAACAAAATGGAACAAAACCCCAAAAGAGCACTTTGCTCTCACACTGCTGGCTTACTTGTGGCTCCTAGGGTATTTAAAAGTAGAATGGGCAGTAATGTGACAATGATATACTATCTCTGTCACAAACACACATTAAAACCTTCAAATTTCTTCAGCTCTCAGGCCCCTCTTCTGTGGAACCAGCTTCCAGTTTGGATTCTGGAGTCAGACACCCTATTTTTAAGATTAGGCTTAAAACTTTCCTTTTTGATCAAGCTTAGGGCTGGATCAGGTGACCCTGAACCCTCCCTTAGTTATAATGCAATATACTTAGGCAGCTGGGGGGTTCCTATGATGCACTGAGCATTTCTTTTTCACTCATGTCTTTTCGGTCTGTGTTTATACATCACTCTGCATTTAATCTGTTATTATTAATCTCTGTCTCTCTTCCACAGCATTTCTTTTGCCCATTCTCTGCCTTACCTCTAGGAAATATGTTGTTTCACTGTTAAGATTAAATAGAGTCAAAGGTTTTGAACAAAGGAAATTGTTACAATCTAAAACATCATAGTTCTGACTTTCTGTGAGTATAAATCTTCACCATCACAAAACTTACATTTCAGACCAGATAGCAGCCATATTTTGACGCAAGGTCTTTCTGACCTTCATGTTCACGAGCTATGTTGCTTTGGCAGGCTTCCATTATGATCCAAAGTCCATTAAGGTTGTCAACACCGTGTCACTTACTTAAACAAAGCCAACCTTCACAAAGAACAAAATAAAGAGGCTGCCGCCTGACAGCATTTTCCAGGAAAGAAGAAAAAAAAAGCTCTATATTTGTCTGAGCATATTGGACTTGGATGAACAAGCAGACACATGGTTGTGTAAATCCAACCTTTCACCTGGGAAACTTAAAACTGACTGTGATTTAGCATTTTTTTTTTTTTCTTGCTGTGGAAAACATTAACAGTTCTAAAATCGAGTGAACTTTAATCGACATTCTATGAAACTATAGGGACAAACAATGATAGACTACCTATGTCACAAATACACATTAAAACCTTTTGTCAAAGAGTTAGTTAACTGAAAAGCAAAATAAACACTCAGCAGACAATCACAAAATAAAAAGTGAATGTATTAACATTTGAGAAAAGGCTCTTTTTAAAGTCCACTGGCTACAGTTACATCTTTTGCATACAATGTTATCTGATAATCCACAGCATATCAAAATGAACTGACCTGACTGCTGTGTTGGCTGAGGCATGGGTTGTGTGCGCTGGGTTGGGTAAGACACCTGGTGGGACATAGGCTGGGGCACACGATACTGCTGGCCTGAGCTAGGATACTGACCAGGAGGGTAGTATGAGACCTGTATCTGTGGAGAAACAACAAACCAAAGTTCAAACAGTAAATACAGAACTGAATCACACTGGCCTAGACATAAAACATTTATCAGTACATTAAACACACACACACACACACACACACATATATATATATAGATATGTACATATGAGCAGTATTTTAGCTGTTCCTAGGACTACGTTCTTCTGGACAGAGATCTCAGATGTCATTCCTGGAATCTGTTGAAACCACTCTTCCAGTTTGGAGATCACTACCCCACGTGTTCTGATTACCACAGGGACCAGTATTACCTTCACCTTCCACATCCTCTCTAGCTCTTCTGAGCCCTTGTTATTTATCGAGCTTCTCGTGTTCTTTCTTCTTGATGTTGCCATCACTTGGTATTACAATGTCTATCACTAAGGCTTTATTCCTCTCTTTGTCCACCACTACTATGTCCGGTTGGTTAGCCATCACAAGTTTGTCTGTCTGTATCTGGAAGTCCCACAGGATCTTGGCTCTGTCATTCTCAACCACCCATGGGGACATATCCCATTTTGACCTTGGAACTTTCAGGTCATACTTGGCACAGATGCTCCTGTATACTATGCCAGCCACTTGGTTATGGCATTCCATGTATGCCCTGCCTGCTAGCATCTTGCACCCTGCTGTTATGTGCTGGATTGTCTCAGGGACATCTTTGCACAGCCTGCACCTAGTGGCCTTGTGTGAGCTTGTGCTCAGAGCTTGTTCCTGTGCTGCCATGATTATTGCCTTCTGTGCTGTCTTTCAGCCCAGCTTTGTCCAACCATTGGTAGGATTTTTCGATATCAGCCACTTCTTCTATCTGCCGGTGGTACATGCCGTGCAGAGGCCTGTCCTTCCATGATGGTTCCTGTTTTTGCTCCTCTTCTTTCTCGGGTTTCTGCCGCCTGAGGTACTCACCAAGCACATGATCCTTAGTGGCCATCTTCCTGATATATTCATGGATGTTTGTTGTTTCATCTAGGATAGTGGTTCTGACACTCACTAGTCCTCTGCCTCCTTCCTTCCAAGTAGCGTACAGTCTCAGGGTGCTGTATTTGGGGTGAAAGCCTCCATACATGGTAAGAAGCTTCCTTGTTTTGACATCAGTGTCTTCTATCTCCTCCTTTGGCCAGCTTATTATCCCAGCAGGGTATCTGACAACTGGCAGGGCAAAGGTGTTGATTGGCTGGATCTTGTTCTCCCCATTCAGCTGACTCTTCAGGACATGCCTTACTCTCTGCAGGTACTTGGAGGTTGTAGCTTTCCTAGCGGCCTCTTCATGGCTCCCATTTGCCTGTGAAATTCCAAGGTACTTGTAGCTATCCTCAATGTCTGTAATGTTGCCTTCTGATAGAACTGAGGAGATTGCACTGTCTACCTTCCCTCTCTTTGTTACCATCCGACTACACTTCTCCAGTCCGAATGATATTCCAATGTCACTGCTGTAGATCCGATTGGTGTGAATTAGTGAATCGATATCTTGTTCACTCCTGGCATACAGCTTGATGTCATCCATGTACAGAAGATGGCTAATGTTTGCTCCATTCCATAGTCTGTATTCATAGCCAGTCTTCTTGATAATCTAGCTAAGGGGATACAGGCCTATGCAGAACAGCAGTGTTGACAGAGGATCTCCTTGGTAAATCCCACACTTGATGGCTACTTATGCAATTGGCTTGAAGTTGGCCTCTAGTGTTGTTCTCCACATTTCCATTGAGTTCTGGATGAAGCCTCTTAGGGTCCTGTTGATCTTGTACAATTCTAGGCATTCCAGGATCCAGTCATAGTCTTTCTTGTAATCAATCCAGGTAGTGCACAGATTGGTCAATCTAGTCTCAGAGTGAGTGCTCTATCTACCAGTAGCTGGTGTTTTGCTCCCCTGGTATCTCTGGTATGCCAATTCCTTTCTGGGTCCAGCTCATGTATTGTGCCACCTGCCTGCTCATCTTAGCTGCTATGATGCCTGACAGGAGATTCCATGTTGTACTGAGGCAGGTTATTGGCCAGCAGTTGGATGGGAACGGTCCCTTCTGAGAATCCTTGGGGATCAGGACCGTCCAGCCTTCAGTCAGCCATTCTGGGTGTGTCTTAGCCTTTAGCAGCTGGTTCATTTGTGCTGCCAGGCACTCATGGAGTGCAATTAGTTTCTTTAGCCAGTAGGTGTGAATCATGTCAAGGCCTGGTGCTGTTAAGCTCTTCATATCTGAGACTCTTTCCTGGATGTCTGCCACTGTGATGGTCACTGTTCAGAGAAGTTGCTGTGGTCTGCTATTAGATCCACTAGCCACTGAGCATTGGTGTTATGTGTTGCATCCTTCACCCATATGCTCTTCCAGTATTGCTCCATCTCCAGCCTTGGTGGGGGTGCTGTTCTCATTGTTCCCCTGCCACTGAGAGTACACCTTGGATGGTTCAATGGAAAACATCTGGTTTATTCTCGTGGCAGACCTCTTCAGGCGATTACCCGAAGCTCTGTTGTTTGGCAGTTTCTAAGGTATGGACAGCCTGTTGTATTTCTCAGGCACCCCTTTCTTCATCACACCTTTCTGCAACTCTGGTAGGTGGCTAACTTCCCTCCATGCTGCTTTGATCTTAGCTTCTAGTCATCTTTTCCATGAAGGGTACTGCTCCCTGTGGCTGCTGTTCATCTTATAGCCAAGCATCGCAAAAATCACTGTTGCCATGGTATACATCAACTGATTGGTTTCAGTGATGGCCAAAGTAGGAATTGACCGTAATGCTGCATTCGCATCTTCTAGTAGACTTTCAGAGGGTATTTCACATAGTCTTGGTAGTCGGCATCAGGTCAGCTGCTCTGGCATTCAACGTACCGGCTTGGTGATGATGATGATGATGATATCTCCCCCCGACCTGTCGCCCTGGCTTCCCCTTGTCATAGAATTTGTTGTACATTGTCAATCTCTAGTTGAGATAGTAGTCGCTTCTTTTGGATACAAGTTGTTTTGATTCATCCACAGAAACACTCCACTACAATACATCAATTACACATAAGCTCTTCAGGCAGATTTCCAGCGGAGTGTGGCGTATACAATCTCCACCTCAGTCTGTGATTTAATTAGTATGAGGCTGTTACATACCAGTAGTTACGGAGTCTATTATTGTATGGCACAGCAGTTTAATAGTGTGTCCAAAAAAATGTGTTCAACTGTGATGCCATAAAAACAAAATCAATATCAAATATTTATGAGTGTATAACAGTAGACAGAGGCGTGAGTGCTGAGCATTGAAGCTTAAATAGCCCAGTTGTATAAGCTGCAAGTTAAATGTAGCAAACATAAATTCCAAATTAGACATCAAACGAACAAAACTAGAGGAAGCTGAACGTTAGGCGGATCAATAGTTTTTGCCTCCACCATTATCTGCATACATGACAATACTCAACCTATCTAGAGGCTGCAGCTGTGTCAGGATTTGCACTCCTGTTGCACTGTCAGACACCCACACAATGAACAACAAAGTGCATCTCTTCTTATTCTCACCAAAACTGTATGGAGATGTAAGAGTGAGGACAACATAAGAAAGTGTGCGGATTGATAAAAGGCATGAAAAAACAATGTCTATAAAAGTCAGAGACTGAACTATAAAACAAAAGCACAAAGACTCAAAGTTATTAAAGTGACAGAAAAGAGAAGGTAGGGTGCATTGGTCTAAAAAACAACACAGAGTTCTAAGCCAGCAGTTGATTGTCCGGCACTGTGCCGGGCTGAGGGACTGATGTGCTGGGCTAAAAATTTCACCAATTAACACAATTAGTAAGCAGGTCCAGCTATTAGCAGTAGCAAGCGGTCCAATAGCCAGTCCAGTATGACTATGAAAGTCACAGTCATACTGAACACAAGTCACAATCAGGTCTATTTGTGTTACTTTTCATTAATTATGTAATACAGGTATGATTTGCTGTGAATATCAACTACAGGCACATTCAAACAAAGCTGACAAAAAATATGAAAACCGAATTTGTATCTATAAGTATGTCTGATTTGCCTTTATCTGACAATCTGTGAAGGACTGCAGACCTGTTGAGGTGGAGGGGGCTGCATGTAGCCTTGTGGAGGTGGTGCGGCCTGCATGACAGGTTGGGATGGAGGAGGAGGTGGAGGTGGAGGATGGGGGTGTCCAGTGGTGGGCTGGTATCCAGACGGAGGTGGCAAAGGCTGACCCGTAGTAGCCATAATGTAGCTAGTCTGAGGTGGGGGATGCTGTGGCAGCACTGTGGGAGTAGGTTGATAGATAGGGGGAGGCTCAGGGTTCTCACTAGAACCCTGCCGACTCAGAGTCATTTGTGTGAACTGGGGTGCCAACTCTTCTCCCTGGAGAGGAAGGGAATAATGTCATTAGTAGGTTGTGATTTGTAGGTGCTACAGCTAGATCAGTACCCTTTGTTAATTTTGGAGTTGCAGTTTAAGGCATTATTAAGCAATTAAGAGTGATTTCCAAAGTTCTAAATGCTTCATTAACAATAGTATAAAATGACTGGAATTTTAAGGGTCATTTTGGAAAACACTCCTGCCACCCATCTTAGCAACTGTGAGATCACAGGATTAAAACCATTTTTACCTCAGTATACCCAGTACAAAATGACTATTTTTGGCAATATTGTACAAAGCCAAGGTGACTTGCAGAGAAAAAGGTAGTCAAGTCAAACATGTCTCACATAAAACTCTCTAATTTATTTGCGTTTGAGCTCTCTGCAAAAAAAATACATTTTTGCAGAATCTAAATACAACACTACATACTTTCAGAAAATATGACAAGAATAATGACTTTCATAGCTCATGAAAATATAAATTGGGTGTAGGCATCAATTTAATAAAGAAAATATAGGATTAGACACTGCAGTTTTTATTGATTTAATCTAATGTTCTGTTGTACAGTTACTGTTGTGGTACGAGGTTATTTGTACTCATCTCCACTTTGGTGACATCTGTCCTATGGACACCGTTTCAGAAGTCCTGCGGTTTGTTCAGATGCAACTTGACAAACCTACACTGTGCTTCTTTTTAGAAAGAAGCAGCTTTCTCCCGGTAACATTTCCAAACAAACCGTACATAGTCAGTGTTATTCTAATTGTACTGTCATGAACTTTAACGTTTAACAAGCTAACTGAGGCCAGTAGAGTCTGAGATGTAGCTCTTAGGGGTTTTTGGATTTTGGTTTGATCCTGTGTGACATTCCCAGGATGTCCACTCCTAAAAAGACTATGGCATTGGGTTAGCATGCAGCTGAATCCTCCAAACAAGGAAAGTAGCAAAATGTCTGCTTTTATAGAGGTGGTCACACCTTTTGATGATCAGTTAATCAAGTGCAGTCTTCATTAGTACTTACACTCTTCATTTGTAAGGATTTTTTCAGAGGACTGCATAGAGCCCTGTAAAAACTCTTTTTCAAATGTCTCCATGTCCTCTCCCTCACTGTAAACAGAGCCAAACTCAAGCTCTCCCTCTGCATCTGTGAGCAAATGTTGTCCCACTAATAATAATAATAATAATAATACACACACACACACACACACACACACACACACACACACACACACACACACACACACACACACACACACACACACACACACACACACACACACACACACACACACACACATCTTGATAGAGTCAAGAGGGTTTCTTGGCTACCCTGAGTGAATCACTCACTGAGAAAAGTAATGCCTGATTGGTTAAGGTAGCAAACAGCTTTACAATGACTGTGGTTAAATAGCCACCTAACTTTAAGAGAGTAAATGAGTTCAGGGGTTTTTAGTAGGATACAGCATCAGCTAAGTTTCAGTCTTGTTGTAGTCATTAACTGAATGAGTATAAAGAGATGAAACTATAATATGTGTCAGTACCATTGTGTACTGCTGGGGAGGAGAAACTGGCAGGAGAACCTGGGGGCAGGAAGGGCTGGAGTAGGAGACAGGCTGAGAGGGCTGCAGAGACGCCACCGGCTATATACAGCAAAAAAGGGATGAAATAAAGAGGTAGAACGTAGAGAGAGTGAAGGAAGGCAGTGAAAAGAACACAGCATCAGAAGCAAATGGAAAGAAGGGAATAAACAGAAATGAAGACATAGGGAAAAATGAGGGTTAGAACACAAAGGAAAAGTTGTTAATGAGCAGACAGGATAGTAATGGAAATCACGTTGTTCCTAAATATACAAATAAAATTATGTATATAAAATTAAATGTAATTATTAGAAAAAAGGAAGGGAAGGAAATTTCTATCATCAGAGATAAGATTATCAACTGTGACAATATTTGAATAACCAACACTGTTAAAGTAGGATGTCTACATACAGACTGAAGATGTTAAATTCACTACAAGTGTTTCCATCCATTCGTCTTCAGAGAATCTCTTAGTTTTTTCTGATATGGTTAGTGGGGGTGTAACGGGACGTACATTCATCCCAAATGCTCAGTACAGAATGAGCTAGGGTCACTGCACCCTGGATGAGTTTCAGAACAATATGCACACCGTGTCTAAGCATAACAGAGTTTAGAATTCTGCACCGCTCTGGAGAAGAAGTGTGGCATGCAGGCCTAAATAAAAATGTTGGTTTCCATATACCAGACAATTCTAAGTTTAGAAAATGTTATTTTAATTGCAATGTAGCAAGTCTTATTTGTCACTATTTCAACTTGTTTACAGACAGTCTTTCAGTGACTATTAGTAGAACATTGAGAAGGCTCTTGTTCCAATTTCAAATTCATGAGGGAGAAAAAAAAATCATTTTCACAGATGATGTGTTGACAAGGAGAAATACTTTGTGTGATATTTAATCCTGAAACTGCACTACTGCCCTTAATTGTTAATTTCAATGAATACATTGCACTTGTCTAACATTTTTCAATACACAGCTAAATAAGCAGTCTTTTCTTATATACAGTATGCAGGCTTCAGTAAGAACTGTTACACTAAGAATTCTGGCCAATTAAATACCTTGATGTTTTTCTTTTTTTTTCCTGCTATACCAAAAAACTGACCTTCAGACGAAGGTCTATACAAACCACAAATTTTGTGTACCATTACACTCCTTTTGGTTGGTAGTGGAGATGACTTACCTGAGCAATCATGTGGTTACTCAAAGGGTGCTGTGGCGGTGTGGGCAACAGGGCAGTCTGAGGTGGCGCCTGGGGCTGCGGCTGCTGTGGCTGTTGAGACGGACATGGAAGCAGGCTACGGCTGGACTGGGAGGCTGCAGGTGGGGGACATACATCAGGGCTGACTAGGGGAAGGCCTAGTGATTCAGAAGATGACATAACACAGGAAATAAATTTGCATTTTAATTTCTACAAAAATTTTAACCCACAAATTAGAAATTAATGTCATGACACTGCATCTTCACTGATTAACACCAGTGTTCTGAACTTTGCATAAACTGTGAGAGTTTCCAGCAATGTCCAACCTAATTCAGCCCATACTGTCCAAAGGCTGTATTAAAACAGCTGGCACATTTTGCAATAATACTGATAACTTCCCTTAAAAATCACTATAAAGGGGCGCCTGAGTGGCTTAGTGGTGAAGCCGGCGACCACATACACATGCCGCGTTGCGGTGCGGGTGGCCCGGGTTCACGTCCCGGCGCTGATTTGCCCACGTGTCTTCCCCAGTATCTTTCCCCCATTTCCTGTCTCTCTCCACTGTCACAAAAAGCCGCTGTGACCAAAAAAAAAAAAAAAAAAAAAAAATCACTATAAAGAATCCACAATCATTACCCATATGGGACAAGGGACCTATTGACTTATACTGGGTAAACACAATACAACACAGTTTATTCTTAAACTACAGTGACTTTCTGTCATTCTACCATTATATTGCATTATATTTTACACAAAAAGTAGCTTACATGATCCAAACAATACATCACCTTATGCTGTACTTTCTTCATTTGAGGGGAGTAAAATAAAAGCTGTTACTTCTGATGTTAATTAGCCCATGTTTATTTTAATGGCATACTACCTAAATGCTTCTCCACTTTTCTCCAATCCTTACCAGAGCGAGAGCCTTTGCAGCTTCCTTGTGAGCCTTTGTTGCTGCCAAGGCTATCCCCCCTGGTAAGGATGGAGATGCCAGAGAAGCTGCTGGCCTTAGTGACGGGTGGCCGAAGGGTGCGGTTAGAGCTGTCTGAGTCAGTGCTGCTCCAGGGCCGTGGCTCCAGGCACTTCATGTCACTGTCTGTGCTGCTTTGACGACTGCTAGATGCCCGACTGGAGCTCTCACGGTTTCCTCTGAAGACAGAACAGGAACCAAAAAGAGAGATAAGAGATGAAATGATGGAAATAAAGTAGGAATGTGCAGGGGAATAAAGAGATGAAGTAGAAAAGGTGTTACAGCAGGAAGAATTGAGAGATGAGTGAGAATGTGCAAATTACAGAAAGCAAAGTCAGAAGAGAAAGACAAAAAGGTATAAGGTTAGGAAGGGGAATATAAATATGTATATATATAAAAGATAGTATGCATTTAAGAGTTTGAGGCAGATAGGAGTGTAGGTGGAAGCAGAATAAAGACAGTTAAAGACAGAAAAGAATAGGGGGAGCAGAAAAAAGAAGAGCAGAGTAAGGTCATCAATAGCTAGAGTGTACACACAATTTACAGGCTTTAAAGATGGGGCATTCAACACAGATGCACATTTGCTGGTTTAGGATAACCACAATACAAACTCAGGCAACATACCACCAAACAATGTCTCAAATTTAAAACATACGAACACACATACACACAGACACACACAGACGCACTCACACACACACAAAACCATTCACAAAAGGAAAACACACATGCAGGGGGTAAAAGATGCTCCAAACATTAGGGTGTAAGAAAATACAGTATTACAAAGACACTAGACAAGACAAATTTCTAAGAGCTCAACACACACTAACCATCTAAGGGTGCTTTCACACCTAACATGACTGGTCTGGACGTTTTAAATTTTGTTTGAAATAACCAAAATGACTTGTTTTAAATCTCACATGGCCCTGGGTCCAGACCAAACCTTAGTGTGACAAAAAGAGATGGCTTTGGTCCAGAATTAATTCTGTTTGTTTCTTCTATGAAACCCAGTTTTGGATGGATTACAAAATGTATGGCAGAAAAGAAAAGAAAAATAATCTGTGGTAGCATTTTGACAAAGGAGGAGACTCGGTTTTTTAATGACAAATACATCAAGGGGTAAAAAAAAAAAAACCTGTTTCTGATGATAAAGCTATATATTTTCATATTTCCCCCTTTCATTCAATATACAACAACATCACACATGCCCATCTAATCAATATCACATACATGTTGTGTGTAAACTGCTTTAGAGTCCAATTCACGTAATTACAGTGTGAAATTAAAACTTACAGTGTAACAAAAATATGAATCTTGTTTGGACTTTCAGGTGTGAAAAGGCCCAGAGACTGTAGACACCATTCCCATAAAGGATTTACAGAATAAATACTTGCATAAACTTGTAATACTTAATATAATGCATGCACTTAAAAATGCATTGTCTTTCCATTAAGACAGATACACGATAGAAACAAAACTCATATGCTACTGACTTAATACCAGATGTACACAGACACTAAATAAGAGTAGATGTACATCAACATATAGACACACACTATTTACAACAAAAAAAAATTCACATTCACCAATATAGTTCTACAGCAAGCTATATTGCTGTATACACGCTCATTGTGTTGTTGTGATGTTGTCACCCTGGATAAGGGTAGCTGCCAAGAAAACCAATGATCACACTGTAAGAGTAACCGCCACTCTCAGGAAACCCTCCATCACAAGTGAACTACTGGGTCTGCCATTTAAGTGTCATCCTTAGGAATACTATTGTTCTATTTGATCATTAATGATTGAGAAGAAAACAATCAATAAATAAAATAAATAGGTGAATTCATTATAAATCTGACTTTAAAAGAAAAATGCACTGGAGTTATAAATATTGTTGAATGAAGGCCTTGCAGGGCAACATAGATCTAAGGATCTGCAATTTAAAAAAAAAAAAAAACAAACAAAACAAAAGAACTGCCAAGTCTGTAGATATGTTTCTTTCATCATTAAAGGGTTATGAACAGTGTATGTTCATGTACAGAGAAAGATTAAAATAAATTCAAAATATGTCAGACTGTGGGAATCTCAATGACAAGGATGAAGATGCGGTTATGGTTGTAAAACCCTAGTAACAGGGAGTAGTGTTTAAAGGTGGCTGTGGCTCATAAATATTTCAGAGAGACCGAATTGATGGAGAATCTATTTTGAGGCCTCTCTCTGCACAGCCTGTTTTAAGGAAGGGTGGGTGCTCTGACATTCTCTGTACAGGCAGGCACACACTTTGTTTGCTTCGTTCTGCAGACAAAGATGAGAACAGGATGAGAAGAAAAAGGAGGGGGGGATTCTGCTGCTGATCACACGAACGATATCCCATCTCCTCACGACAGCATTCCCCATCACATGCACAAACGGGAAGGAGGGGAGATAATACTCTTGCTGTTATGTACTTCATTCATTCTCTTTGCAAGATACAATAAGGGGTTCGTTAAACTGTGATCATCCTCAACAAGTCTGTGATTTTAAGGGTCTGCTTAACAGCATGTATTCTCTCTAAAAGGTTAACATCTTACAATAAGCTCATTTTTAGATGGAAAGAAAAAAATTCAAACAATTTCATTTCAGATGCCACGCCAGATTTCTAAAATTTGCATAAGTAATAACAGAATTAAATATTTTTTAAAAAAGAAATGGATAACTCATATGATGAGGAATTTAAAAAAATAAATACAAAAGAAGGGTCATGTCTGAAAAATAAAGGGTCAACATTTCATTATATAAACACATGTTAGCAGTACAATGCATACAGCATACTATTTACATTTACATAATGTTTAAAAAAATAAAAAATAAAAAAAAAAGCACGTTAATTACCCCCTTGCACTTGTCACCAGCCAGTCAAGTTAATGTTTGTCTGGACTTGACCTTTAACCTATTAGACCTTTAACCTATTAACCTATCTTTTAGCGTAGATTTTGCCAAAATTAATTTTATATTAAGCCCAAAAACATGACATGTGAGATCTTTACCTCTGACCACTAATTAGTTCATTCTAATCAGTTCATGCTCAAATCCAAATGAAAGTTTGTGTGAAACTCCCAGTAACTCCGTGAAGGCACTAAAGAACTGAACGTGTTGCTAAGTGTAGAGGTATGAAAAGTATTTATTGCTGCACTCTGGAGATTAACAAGTTATTTGCTTGTCATTTCCAAGTAACCAAGCACAAAGATGTGCCAAAACATTGCTACCACTCCCAAATAATAAAGACGGATGTAAGGGGTGGGACACATTAAATGTTCAGGTTTGTGATGTGTTCCAATTCACCAGCGGTGCTACTCCCCTGACAGAGGTTAATTTAAAGACAAGTGGTAATTTGGCATTTCAGGATACACTACTGATCTTTTCTGACAAATTAAAACCTAAGTATCTATCTACAGGTCAGACACATTTTGGGCACATAGGCCCAGTAGGGCATGTGAACATAAAGTTTTTTTTTTAATGCATCTTTGGCTTTTTAATATTAGTTTTTTTTAGATGTGTACTGACAACAGAAATTCTTTCTTTCATGTCAGCTGTTAAGAGACTACACAGTAATTATTAGTAATTATGAACAATTTTGCCATTTTCTAACATTTTATAGATGAAAAGATAAACTAATTAAGCAGAATATTAATCAATAATGAAAATTATTAGCTGGAACCCACTTGCACACTTAGAAAATATAACTTTTATTAAGTCTCATGGTTCTCATTTTCAGAGTAACATGTCAGGTGGGCAGCACTACTGCGCATATGTACTGTCAATATATTTTATGTAACACTATCCAACAGGTGACATGTTAACAAAAACTACAAGACTGAGCCAACCACATAACAAACAGGTTACTGTGAAAGTGATGCAGTTACTTTGTATAAAATGTGGTTGATGGTGAATGGGTGGAAGGGTAAGTAGGTCAATCAGTCCCCAGTGAAACCACAAAGCAGCCATGCATGGACCTTGGGAAGCCCAAAAGTGCAATGCTGGAATAGCCATTAATCAGCCGACTACGCCAAGCAAAGATAATAACCACCACAAGTCACCACTATCATCACCAAACCACTTTCAAAAATGGGCATGGCAACACAAAAGTCAGTCAGCAGCACCCCAATACCTAAAGATCTGCCTCCTCTTTTGAGAGCTAGAGCAGTAGCCCTCAGTGGAAAGTCTGTTGGGGTTAACATTAGGAGAAAATGCTAGAGTTACAGGACTGGACTGGAGAACAGAAGAGGGTTTACAGAAGGATGACATAAAGAGGGGTGTGAGGGGTAGAAGTAGGTTCAGTGCAACTTACACCACCCGAAGAAATAAGGGAGAAAAATAAAAAACACACAAAAACTTGACTGTTAAAAAAGCCAATCATTCCTCTTTCTCACTCCACATATTATATCCTAATCTTTCAAGTTCAATGGACAGGCTGCTTAGAGTGGTCTTAGTGTAACTGCTTGTGAGTTTAATTATTTCTTTATATATATATATATATATATATAAAATAAAAAAAATTTAAAAAGTGGCCTTCCATTACTCCCAGATCTTTTTCAAACACAGTGTTTTAGACCAGGGAAATTAGCAAATGAATAATTATCATTTGCAAGGAAAAAGAAGAGTAAAAAAACTATTTTATCATTTGTTCTTTAAAGTCAAATTTCAGACAAGATAAACTTGTAAGAAGTCAGAATAAATTCATACAGATACCTTTTTAAATTTTATGAGGTAGCTGCCTACCTTTCATAACTAAAACCTAATACACTACAGTTTTAACAGGACAGGTGGCAATGATGGAATCTATGAAGTCTTCAGCAGAATGCATCATCTTACCTGTTGTCATTGATGTATCCATTTTGAGAAGACTGTAAAAAAAAGGACACCTGCACATTATGAAATGTATCAGTCTTCCAAGAGCATTTAAGACAAGCAGTGTTTTGAATATAACAAAAGAGGTTTGCAGACTTGGATTTAAAAGCATTGAGGATGAAATATGTCATTTAAAGTAGTGGTTCCCAGTCTGGGATCAAGAACCTCAAAAGAGTCAGCAAAATGAGTGTGGCAAGCAATAAAAAGTTGTGCAACACAAAACTGCCTTTTCAGTATTTCTCCTGCAGACAGGCTTCAACCCCAAATTTCTTGGACTGATAGTTTCAGTCTCATCACAGGCAGACTTTATAACACCCTTATTCTGATATGTGGCCTTAGTGAGTTTAGCACAGTCGCACAAGACCCAGATCTCAAAAGCCTGAATTTTCTAGCTTGGACTACTGTTGCCTGCTACAGTCTAAGGCAGTGCTGTTGGAGTGTGTTTGCAAGACAAGAAACTCACTAGAAAAGCAGCACGCATAAAATACTTGCATAAAGCTGCAGCTTGACATTTATTTACAATCATAGTGGACATGAATGTCACAGCAGTACGGAGCTTTCAGTGATTTCTTTGAACTGTTCCTCTGAGGCAGAATGACTGTACTACATAAAGCTCTCTTTATTTTTAGGTCCTCTGAAATCAACATGGGTTTAAAAAAAAAAAAAAAAAAAAAAAAAACTATTCATACATCCACTTAGATTATCAAATCCATGGAGCTGAAAGTTACAAAATGTCTCAAGTTGCTAAGGACTCTAAATTCATGTACGGCAATTAAGACTGCTTTTCTGCAGCAGCAGCAATAACAACAACAACAAAAAAGACTAAAACACACAAAGCAGGTTGTGAGGGGGATCAAACCAGCTAACATGAAGTCTTTCTGACTTTAAGTCGATCAAAAATACGTGGAATGTGCTTAAAGTTGGGTTCTTCCTGGAAACCAACAAATTTTATTGAACTTTATCAAGTAAAATGGACAAAAATCCAACCAAAATGAGCCTGCAGCTTGTTTATGACTACCAAAAATATCTGGTCAAAACACAACTTGTGACCAAATATCAAGGCTACCATGTAGGGCTGCAACTAAAGACTAATCTGTCAATTATTTTTTCAATTAGTCAATGATTATTTCAATTTTACTGCACCTGTTCAAGCCTGCCCACCTGTGAATATCACCTTGTTGTCTCTTCTCACAATTAAAATAATGACCCATAAAAATACGAGTTTGAAACTAATCAAATGTATTTTTAACATTAATGTGACAAAACAATAAATATCAAATAAACAATGCATATTAAAGTGAATGCAATTTTTATTTTTAAATGAAAATATAATGTGCAAATAAGTAAATAAAAATGGCCTCTGTCCAATAGTTAAAATAAGGCTTCAAATTAAATCAAAAAAGATTTTTTCCGTCCAAAACAACTGAAAAGTTTACAGATGATTCATTTCATGAAGAGGTTTACTATTCAGAATGAACACTGATATTAATGCAAGGAAAAAAAATAGGAGACAACGTAGCTGCTCCTATTGTCCCTTCACTCGTTAGCTAACATAACTGAAATTGTGCCGCTTAACAAACATGACCCATGAGATCTTGTTTCTGACAGTTAAACTAACAGAAACATTACTTTACAAACATTAACAGGTATCAACGCAACGCACTAACTCTAAAACGTACCCATCCAGAGCTGACATCACAGCTCCAAGCTCTGCTTTGTACAGTGTGCATTCAAATTTATTTTTGTTTTCTGTGAAATGCTCCTACACCTTTGACAGCCTGTCTCAATTTTCTTTCATTCTCTCTGCCCTCCTCTTTGTTCCAACATCGTTGTGCTGTTTGCGTTACTTTCTTCTTCGTTATTATTGTTATTGTCAGACAATAGAGGAAATACTGCCCCCATATCTTCCTGTAGTGTATTGCAGTTACAAAATCACATACATGGTTTTAGAATATGATGTGTTGACCTTAAAATTCCATGTCAACTAATTTTTGTAGTTGAGGTCATCAATTATGTCGATGAATTGTTGAAGCCCTACTGCAATGTCTACTTTTTGACCCTGTATATAGAGTTTGTCTATTCTTAAGATGACCCTAGAAAAAATAAATAAAACTTGCATGCTCGTTCTTGTTTTTGTTTTTTTTTTAAATATTAAAAGATGCACTGTCAATCATTCAACTCAAGAAACAGTGCAATAGAAATCACCATTCAGCACAAAGTAAATCACCAGGTTGAGGCTGATATTGTGGCAAACTGCCACAAATGAATCAATTCATTAGAAAATTGGCCCAATATACATCGGTGGCTGTTGACATAACTGGGAGACCTCTTCCAAGTAAAGAATATGCATTGCAAGTGCTTGCTACTCCATTTAGGTTCAATACTTACTTCTCGGGCAAAGATCCGGTCTCGTACCCGCTGATACTCTTCCTCTCGCTCTTCAATGGACTTGCTACGCCGCCCGTCCTGCAGCGGCACACGGATCTAAGATTTGGGAAGAGAATCACAATGGAAAATAATTAAGATTGCAATCTAATATACAAACACGTACAGTCACACTCTGCGCAACCTGCTGTCAAGAGAAGTAGCAGCAACACACAAGATAACAATAGCATGTGAGGAAGAGCAGATGTCTGATGTCAAAACAAGACAGCAGTATGAAAACTGTGTAAAGTGAGAGTTTCGAGGGATGGAGTCAGCGTGGGAAGTTTTAACACCACAAATGTGAGAGAACATAGAATCATACAAGGGAGTATGAAAAATCTGCACAAGCATTAGGAAAAAGTGTCATAGCTTCAAACAAACACTGCTGAAATTAATAAAGCAGTGTGATAAACTTGGTCCAGAGCACAACAAAGCAAATAAAATTGATTTCAAGATGCTAAATCTTGTAATTCCACAATGATGACATGTTTCTGTATTTGAAAATCTCAGGTTTCAAGGTTTAATTGACAAATGCATATTGTCTGGACTAAATCGCAGCCTACAAATGGAAAATAATTGGCATTATCCCTGTTGTTGCAGATTGTTAAACCTACATTTATGTGCAAATTTTCATCTGTGATAACAAATGCAGTTTCACACCTACTAACTGTATAACTTTTAACAATGTACTGTAAGCATTGACCAAATCCTGCATTCTCTTATAACTATCACTGACATAGCTAATTAGATTCCTCAGTAAGGTTGTATAAAATAACTACATGACTGGGCCAAGATATTGCTGCAGGTTCATGTTGTTCCTACATCTAGATGCCTAGGTAGTCTGTTGTCTCTGAATGAGTGAAAAAATGTTAAACATCCCACATGTCATTAAATCCAGCTATGTCCCTTTACTTCTGTGGGGTCCATCTCCAAAAGATGTAACATGTGGCAGCAAGACTCAGGACCGATATTGCATACAGATCCAAAGTGTTTCTTTTGAAGTCAATATGAAAGATTACAGGAGACAGCCTATGTGAGGTTTTGTTACTCAATGAAGGATCTAACTAATTGGTCTGGCTAAAAACACTAGTATGGGAGAAAAGAAAGAGTGAGAAATAATATGCTAAAAAGACAAATGAGCCACTAAAAACACACAAAAATTTCAAGTACTCATGACATCCATCAGTGTACCTGATTATCATCTTTGTCCATGCTAGCATCATCTCTCTTAAGGATGAACTTCTTCTGGAAGTCCATGTTGCGTTCATCCTTGATGTGTTCAGAGAACCTTTGTTCTGGGCTGTTTAAAAAAAAAGAAAAAAAGAAAAAACAGAAATAGAGATTTTACTCAAGACCTTGAATTTTGAGAGAGTCAGGTTAAAAACAAACAAACAAAAAAAAACTGTCCTCCAAAGTTCTGAAGTCCTGCTCCACATGTATCACAGCAGGAGATCATTTGTATCAACCACACTCTCAAAATTGGAAATACGCTGTTTATGTAAAGCATGCATGAAAAAGGGCACTGGATGACCATTTGCCAGCTGTGAATTCAGACTGGTCCCTGCAATGCTGTCTCACCCATGCAAACTGAACTCCAAATGGGGGAGCTGACAAGTTAAAGATAATTTTTAATGCCCAAACTGACTGTGTCAGACTTTGTTCTCAAACACATTTCCATTACATCATGTGTAGAAAAGTTCAGGGCTACAGTGGCTGTGTGAAAACTGTTATGCTAAATAAACCTAGGTAAAACACCATTTGACTGCATTGGTGAAAAATCAATATCAAAGTTAAAACAAAAAACAATTCGTAAAGACAGTTTCACAGTGAATTTAGTAATGTTAGTACCTCTGAATCGAGTATCAAATCTGTCCAGATTTAGTTTGTTCACTTCTACATCTAATGATTTGCCAATGTACAACTAGACAAATTCTCACATAGTAACTTAGACAACTTTAACATCTAAAGGTGAAACTGCTGCTGGCACAATCAATACCTCAATACAAGTAGTTTTAATTCTAACCTTGCTTAGTTGAAACAACAGTGTTAAAAAAACACACACACACACACACACAAAATGAACATATCAAAATTGGGTAACAATCTATTTGATACAACCTTTTCATCAATAAAGGTGAAGGCAAGGAAGAAAAATGATTTGTGTCCATCAGCGCTGTTAGTGTGTTTGTCTATTTTGTCTTCTTTTTATGGATAACTGTGATATAGATGGGAAGGTGACATTGGAAAGGGAAGCAGAATTACATGCAGGGCATCAAACCTGCTGAGGGCATTTTCTCTCACATGGTATGCATTATGTTGCATTATGAGAGGAGAATGCATCTTCCACCAGTGCCAATGCCCTATTTTGAACTTATGAACATTACCCAGATCAATAACAAAATTGGTTTTGTATACTTTTGCTGACAAACGAATGGCTGCTATCACATACCTTGCCTTTTGTCTTTGTTTTGGAATCAGATTCAATTTGAAGTGTTAATTTGACATTCTGACTAACTAGACTAGTTAAAGACTAAGCCAAAGTCAGTAACCACACTCACATGCGTGTGTTGCCCGTCTTGTTGATGATGACAGCCTTGCCTGTCTGATCCACATTATGGTCCATGCCAAAGTAGGCAGCGACACGGTGCAGCAGCATGCGATGATAAGAAGTCATTTGTGGAAACTTCTTATACTGATTACTGAAATGCACACCAAAGATTAAAAATGAGAGAAGAATGTTATTTCAACACAGCAACTCAAATTACTGACAAATGAGTTTTAATTCTCTAATTATTTAGCACATTTGAAAAATGGGGTTATGCATCATATCTATAAAATGATAAAGACATTTTTCAATGGATTTTATAACATTTAAACAAATATTTCACTGGACTCCCTGAATCAATCCTCATACAAAAGTACTTTATAAATTTAAAATAATTCTCCAACTTTCATAAAGTCAGCTTATACTTTTTGTGGACTAATTTTGCCCAAGCTTCAGCTTTAATATTTTTTTGACTAATTCACTTGCACTGTCTTAACTTGTACTGGTCTGTCTATTAGAAAGACTTTTATTTGTCATCCTAATAACAAATGCTACAGGGAAGTAGCTACAGCTAAAAATATCAGAATAAACCAACAGTACGTATAAAAATACTCAATACACAACTACAACTTTACATAATTTTCTCATTACCTCAGCAAACTATAAATAAGAACTGAAGGTGGGAGGGCTAAATTTAAAAACATGTGAGTGTTATGAAGAACATGGCTTACTTGTCGTCATTAATGAACTCCAGGATATCTTGTTCCAGTTTGAGCAGCATCATTCGATCCCTTGTGGGCCATAGAGGGAAAGAGAGTGAGGGAGAGAGATCAGAGAGGTGAGTGACACAGTGGATAGTGCCACAAGTATGCTACCACTGTAAATAAATTGTTCTCCAAATTCTGCCCTCAAATTATTCTGTCCTGCTTTCATATATTAATTTTTTATATCACTGGCCATTTTGAGATTTAAAAAAAAAGACTTAAATTAATAATTCATGTGCAAAAGCCTGAACATAATAAATGCCAACGACAAATTCCAACATTACTTAATGACATTAAGATAAGGACCAAACACATATTGAGTGATTTTGCAAACTAGCTCATAGCCTGTTGCATACAACTATTATACAAGACATTTATTGCTTCTCTTTAAAAGTAGTACAATGCAAAGCTTTTTTTTTATAATGTAAACTTGACTAATATTGTGTTGGTCCATCTTTTGCTGCAAAAACAGCCCTGACCTGTCAAGGCATGGACTCCACTAGACCCCTGAAGGTGTGCTGTGGTATATACTGCCAAATGCTAGCAACAGATCCTTTAAATCCTGCAAGTTGCAAGTGTGAGGCCTCCATGGATCTGATCTTGTTTGTCCAGCACATCCCGCAGATGTTTGATTGGATTGAGATCTGGCAAATTTGGAGGCCAAATCAACACCTTAAACTCGTTGTTGTGTTCCTCAAACCATTCCTGAAACATTTTTGCTTTGTGGCAGGGTGCATTATCCTGCTGAAAGAGGCCACAGCTATCATGCAATACCTTTTCCATGAAAGGTTGTTCATGGTCTGCAACATGGTCCTCTTAGGTAGGTGGTAGGTGTCAAAATAATATCCAGCAGGGCCCAAGGTTTCCCAGAGGAACATTGCCCAAAGTATCACACTGCCTCTGCCAGCTAGTATGTTGGATCGCACCACACGGGCCGCCTTCACTCCCCATGTGCATCAGTGAGCCTTGACCATGACCCTGTCACTGATTCATCACTTTTTCTTCCTTGGACCACTTTTGATAGATACTGTCCACTGCAGACCAGGAACACCCCACAAGAGCTGCAGTTTTGGAGATGCTCTGATTCCGCTGTCTAGCCGTCACAATTTGGCCCTTGTCAAACTTGCTCAAATCCTTACGCTTGCCCATTTTTCCTGTTTCTAACATCAACTTGCATCAACTTTGAGGACAAAATGTTCACGGTCTCCCTAATATATCCTACCCACTAACAAGTGCCATGATGAAGAGCTAATCACTGCTATGCACTTTACCAATAAGTGGTCATAATGTTATGCTTAATCGGTGTAAATGTCAGTGCATGTTGTAAGTTGCCATCAGTGCAGGCCATATGCTATGAAATGACATACCATTTTACTGGATGAATAGTAGGATGTTTTAATTTCTTTGCTATAGCTTTTACTAAAGCAACTAGTAAAAAAAAAAAATAAAATTGTTTACTATGAAAAAAAACTTTTGTCATAAAATGTTATATATTTCTATATTAAACTTTTGTTTATTAACATAAACAGATAGCGCTATCCCACCTAGCTCATTTACTATTGTGCTCTTCTTATTACAACCGTGTTTAGTCAGCTTTCAGTGATAATCTCATACCTGGGATTGTTTTTCAGTGTATTGACCAGAAACTCGTGAACGTCGATTCCCGTTGAGTCAGTATATTCCTGACTGGAATCTATTAAAAGACAGTGAAGTGTAATTACGCAGATAAAATGGGGAATAGGTTGATACAGAAACTTTCATTAAGCGAGACAGAAAAGAAAAAAAAAAAAAATCAAAATGCTGCTAAGCATAGCTCCTAAAATGGCACCACAACACACCAGCAATGACATCCAAGACTGCCCAGAAAGGGTGGGTACATAAAAGAAGCTAATAGCATGAGACACCGCTTAGCTGTTTTTCCTGTGTTCTACATACACATGCACACACACTCTCAGGAGGATAACATTCTACTATTTTCCACTAAACCAGGCAGAGTGCTAGTCATTTTATCTCTGCTGATGCCAAATGAGAGAAAGGTAATGATAAACTAAAGACGAAGCTGTGCCCTAATCTTTAGAAAAATTAGGTTGACATCCTAATTTGGTCATAAAAATGTACTAATTCAGGACAGATAACTAACAAAGTTGTTTAGTCTGTTGACACATTTGATTTGGAAAAGACAGGCTACAAAATAAATTTAAGCATCAAATTTGCATCTTACCGCGTGACAGCATCTTTCGGGGAGTCTTGTCCTTCTTCTCTTCTTCATTTTCATACTCATCCTTTGAGGACTTCTCCTCCTCTTTGTCTGATGGACAGCTGATGTGAAGCTGGATGATATCCTAGAAAATCACATTCCATTACTACAAGAATTAAAGGTTGTGCTTTTACTAATTTTGATTTAGTTAATCCTATTAAGGATTGTTAATCATACCAAATCAGTGTTCCAAACAAAAAAAAAAAAAAAAAATTGCAGGCACAAGTAGATGTAGATTAGAGCCTGGGGTTTTTAATTATGGTTAGAGAAAAGAAAGGTACCGAATCTGGTGGTCCATCATTGGAGAAAGGACCAGAGGACTCTTCACATACTGCCAGACTTCGTACCAGCTTCAGTTTGGCATTAGACTGAAAGAGTACCACACATATTATCTGTAAGGCTAATGTTACATTTTCACATATTATCATTGAAATAGATCAAATCACAATAAGCCAGATTTTATGTCCAGACTTTCCAGCTATAATGTTGATTAATGTAGCTTAAACAACATTTTGTGCAATACTATGACATCTATCCTATCCATCTATAAAATCATTCACCTAGCATTGTGATACAAGAAAAACCTTAATTTTATTAACATTATTGTGCTGCACACTAAAGTTCTGCTGTTAGGTTTTTTTAATGGAATAAACAAGAGCATAAATATGTATCAAGCCTTTATCAGAGCATTAAAAAAAAATAAAAAAAAGAGGAAAAAAAGAGAAAAAAAAAAGATTCAATACAACGTGAGATGAGAGCACTGTTCATTTGTTGATTAAAAACACTCAAACTTTAAGAAAATGTGAGCATTAGGAGCTGGTTAAGCAAGGCATGCCATGCAAACTCCACACAGAAAGGCCAAGACCTTCTAGCTGTGAGGTATAGGTCTCTGTTAACATTTTAAAAGAAGTTGATGCTAATTTTAGTACACAGTATTGACAATCCTAAACACCTATAAATTAATGCTGAATAAAAATGCTGCTTTGCTATACTACATTCAAGTCAGCTGATCCGATTCATCCATTTACTTGGCAAACCAACATCTAGTTGTAAAATTTAACTGGTTTTAACTGTATTATTCTGCTGTAGCTACCAAGGTCAGTCTAACACAGCTACTTTTAAATGTCCAATCAGATTGAAAATTTTAAGCCAATAGAGGATTACAATGTTACTTATGAAAGGTCGTCTTATACAACAAACTGGCTTGGGATTTATTTCAAGGAACAAGACTACAAATAAAACCAAAAACTCATCTTTTGACGTCTGATATATATATATATATATATATATATATATATATATATATATATATATATATATATATATATATATATATATATATATATATATATATATAAAACCATTAAAACCACTTACCTTGGCCCTTTTCCTGCCATGGCTATGGTTAGGAGCCCGTTTCTGAAAGAAGAATTTGTTATTTTAATAATTTTAATAATTCACTTTCAGCATATCTAACTACATTAAATAAATAGGATGCAGATAACCTCCATTTAAAAAGTAAGTAAATGTGTGTGAGATACAGGTGTGCATTCATCAGTATAAACCATCACCTGTGAAACAATCACCACAGAGCAGAGGGTCATGTGCTATATATCTGAGGTTTTAATATTACTGGCTAACACAAAGCTTCAGTGCAACACGTAATAAGAACGCTGTCATTTGTTGATTAAAAACCTAGAGCAAAATAGCAATAAAATGTAATTTTTGTTATTGCTCAAATAAATATTAGAATGCAAGGCACACTGCTGACAAGCAACACCACTCAAAAAACAGATGTAAGTGGAGGTTTTCAGATTTTGCTTTGTTGTCGTCTCTCATCTCAATGCAGGGGACACAGGAAGGAACAAATTTGATTTCTGGTAATGTAATGACTTTTGCAAAGATAACAGTGTTCGTCAAACACAACAAAACTTTTGCCAGTAAGGGGGAAAGTACAAGTAGCTTCTTAATTTGAAATAGAAAAACAAATTTACATGACATATGAAACCACCTCACCTGTTATCTACTTATTATAATCATGATTGTAGCATATGTATGTCTATTGCCTAACTCCTCCTACATGCATTAATCAGTCTGGATGAAACTTACTATATAAACTAACTATAAAGTCAGTTTATAGCTTTCAGCATCTATATAGCTTTTGGGAATTATTTTTAGAACACTCAAATCCTTCCAAATTATACATATATTAAGTGAAGTAGCTGATCAAAAAAAAAAAAAAAAAAAGTGACATTGCGTGTATGTCCCTGCACGTCTGTGAACTCTTCTCTAACAACTGATTTATATTACGTATAGCAGATGATCTCAAAACTGCAAAATTACCTGTACGTTATGTGTATGCTGGTTTTTTTTTTTTTAGTTCCTTTCACTATATTTTTACCGCAGTGGCACTTTGGGTTTAACTGGAATGTGTTGCCATGCATATCTGTAAATAAGTGTTCAAACAGTGATGCTTATATTACAGTCTCTTATACAATGAATATGTAGCTTGCAAAGAAGAACAATAAATATATGTATTTATTATTCATTTGTTTGGTGTTTATGAACAGCCATTTTTGCCATCTGACTATATACAGTGACATAATGAAGATAAAGAGTAATATGATAAATTAACATACATGTCTGTTTTAATACATAAGCAATGCAAACATGTGCCGCAGGCTAGTATCAATAATAATTGGTCAGCGTATCAGTGAGAACAAAGAGCTGATTACTGGATATTGTTACTGGCCCTGAAACTCAACAGTGGTCCTTCTCAAAAGAGGAGGAGAAATATTATTACCACTCTGTGGAATACAACTGCCATTTTTGCTGTAGCTATTTTTTCTTGCAACATTTAAATGTAAACTTATTACCACCAGTATTGTCAACTTCTCCTACCAGTGCATCCTGTGGGGCGCTATCGTCTAGCTCCAGGCCGTCTCCAGTCCCTTCCTTGGTGCCCTGTGGTTGAGGGGAGGTCTTGCCTCGACTGCAGGGCTCAATAAGTGGCCCACTCTCTCCCTCCTGCTGGATGTCTGTTGTCAGGCTCACTGACATCTTTTTAGGGGAGAGGGGGGAGGGTGGGAGTGGGGAGGGGGTTGGGTGGAGGACCCAGGAATGGCTAAGAAAAAGGTAGTAAGAGATAAGAGTGGGTGGGTGGGGGGTTCTATACTTTCTACACAGAATGGCTATCCATTTGTCAAAAACTGGTTAAAGACAAACCAAAGACGAAGACAAAGACAAAGACACAGCTGAATGTACTTCTACACTATTACCTGTAGGTGGAACCAGATCGGGGCTGGACTCTGTACAGTGAGCCTGGACAGGAACCACACACGGAAAGATGAGGGGACCCACTAAGGCAGTGTACTGGACTGGGCCGCAGCAGGGGGCAAAGTGCAGTCCATAGCAAGCCTTAGCCTTTGGGGAAGGGCTGCAAGGGGAAGAGATAAAAAGAAAAAAGCCCAAACTGAAAAATAACTAACAAAAAAAAAAAAACTTTCTGCAGATGAACTCTATGAACTGTTTAGAAAGACACTTTATCCTCATTACTTGGATGCGTTCATGAATTTACACACTTTATTGTCTTCTATTCATGAAAATTAGTTTGAGCTTACATCTTAAGATGCATTTTCTTAAGTAAACTAACTCTGAGCTCCAAATTTCCCAACATAGGTGCAAAACCTGCTCTAAAAGACACACCTTTAGGATAACCTTAGAAAAGCATGCACATGTGAAAAAAATATATACATATGTATATTTACAGCAATCGGGTGAACTGAAGAGGCAGCAGCTAGCCAGCCAGCCAGACAAGGGGGAGGGGCACCAAACGACCAGCCACCACCTCGGGGGTCTTCTGGGGCCTCTCTCTCTTCTCTCCCTCCAGCTTAGTGCAGCAGCATGGTCTGTCCTACAGTCAGGAGTCCTGGATACCAAGAGCAGAAGAGGAAGACACGGATGACGTCATGTTTCACACACCGAGTGACTCATCGCTGCTGCTGCTGCGATTTCTAGGAGGGAGGGGGACAAAGCATCTGAAAGCTCAAAACCTACCGACAGGCAGGTTTTGAAAAAGCAGCACCTAAAGCAGGATTAATCTTTATCAAACTGCTAAATTGTTGACTTTGTCACTGCTCATAATTAGTTTCTACAGTGTAGGCTCCATGCTTCACGAACAGCAAATGTGCGTTCTGAGAACGAACTATAAATGTGTTCCTCCTCTAAAATTCATCCCAACAGAAAGGTATCAGACATGCATCATCTGGCAAAGCCTCGCACACTGAAAATTTCTGCCTGTTCAAATAGAAGGTCCTGCACAGTACTAACCATTATTACTTTTTTAAAATTCTGGTATCTCGCAAGAATAGAAACACACACTCACCAGCAAATGTACTACAAGCCTATATTGTTTCACATGGTCAAAAATAGCATAAGCTGTGCATCCTTGTTAATTTAAAGGTACAGTAAAAAATGTATAAAAAAAGTATGATTGTCAGAACTAATGTATTACATGCATTGTTGCAGATTGCCATTCAAGTGCATGTCTGCACCACGGTGCCATGCTGCAGAATAGAATAGATAGAGCGTTCAAAATGAGGCAGGGATTCCCAGTGTGGGAAAGACCCAGGCAATGTAACAGCAAAGTCATCAGCAGCAGCAGCACCAGCATTACTCTACATCACTGACCAGGACACCCACAAGCCCCAGTAACACTCTGCTTACATAAACCTACAGCTACACAAGTAATGTATGGCTGACTTGATCACTTAAAAATAATCTGCTCCTGTTTGATCGCACTGTGCGGGTTATTTTGAACAAAGGGAATGAAAGGTTTTGGATCAGATAGCAAGTACATTCATTCATTCATTTCAAATGTCAGTCTCAAATCTCATGGCTGAGCAAACTGTGCTAGCTTAATGTTAGGGAGGGGCTGCAGGAGAAATTGTGAATCAGAGCCAGCAGTGGGGTGCTTATGAATAAACCGGCTTTACCTATGCTCTCCTCCTCTGCCAATCCCTCTCTTATGATCTCTCAGCTCTATCAACACTCCTCCCAGTTTCACTCAACACACATACACACAAACCAGCCCACAGGGTTGCCAAGGAGATGGTAACGTCATTCTGAACTACTGCCATTTGTGCTGAGTACCAGTGAAACAGGAAAGGAAAACAGTAATATTAAAAATAAATACAAGGGTTTCAGTGTACACAGAAAAATGGAAAGACAGAAGCAGAGAAAATGCAGCAAATTGAAAAGAAGCAGAAAAAGCCCAGGATATGCCATTACTGGAGTTCCATTTTCTCCTTCTCAAGTTCAGGCAATCTTACACTGACACAACAAAGTGGGTTCTCTATTTTCTAGGTCATGGGATATCAAGTAGTAAAATGTCAAATTAATGCTTTGACTAGCAACATTCAGTTTCCAGTCGATCTTCTTGCAAAAACAACCTTTATGGCTTTGTTGCGATTATTTCTGTCCAACGTACCATACAGCTTGGAATGTTAAGAGCAAGCTGCTTCTTCATTCTCCTAGTTACCAGGGTGGAAAGTCATACCTGTATGATTGGTTGCGTGTAAAAGTAAGAATAGTGATAACAACAACAGCTTTCTGCTTTCACAAAAAAGGCAGAGCACTCTGAAAATAAAACATATATATATATATATATATATATATATATATACACATATACACATATATATACACGCATACATATACACATATATATACACGCATACATATACACATATATATACACGCATACATATACACATATATATATACGCATACATATACATATATATACGCATACATATACATACGCATACATATACATACGCATACATATACATATACATACGCATACATATACATATATATACGCATACATATACATATATATACGCATACATATACATAAAAGCATGTTTCCACAAACCTAGGTAACACCACAAATCGTTTTTACCATCTCAAACAATGCCACAGTGCACAGCTGACCCTTTACCTGCACAATGCAATGCAGTGCAAGACTTATAGTCCCAGACACTTTTCCCATGCCAGAGACAATGATATCACAAATGCAACAGCCTATTTTTTTTTTCTAAAAGCTAACATTGCAGTAATCACTAAAATTTGCCTTTTTTTTTTTTTTTTTATTTGCCATTTTCAGGCCTTGTTGCTAGTGCACAATATTCATTTATTCTTATTACAGAGGTACTTAGACTTTTGCAATTTTGTGTCCTGACATTAACTTGGGTCCACATATCGCTCCAACTGAAAACATAACCAATAACCAACACCAAAAATAATCAATCCTCATAAGCTGTCATAATGCAGTGCATGATATATCGACCCACATCATGCACATTACTCATCTTGCAGAGTAGCTTGGACCCTGATGACAGGCAACTAGTTGAGACACACAGGTCATACACTGCCCTGCCCACTGGGTCAGGTTACCACATCAAAAGCTGCAAATGGAAAGGAGCCCTGAATCAGACATGAAGGGTGTCTGTGCCTGTGTGACAAAGGAAGCCATCTGCCTGGTGTACTGTAATAGTGTGTGGTAGTTTTAAGGCAGACAGTATGTGTATACCACTGTAGACAGCAGGCTAGTCAGACTAAATATTCTGTGCAGGTATGAGCTCATTGTCAAATTTAGCTTGCCTCTGGTCAAGTTGGGTCAGGGTCTCTGCAATAGTTAGCAGTGCAGTAAGCCACAGAAATGAAAGGAATTGCATGGTCATTTTAAATGTGGCAGGATTATCGATACCAAATACTATGCAATGACTGACACAACAAATGCCCAATATAAATCAGACTGAGAGTCAAACTCTTTGTCCACAAAAATAATCAGTCAATAGGGCAAGTGAACAGAGAACAAGCTCAGTAAAATCCTACAGTTTTGTCTGGGTAACTTAACAGTTGCTACTATGATCAGTTTTTGCTTCATTCATTGCATCATTTCAAATTTCATAATGGAGAAGCATGCGTAGCAAGAATGCCTCTCCATTTTCTCTGCAGAGGCTGAATGAAAGATGAAGGTGAATGAAACGCTGCAAACAGGAGTGAGCATGCACGCATAAACCCACAGACAGCAGTGGGAGAGACGCACACAGGCAGCTCGACCCAGTTCATCTCCTCTGTATTCAGCTGCGCACCTCGCCCATTTGACGTCAGAGAGAACCCATTTCACAAAAGGCAGCAAGGTTATGTCTTCACAAAGTGGAGGCTGATGTGTGTGTAGTAAAGGCAGAGTTTGTGCAAGCTCAGTGCCTGCACATATCATATATCAGCAGCCCTCGCAGTGTGTGCGTAGCAGTGCTCGTAAGTGTCAGAGAGGATTCCCCTTTGCGTTGGTTGCACAATTTCACACAGGGAGGGGGACGAGGGTGATGGGAGAGCACTTCGGACTGTTGAGGAGCAGTCCATGTACATTTACTCCACTTGCATCAAATATCTATAGATGAGTAATTTTGGATAGAGTTATCAGCCATGAGCTATGTAAAAGGGAATAAGGTGACTATAAGGTTCAGAGAAAAGAAGACAGACACAGTAAAAGAGAGGCATCCCGGAGGCACTCAAACACAAATAAAGGGACCAAAATGGTCAAATGTAGTGGAAGACAGGGTTTCTCTTCTTCCATATATGCCTCTGTCCTTCTCCTTGCCACCCCCTCTGTTGTTTCTCTCTGCGTTATGAGGATACCCCTTCCTGCCTTCCACCCCCTCCACATCAACCCCTCCCATCAATATCTCTCTCTCCTTCCACCCACTAATAAATGTTAGCTCTCTCTGCATCTGTTTTTCTTCCTCTTTTAATGTGTCTTCTTAAATTGTCAGGCCTGCTGCTGACGCCATCCTCCTCCACTCAGGCAGCCCACTCAGTCCTGTGGGACGAGCTATGACTCATTCTCTCCCTCCTTCCCTCTTCTCCCTCCTTAGTTACCTACCTACATACATACCTTTCTGTAACCATCTATCTGTTGCTCACTACTTATATCCTATATATAGTCCTCTGCTGCATGTGGAAAAACATACAGAAGGTATATGAAGAGTAAAGAACCGACAGAATAAAAACACAAGGACAAACTGGGTGATGCAGCAAAAGATGTGTTTGCCACGTAAATTACAGTCTTTTCTGCATAATGAACAAATGCCAGTGGAGAAAGAGGGAGCAACCTGATCTTGGATGCATTATTGATGAAGTCAAGAGTGCAGGAATGTGGGTGAGGAAGAGAAATATTGAATTCCATGTAAGCCAAAACTGAACAAGTAAATAAGAGTTGTGAAATAATCACTTATTAAAGCAAAAAGATAATCTATGTAGAGAAATGTAAAATCAAAATAACTAGTTACCTATTCCTTTACAGCTTCTACTACCCTTACTTCAAAAAGCCTTTACTGGTATCTTGTAGTGATGACTTTCAAAAGCTAGCTGCCAGTAACAGCTTATGTTTCTATATAAGATTTTAAAAAGAAAATACTAGCAACTTCCAAGACCATAAAATGAAGCCAATGGAAGTGCCAAAAATTGCAATTCCTCCCGTGGCCACTTTGAGGCTGGCTCTAAACTCCAGTTAACTGTTGTTTCTGAAATGTTTACTAGCCAGGGTTGCAGGCCCAACAGATGAAAATACCAGTCTTTGAAAAGTGTAAGCAAGTTCTGATTGGTCGAATTTTTGCCTTCCATTTAAACGACTTGTAAGTTAGTTGCCCGGAATATCCCTAGATGTCAGGCTGCCTACGTTCATATTTTTTTATACAGTCTATGGCACAGACAACATTCACTTTACCTCCACTTGACATCTTCTCATTCATACGCCATCAACCTGACTCTGCACTTCATCCTACAGCATCTGGACTCCCAGGGAACCTACGCCAGGATCCTGTTTGTGGACTTCAGCTCTGCCTTCAACACCATCATCCCTGATCTCCTCCAAGAAAAGCTGTCCCAGATGAACGTGCCTGATCCCATCTGCAGGTGGATCACTGACTTCCTGACGAACAGGAAGCAGCACGTGAGGCTGGGGAAGAATGTCTCGGACTCCCGGACCATCAGCACTGGCACTCCTCAGGGCTGTGTCCTCTCTCCTCTGCTCTTCTCCCTGTATACCAACTGCTGCACCTCTGACCACCAGTCTGTCAAGCTTATTAAGTTTGCAGACGACATGACTCTCATCGGACTTATCTCAGACGGGGACGAGTCGGCCTACAGGATGGAGGTCAAACGTCTGGCGTCCTGGTGCAGCCACAATAACCTGGTACTGAACGCCCAGAAGACAGTGGAGATTATAGTGGACTTTAGGAAGCACACAGCCCCTCTACCCTCCATCATCCTGACTGACACCCCCATCACCACAGTGGACTCTTCTCGCTTCCTGGGAACTACCATCACCCAGGACCTCAAGTGGGAGCCCACCATCACCTCTGTCATCAAAAAGGCCCAGCAGAGGATGTACTTCCTGCGGCAGTTGAAGAAATTCAACTTGCCAGCAAGGACCATGGTGCAGTTCTATACTGCCATCATTGAGTCCATCCTCACCTCCTCCATCACTGTGTGGTACGCTGGAGCCACCACTAGGGACAAACAGAGACTACAGCGCGTTGTGCACTCTGCTGAGAAGGTGATTGGCTGTAACCTCCCATCTCTCCAGGACCTGTACACCTCCAGGACACTGGGGCGTGCAGGTCGGATCACAGCCGACCACTCTCACCCTGGGCACAGACTTTTTGACCCTCTCCCCTCAGGCAGGAGGCTACGGTCCATACGGACCAGAACCTCCCGCCATAAGAACAGTTTCTTCCCCTCTGCTGTTGGACTCATGAACAATTACCCTAAGACTGTTACTACCACCCTCCACAAACGCTGATGACCCTATGTCTATGCACCTGTCTGACTGCACTGATGTACATATTAGTGGAATATAGTCTACATTCTTCTATCTTTTAATTAGTCTCTGCACTGTATATTTTGTAATTTTGTAATATTGTGCTATAGTTATAGCTCTAATATCTCTGTATATTTGCAATTTGTATACTTGTATATTGTCTTATAGTTTTTATACTTATTTGTTTCTTTCTGTAAGCACGAAGTACCGCAGCAATTTCCTAATGCTGTGAACCTGTTCACCCATATGGCAATAAAAACCTTCTGATTCTGATTCTGATTCTGATAACAACTGCACAAACATGAACAAGAGCAATCTGCATTAGAGGTTTTTCCACACCCTTTTAAGTGTCATTACAAGACAAACAGCTACACCATGTAGATGAGGATCTGAAAAGCTGTGCACAGTGCCTACAAACTACCAACTGACTACCATGCTGGGGCCTTCAGACGCTTCTCATCAGTGTGTATATCAAGAGCAATATTTTCAGGTAGGGCTTAGCAATGAATCCAATTTTAATTTCAATTCTGACATCCAGTGATTATGAAGACAATACCAGCAGGGCTAAAAGGATTATTCTTTTCTATGAATTTTCACTGACTATTTTTTTTTTCTTTTGTGAAGAATCAAAAGCACCCCTTTCATAAAAGCTGAAACTCACTCACTGTTTAGAGCAGCTCCAGCCATGATGACTAAAAGAACAGCTTCAGTCAACCTAGATAGGTTAAAACTGTCAAGGTTTCATAGATGAACCTGCACAAAGATTAACATCTCTCTCCAGATCGCTCAGGGTCTCTCAGCCGGTGCCAACTGACTATCGGATTAGGCCTCCATCACTAACCCTGAGGTTGCCATACAGCGCTCCCAAGGCACTAAGTCTGCTGACACCTGGGCCCCTGTTTGCACCTGTCCATCCCTTCAAACATACCACAGTGAAGGTTGCAGCCTGGCAGGGACCAGCAGCTGCCCTTGTGAGATCGGGTTGAATTCAAAAGCAGCCTCTTGTCTGGGCCTACCGCCCTACTAGACGACCCCGCTTCCCCCACTGTCTGTCTCTTTTTTCTTTTTATTTGTGATTGACACTGGAACCACGAAGGGGGTCATTTTGGCCCATTAGCATTTTAAAAATCATGCAACTCATATTTCACGACTTTTTCTAAAATGGGTTTATTCATCAAATAGTGAATTTTTGGATGTCTGGGATTTTTTTTTAAATGACCACTTACACCTAGAACCACCAAGGATGTCATTTTGACCCCATAGAAATTAATGTAGAGCAACTTCTGTGGCATACTAGGTTGCCTAGAAAAAATTACTGTTTACACACATTTTGACATGAAGGCTATTATAACATCTAGCCAAGGCTAGATGTGACTGACAGATAAATATATAGGTTACTGTAGTTAGATAAAACATGATTACTATAGGGCTAAACGGGTCAGACTGCAGAGTGTGTGATAGAACATGGAGAACCCAGTGGGTTGCTAGCTTTGCAGAGCAGTGGAGGAACCGTAGCTGAACTGAGCAGAGAGATTAGAGTGTGGGGAACGAGTTCAAGCAAATAAAGAGTGAAATCCAGAGCAGAGCAACCAAATCAGACCGGTTTTAGGCCTGAGGATCGAAGCTGAGGGAGTGAAGGGGTGTAGACTGAGGCGGAGCAGCATGGATGCTGGATGAGAGGCTGCAGATCTGGTGATCAGAGGCAGATGTGGAAATGGTGGTAAACTTTCTGTTCTACTTTTACAATAATTAATGCATTTAAAATTAATTAAAAGGTTATTTTTTATTTTGTAGCCAGCTGTGAAGTCAATTTTAAAATGTCAACAATGAGTTGACAATCAGTTTCACAGTGAGCGCTCTGTCTTTATACATTATTTTAGCACAACTAATACCACAAATTATCCAAAATTCATTAACTTTTCATAATGTTCTGTAATAATTAAATTATTTAGATGTGTTAGTTATTGCATTGTTTGCTGTACCTTTTAGTAGTTTATTACAATGTGTATTGTAAGAATCATAGTTTCTGAGTTATAAGGCTTTCTGTTAATTTTCGACCAATAACTCATTAAGTTGACCTTCCAAGACCTTGGTGGATGCAAGTCAAATTTTAATGGAACGTTAACATGACCCCAACTCCACACCCCTACAAAGTTTTATAAAAATTTATTCAAAACGTTGAGCCATCAGACAGAGTTTACAGACATGTTTACAGACAGAGTGACACAAATGCACACACACGCTACCAAAAACATAACCTCTTTGGTGGAGGCAGTAATGCATTTTATTTCTTTATTCTGTGGCCATAGGGACTACTGTTGGGGGTCTATGTTAGCACAGAAGCAGTAATAGACCCTGTACAGCTAATTGCACACTTACATATCAAAAGGTGTTTTATCAGTACAATGTTGCTGAACAATTTTTTCCACACATTGCTCACTATAAACCCAGTTTTCTGTAATAAAAAAAAAAATTGTGCAGAGGTATAAAACCCACAAATGGTCATCTCTGCATTGTATAGGGAAATAGGAATGTACAACAGAATAGATTAATGTAAATCTTAGAAGGCAATCCTGGTAAAATGAGAAAACGCAATGAGCATTTATCATGTTTTACATAAAACAACATCTTAGTTTCAGAGCTGAAAAAGTCCTGAAACTTTCTGCACAATGGCAAAAACTGGGACATAAAAAAATGCATTTTTGCAACATTTTAGACACAGCAACACTAATGCATCAGCTCCTAACAATTTTTTTGGAAAAATAAAACTGTCCAAAAAGCTAGACATTTTACAGTTAATCCTTCTGGACAATCAGAAACATGATTTGAAACAATCATATCTCTTAGCTGCCCTCAAGAAGATGTATATTGGATTGTGGAGTTATCTTGTCTCCTCAAGTACCGTGAAGAGATTTATGAAAGATTCTGCCTCCCACACTTGAGCTGCCGATGTTAAATGAATAACTGTGTCAAAATGCAACTGGGTGGCAGCTACTGCACTCATTATAAACCTTATGTAACATATCAGCTTCTTTTAGTGTGAGAAGCAGTGCAAGAGGATGTAAGAGACAGGAGACGGGTGGGGGGGGGGTGAAAGATGGAGGAGCAAGGGGTGGATAGTGAGACAGGAAGAGAAGGAAAACTTCTCAATGATGAAACAATCTGCACTGTTAAGTGATTGGACCAGACTTCCACCAATGGGAGGACCAGCTCCATGGCAACAAGCTCTGTCGCCAAGAGAAAAACAGCCATATCCCTCAACACCCCCATATTTTTTCCTCTTCTTTTCTCTCTCACGACCCCCGTCCTTTCCCCAATTACAAAGCCCAATGTTTTTATCATTGGATATTCTTGTAAAGATGAAACAAACAAACACACGCACGCACACAGAGCAACATCATGGGTTACGTATAGTCTGAACAACACAGCTCAATTGCAGACACAGCAAACATACACACATATATGATCAAATACGGCATGCTGATGTACATGGGGCACACTGACTTAACACAAAATTATCAGAATGCCTTTCATTCACACAGTTTGTTTAAATGTGCAAACTGGCTTTGACCTCCCGAACTGTTTCACTCCGTCTATATGAGAGCAGTGACTACTAGATCTGGTGGGGCTGAACCTTGCCCTCAACAGACTGAGCTCACAGACACAAAAACAGATTTCCAGAATAAGTAAGTAGGCCCCAGCAGATGGAAACTGTCCTTTCCTGTCAGATGCACATTATGCACAATAAGAGGTCATCATACACTGATCAGCCACAAAATTAAAACCACTTATAAGTGAAGTATCACTGATTATCTCAAATTTAAATACTGCCCATACAAATACTGTGTTTATTTTAAATGTTGCTGAAATGTACGGCACTTTTTGCTGTGACCAACATGACACACACAAACACCATGTGACACTAGTTTGCCAATTACAGGTAACATTAGCAATGCTAACAGCAGCAGGTTAGCTTCCATACACTTGTGCAGAATCTTTTAGCAAACCAAGCACAGCTTTACAGGCTCAAGCTAACTAATACAGGGTAGTAAACCACAGGGCACACGACTTCTGCTTGATCCCTGAAGCTAATCCATTCAAAATGCAATGCAAATAGCCCACACTGAAGCCTTCCAGATATATTAGGCCATTCTCAAGTATACTCGAACTGTATTTTGTTCCTCACAGCAAGTCAGAGGTGAGTGGGATAACGAGATGACTTCTTTTGGCTGTTCCCTTTAGGAGTCGTGACACTGGATCATCTACCTCCATCTTACTCTGTCCCTAGTATCCTCCTCTGTCACACCAACCCTCTGCATGTCCTCCTTCACTACATCCATGAACCTCCTCTGTGGTCTTCCGGTTTTCCTCCTACCTGACAGCTCCATCTTAAGCATCCTTTGATCAACATATCCACTATCCCTCCTCTGCACATGTTCAAACCATCTCAACCATGCTTTGTGTCTCTAACTTTGTCTCCAAACCGTTCAAGCTCAGCTGTCCCTCTGATAAACTCATTTCTAAATCCTGTCCCGTCTGGTCACTCACAATGAAAATCTTAGTATCTTCAACTCTGCCAGTTCATCCTCCTATCTTTTTTGTTGTTGTCTCCAACCCAAACACAGCAGGTCTCACTACCATTCTGTAAATCTTTCCTTTTATTCTTCCTGCTATCCTTCTCTCACAAATCACCCATACCACTCCATCTTGCCTGCTACTTTGGATGGTTGACCCCATGTTTTTAAACTCATCCACCTTCACTACCTCTACTCCTTGCATCTTCATCTTTCAAGCTAGGCAATGACTGAAAAAAGTAAAACATGTACATTTTTTAGTTTCCACTATTTAGCATTTTAGATATGCCAGGAAAAACAGTTTAGATTCATTAAAACTACACACTTAAGTTTCTGTGCATTAAATTTTGTTACAGCACGGCAAGACACAAAAGCAAAACATGAAGTCCACTGTTTTGATCAATTTACACGCAGTAGCTAATCTGTTGTGCCTGCTCTGTGTTTATACATGTTGGCATTTGTGTGTGCAAGACTTGTGGGTGCACTCCAAAACCTAATGGGAATGGTTACTAGTTAGAGCTTACTGAGTTTTGCTTTCACTCAGTTTCAATTCATTGTACAAAGAAACAATTGCCATTTTTTGCAGACTTGAAGGAAGTTTTACTTGCTGCACTCTGTGCGCTATGTAAAATAACATCTCTATGAATAGAATAGTACCCACTATGGACCAATAACACATATTTTACAGATCCTGTTGGGATCCAAATAAAGATGTTTCATTCGTCCATCTACCAATATTACCACCAGCATTTCAATAATTGCTGTAAAATTCTAAACCCACTCAGCATATGCCTCTAGCTTAGGATACACATTCTATCACCATCTTAGGCTGTTCCCTCCTGATCAAACATTTGTAGACTGTTGCCTTAGACCCAGAGTAGACAATATAATTCACTGCCTCAAACCTCTGAACATTTTTATGCTTTATAAACTGTTACTGTCTCTTTATGGTTGTGTCTCTTTTGCCCAATATCTATTATTTTCTGTTCATTACAATTTGAGAGCAGAATGGACAAGTAGCAGTTTCTATTGCCCCTCAAAGCATTTCATCATCACTCCACTCGGAGACTGAGTTATCCCTTCTCAGAAGTAATCCTTAAGACTTGCTGTCTGATCATTTTGGGATGAAATTGCCAAGCTGGCCATTATAGACAGGTGCAAGAGGGGGAGATTAGGAAGGGGTTATTATTAAGAAATAATTTTAGAACACCAGGGAGACATTGATAGTGATACACTGGGTTCTACACATGTGCCACAAACAGCTGAGAAACATGTAAAACCAAGTTCCTTAAATTTCACTTTGTTAGTTTTAACATAATCTTACTAACAGTTAAGCAAACAAACTACTGAAAAGATGCCACTGTTTTGCTGGAGGAAAAAGAGCTAGAATGAGGAGTGCAATGCCTTGGTCCTCACTCAACTCTGTGCAGCTGGCCAATTATGACACAAAATTGGTGTGAATATCAACTGATGGAAAGGTGTGGTGTGAGTGGGTTTCCCAGTATTACCTAACATCAGCATGCTGTTTGGACAAACCCAAATCCTGTTTCAGGCTGTTTATGTTCACACCAAGTGAAATCCCACTTACCAATTACCATTACCAATCATTTTAAATATAGTAAGTCTCACTACCATTTTGTAAATCTTTCCTTTCACTCTTGCTGCTATCTTTCTCTCTTCTTTTCAAAGTTTAAAAAGGATTCATGAATAACTATGTCATGGTTACACAGTGCCCAAGCTATTCAAGGAATGCTCTGTCAGGGTGTGCTTCCATTTGACAGCAAAATAGATAAATTTCCAATAAATAAAGCTAAAAAAAAAAAATATATATATATATATCTGTGGCATATAACAAACACAGATGCTTTTGTAATGGATCAGTTTCAGGCAAACACAATTTTTTTGAATGTTACACCTGTATGCATGTGGTGTAATGGAGTTTGCTTTAGCATGTTCCTCATAGCTCTTCTTTTGGAAGCACATGCCAAATAACCAGTTCATTTAATGTTAATGACACTGATAAACACAAAAGAATGAAGTCAAACAGTTTACATCCATTATAATTACTGCTCTGAACAAAACTGTAAAAGTTAAAACTCATCAGCATGCTGTTGCAGCAGAAATATAAATTTCAAAGCTTTGTTGACAAAATGATTAGCCACATAGGATGCAAACTGCCCACACTTCAACACTGTAGATTGTAGATCAATACAAACTCAAGTAGTTCCCATGATTGAGGCGCAGGCTGTGGAATAGCTAATTGTGATGGATGGGGCAATGGGGGGGAACTAAGAATGAAAAGAAAATTACATGACAACTGATGAGCAACATTAGAAACAGCTTTCAAAAGCTAGGCCAGTTATAACTAAGGGTTTGATTGCACAAGCTATTAGATTCCACAGTGCTACTCTGGGACATCAAAACACAATGGTCTAAGTCTGAATATATTATATAGTCTGAACACTGCCATCCAACTACTGGATGTGTCCAGATGGTGGTCAATGTCCTCTGTGATGTACACAAACCTCCACTTGCCTCAGCCACACTTAATGACAGCTGGATCTCTGGACTGCCAATGCCAGAACACTGTTGGATGCTTGAGTGTTGCTTGCCTGCCAGCCAGCCAGCCAGCCTAACCCAGAAGTCAGGCATCCAGCCAGTCAACTTGCCAGGCTGTCTAAGGCCAGTGCAAAGTGGTATTCTCTTACGATGTGTCTTGTGCACTCAATAACCGGGCAGGAAGGCAACATTGCCATTCATTCAGATATCCAGCTAACTAATACTCATTTCACTGTAGCACCAAACATTGTCCTCTGCAGTGTTTCTACTCTCTCCTTCAGTCCCAAGGTCTAGACAAGCAAGATAAATATCAAATACCATATACCACAGCCCCACAGATCATGGCCTGAAGACACACAAGACAGACACACCCCAAACAAGATCTCGCCTCTAATATCATACCAAATGAGGCTAGAGATGGGTGATATGATGATCATATGATCTCCTTGTCAGAGGAAACGTACAGAACCCGTTATGAAATGAACTACAGCAGACTGACTGTAGTTTACAGAGTAAGTGAAGTCATTCACTACAAGAGGAATAATAGTGTAGTAGGGCTGTAACTATCAATTATTTTAGTAATTGAATATTCTATCGATTATTCCATCGATTGAGTAACTGGATAAGAAATACTTTTGTCTTATTGACAGTTCATCTGCATATTTAACTTCTGTAGATTTACTGCAGATTTTTCACAGTGTGAAAAACAGCAGTGATGGAGCAGCTGCAAAGTTCTCTTTTCTTCACGTTGACACTTGCTGATCAGGTGGTTGGTGAAGGGCTCATCCAGCCCGTCGTTACTGAATGATCACTAGCATTAATGGTGGCGCCTGCTAGCAAACTGTGGTGATAACGATCCGTTCCGTTGTCTAACAGCTAAAATTCTCAGCCCAGCGAGCTCAACACACACACACACACACACATACAAACGCGTGTGAGTGTAGAGAGCAGTGGAGGCAAGAAAAAGCGTTTCAGTAATGATCCACTCGGTGTTAAAGGGTTGTTTTTTCCAAATGACGGAAATCTGTCGTAGTGACAGAGAACTTTAATGCTGCTAATGTGGATGAAATGCTCCACTTACACAGTCACACCTGAGTGCTGCAGAGTTTAAACGAAGCATTGAAACAACAAATTTGTGTCGAGGATTTTTATAATCGAATTATTCGAGTTCCTCAATGAATTGTTGCAGCCCTAGTGTGTAGCATGGATTTCTAATATTTAGCTGCAATGATTCAGAATGATCATCTTAAACTGAAATACTGATATATAGAGTGGGCATTGTCAAGACTGTAAATGGTGCTAATACTAGGGCTGGCAATATACTGATATTTAAAATAAAATAAAATATTAAATTGACAGTGTTTTTATACTGATGTACTGTCTGATATTGCATTACATAAAGGATTTCTTAACTCATTGATTAACATGGCCCCCTCGCTCTCAATGCTTTCTCACAGCTAGGAGGGAGACATTGCTGGACCAACGATAATCAAGTTAAATGTTAAGTTAATGTTAAAACTCCATGTGTGGCAAAAGTGCTAGGAAGAATCATCTTTTTAAACCCACCAGAGACTGACAAAAACAGGAGTTGCTGGTCTGTTTTCTGTGATTTTTGCAATTAGTCTGGATGCCAGCTTAGTTCAGCTCAACTGAATCTGTGGGGAGAATTGTAATTCAGGTTGTGCATCATGACTGTTCCCCAAAATCATGTGGTCTACTGGCCAGATCCCACCTCTAGAAGAATGAACAGCACCATCCATAGCAGTAAGTTACCATAGTTGGATAAAACATGGCCTCTGTCCTTTATGTTTGACCATTTCAACGAAAATGTTCCAAGAATAACAACACTGTGTTAAAACAGAAAAACAGGGGATAAAGACAGGCTGGCTGGCTGAGCTGTAGATACAAAATGAAAAAATGCATACTCTTTCACAGATGTATAAGCTCAACTAAAGGGGCCTAATACAAGTGAATATAGTTGTATGTATTGTATCCTAGAGATGCCAATTTTAAACAGTTTTTCTATTAGTAAAACATGTTAAATAATCATTAAATTGACAAACACAGAAAATAACTTTTCCATAGGTTTAATAGTCTCTGCAAAAGTCAAGAGTCAGTTGCATTAAGAATCTGAAGGTCGGATGAGCATTGCGTTAATTGAATTCTAAATCAAACTGGCAAAAATTGATGACTTCATTAAAACTTGCTATTCAACAACTGGTCCAACAAAATCCAAAATACTTCACAGAGCAAACAAGCTGCAGTCTTCAACATTGCATTACTTTATTATTCTCTTTAGACTGGACTTTGGCATAATTCTGATACCTGATCTATGTAACAGAAATACTTGTTGACTGTAGTTAGCCCAGCTGCTGCTGGAAACAGCTAGTCAGGTGGAACAGATGTCCAAAAGCATTGTCTGTCAGTGCTTACTAACCACTAACATATTTATACACTGAGCAGAGAGCACCCTGGTACACTTCATCATTTTATTTTTAATGTTGTTGGAAGCATGTGTAATCAGAGTCCTGCTGCTCCTGAACGTTTGCAGCGTTAGAAGCTACAGCTGTTCTCTGCTGTCTTGACGCTCAGCTCCCGGCGTTTGAAAATTTGAGTTTAGTATTAACTGGGACAACCACACACCTTTTTCACAACATATCAACATATCAGTTAACTGCTGACTTACTTCTTAGATGGAAGAGAGGATCTGCATGTAATACAATTTAAGCTGCGCTAAAGGGGCAATCAGCAAACACACCCATGTCTCCATGCTAAGGCAACTTCAAATGGTAACAAGTCAGTAACACAGTATCCGATTAGTCAACAGTCATCCAAAGTGATCATGGGAAAATAAAAAAACAATCTAACAATGATGTTAACAAGGAGTTGTTTTCAAGGATGGACTGCAACACATCTCAAAGTTTTAGGATCGAAATCAGATCCCTGGTAAAAACAGATGCATCAAAAATTAATCAGCCAAAAGTTAATCATTAAAACCTCTGATCCCATTCCAGTCACCAACCTTCTAGTTGATGCGTTGGAAGGGTGGTGGGGAGTGGGGGATTTACACACACACACACACACACACACACACACACACACACACACACACACACACACACACACACACACACACACACACACTATATTGCCAAACGTATTAGCTTGTCTAACTTCACACAAATATGAACTTAATGGCATCCCATTTTTAATCCACAGGGTTTAATATGATGTTGGCCCACCTCTTGCACCTGTAACAGCTTCAACTCTTCTGGAAAGGCTTTCCACAAAGTGTAGGAATGTTTTGTGGGAATTTTTGACCATTCTTCCTTAAGTGCATTTGTGAGGTCAGACACTGATGTTGGATGAGAAGGCCTGGCTCACAGTCTCCGCTCTAATTTATCCTCAAGGTATTTTGTTGGGTTGAGGTCATGACTCTGTGCAAGCCAGTTAAGTTCAACACCAAACTCACTCATCCATGTCTTTATGGACCTTGCTTTGCTTACTGGTGCACAGTCTTGTTGGAACAGGAAGGGGCCATTCCCAAACTGTTCCCACAAAGTTGGGAGCATTAGCAGGGAGGGAAATCAGAAAAATTGTGCACACTGTGACAAGTTTTTGCAATTTGGGATGATCAAAAGATATGGACCTAAGGTTTTCAAAACCATTGTTGAGGTGGCCCCTTGTTGGGCACTCAGTAATGACCTCATAAATGGATTTCTTGTACTAAAAAACCAAGGAAAAGTGGCATCATACAATGTTCTACTGGTAACAGGAGATTAGATAAGCCATTTTCTTTTTCTGATGGTGGTCATATTGGATTTTTTGCATACAGGCCACCAGGTGGCCACCTGAACTTGTATGCGGTGGTTTTTGAAAACCTCATGTCCATACCTTTGACTATGCCAAATTGCAAAAACCTGTCACAAAGTGCAAAACTTATAAATGTTTCTGAATTCCCTCCCCACTACACGAAATTGTCCAAAATCTCTTGGTATGCTGAAGTATTAAGAGTTCCTTTCACTGGAACTAAGGAACCAGGATGCAACTTCTCAGCCATGGAAAACCATTCCACAAAGCTCTCTACGCACTGCTCTTGAGCTAATCTGAAGGCCACATGAAGTTTGGAGGTCTGTAGCGGTTTACTGCAGAAAATTGCCAACCTCTGCACACTATGCACTTCAGCATCCACTGACCCCACTCTATGATGGGTTGCTGTCATTCCCAGTCACTTCCATTCTGTTATAATACCACTAACAATTGCATGTGGAATATTTAGTAGTGAGGAAATTTCATGACTTGGACAATTTCTTGGACAAGTGGCATCCTATCGTGGTACCATGCTGGAATTG